>NW_022111321.1:4875642-4882724 GCF_000313985.2 Echinops telfairi | reverse complement strand
GAACTAGAAAGGCGAGGCTCACCACCCATTTATCCCTCCGCCTTTCAATTAGCCCCACATGTGATTATCGGCTAGGCTGGCACAATTAACTACCTCAATATGCTATCGCTAACTACAGTCCATAATTTACATCAGAGTTCATTTGTTATGTTGGGCGGGACCGTGGGTTTTGGAAAATGCAAAATGCCACGAGTCCATCGCTACAGTATTATACAGAATCTTTTCAGTGCCCTCAACATGCCCTGTGCTATATTGTCATGTTCCATGACTTCAACCTTAGAGCTTTGTCTCTGAGACTCCTATATCTTTTTCATTCTCCTTTATCCAAACTGAACCAAAACCACACTCATTGCCATTCAGTTGATTCTGACGCCAGCAACCCCATAAGAAAAGGTAGAATTGCCCCTGTGGGTTTGGAGACGGCAAATCTCCACAGCAATAGAAAGCCTCCTCTTTCCCCCACGAGTGGTTACTAGATGTGACAGGCTGACCTTGTGGTGAGCAGCCCAGGGTTTAGCCCACTGCACCTCCATGGTTCCTCTCACCCAGCTCACTGCCGCCAAGCAGACACCAACTTAAAGAGGACGAGGAGACACATGTAGACAATTCAAATGTTCAGAAAAGTTATGAGGCTTTTTGTATAGCGGTACCCGCAAAAAGAAACCCCTCAAATTCTCTGCCATTACGAGTTTCCGACTTGTAATGACCTGACGGGAGAGAGGAGACCTGTCCTGTGGGTTGCTGAGACTGTACCTCTTGACGGGAATAAAAGCCGCATCTTGCCCACTGAGCACGTGGCGGCTTCAAACTGCTCACCTAGCGCTTAGAGCCCAGCGCATAACCACTGTGCCACCAGGACTCTTACCCCAGTGCAAGGGCGCTTCAGAAAAGTTTGTGGGGAAAATGTATTATCTTTTCATTTTGTCTTTCCAGGAGCATTGTCAAGCTTTCTCAGACAAGAGTACATGTGTGCATCTATGTGTGTGTGACACGTATTTCTTATTATTGCATTAGAGTCCTCGTAGATAATTCTCATGGAGAAAGGGGCAACCAATCACAATGATCAACATATAACACACACACACACCCCTGTCCCAAGGGGGACTAACAACAGAAATGTGGGTGAGGGGAGAGAGAGGTCCGTGTAAGATATGGAAACAATAATAATTTATAATTTATCAAGGGGCCGCTAGGGTGAGAGGGGAGGGAGGAGAAAAAAGAGGAGCTGATACCAAGAGCTCAAATGGAAAGAAAATGTCTTGCAAATGATGATGACAACATATGTACAAATGTGCTTGATAAAATTGATATATGGATTGCTGTAAGAGCCCCCAACAAAATTATTTATAAAAATTAAAGAGTTTTTCATGGAAATAAAATGTATCACTTTAACATATATATGTCAGTTTAGACCTTGTCTGAGATGAAAGTGAGCTTTGTTCTTTCTGTGAAGAAGGTATTTGCTAAGTAAATGAGGACAGTAAATAAAATCCCAGCCCAATTTTACTTAAAAACAAAAGAGACAAACAAAAAACACCATACCTTTTAAGAACTGTACGGACACCCATGTACGTGTAAACATTCTTTATACGACTTACACATTTTTCCTATCCTTTCATAGAAGCAGATTTACAAAAATCTCTAGCTGGTAACCCTTTCTAGTATCATTTCCTGACTGAACACAATTAACACTCACACAAAAAATGCCCTTCTTTGCAAATATTCCCCCAACGTTAGTTTGAATGAATGCTGTCACTGTAGGTTGGAGTTTGTTTAGAATCTAGTACTGCTAGGCTAGATGGATGAACAAATCTAGAGAAAGGGCTCCTAGACCGATGACCCTGTTTCCCTCCAATTCAGGCCTCGGGGTCCCTGGAAAGGAGCCCTGAGAGCAGAGTAGTTACACGTGGGTCTGCTAACCACAGAGCCAGCATTGCTTCACTACAGGCCACTCTGCAGGTGGAAGATGAGGCCTTCTAGTCCCATAAAGAATTACAAACGGGGAAAACCACAAGAGGGCCGGTCTACCCTGTCCTGTAGGGGTCTCTATGAGTCAGAAGTGACTTGATGGCAGTGAGTTTGGGGCTTAGGGGGGTAGGCTCCCTGGAATTTAGGAAAGATGTCCCTTCTTCTCGAGAACCGCTCGCCATGCAGAACACCTGTCCACTCACGATGAAGCACACCCTGCTCGGGGCGATCTGCACATGCCTCGGTTCCATCCTGCCACTGTGACCACCTCGACTTTGCAAGTTGCCCATTTGGAGTGGACGCTGCTTCCTGCTGATCTCCCCAGGATGTGGCAACCAGGATTTGGGGTCAACAAATTGGTTTGCTGACTGATTTCTGATTTAAACTCAGCTTCGATTCTTAACTAACCTTCCCTGGCTGTGATAACCTGTTTTCTCCTCAGAGAGAATTGGGTCAATATGCTCCTGTAAAGACCTTGACCAAGCCGCAGAAACCCTATATAGCGCCACTATAGCCGGCATTGACTTGATGGCAGTGGGCTTTGGTTGGTTTGGGTAAGTGGCGCTCCATCTTTCTGGCCTCTAGACAAATCCTACATGCCTTGCTCTACCTCACCCCACTTCTGAAGCCCAGCCTGCTGGAGAGGGAGCAAAATTGGAAAATCTCCTCGTAAGTTCTCCCTGGGATACCTCCTCTAGGATGTAGGTAAATTCCTACTCAATGCTAAATATCTGGTCTCAAATCTAGATTGCTTTTGGATTCAAGACAGCTGCACTTTCAAAAGATGTAATGGATGCTCTTCAAGGAGCCAGGGAGCTCGGCAGCTTGGTGGTGAAAACTTCCGCTGCAAAGTGATTGTGATTCCAATCCTGAGAATGTTCCAGTGTCCCCCATCACTTAATTTTGCCTTTGAAATAGTGACACTTGTTTTACTTAGCCAACTAGACCTCTCATTCTGCCCTTGACTTTTCAACAGACCCAAACATTCTTCATTAAACAAATTCTCCCTTTAGTCTAAACCCTTCTCAATTTTCCCAAAGGTCCTTCTTCAAAGGACTTTCTATATTTTATTTACAAAAGGCAGAACAACATAAGAAGGCTTGTACCCGCAGTGCTACTATTTTCCCCCTGGGAAGGAAATGTGAGGGAGTGAAGCATGAATTATAAGCTTGTATGGAAAACACAAAGTATAAACCAGTGGTTCTCAAACAGTGGGTTGCGACCCCTTTGGGGGGGGTCAAACGACTCTTTCACAGGGGTCACCCAATTCATAACAGTAGCAAAATTACAGTTATGAAGTAGCAACAAAAATAATGTTATGGTTGGGGATGACCACGAGGAGCTGTATGAAAGGGTGGCGGCATGAGGAAGGTGGAGCACCACTGCTCTAGACTGACCCTGCCAGCCCTGAGATAATACGCCCTTGTCCCAGGCCTCACTGACATGGGAATGGGCTTCAGAGCCCAGGTGGAAGACTGTGGGCCCCATTATTAGCCGCCAGAGTGGGGAAAAGGAGCATCTGATCTACTAAGTTTCTGGAGGATTCTGGGGGGAAATCTCCCACTGTCACACAGTGGGGGGGGATGGGGGGGTGGATTCCCCAAGTATCCCATGGGGCCCAGAGACTTCTCAGTAGGAGACAACAATGAAAGCACAACAAATACTGTGTTAGATCAGGCTGACTACAGAAGCCAATTCAGTGACACTCACATGTGTGTACGAAAGAACTTTAGATCAAGAAGTAATTATATATCAAGAAAACATCCCAAACCAGTCCCATTCAAGTCCCTAAGCCCATCCTAGTCCATAAGTCCCTCTTTCGACTCATGCAACCCATGCAATGATGCAGAATGCAGGCAGATCACAGGGTGGTGGGTGCAGAGTTGGCGGATGCATCGCGGGGCTCTGGCAGCAATCAGGGTCTGCCAGCAGGAAGGCGAGGGCAGAGATAGAAAGGGGAGGTTCCCAGAGCCCTCCTTATGAGGAGGCCACACCCACAAGGGGGGACCATCAGGCTGTGACCCGACAGACAGGTTCATTACCACCCCTACACTGTTAAATATCTTCATGTTGACACAAAATGATGTAGCTACCACAAATGCCTACAATTCATTTTCTGCACAGCAGCTTGAGACATTTTCCAAACTGCAGTCAGATCATATGGCTCCTTTATTTTAGATCTTTGATGCCTTCCCATGAGGCTTAAAATACAGTCCCAACTACAGGCATACCAGCTTCCCTGTGGAAGATCTCAGCCTAGAGATCCATCCGTGGAAGGCTGAATGGGATTAACAAAGAAAAAAGGTTCATCAGCTTGCCGGCACTGGTGCCAACAGGGCCCATGTCCACCAGCCTGGGTTGAGCATGGTGGTGAAGTTGGGGCAAAGTGTACGGGATGAGCGTAGGTGCTACCGGGGGAGTCATCAGACTGTTTGCGTGGTTCCTATGCACTGAAAGGCAAAGTGGCATCCAAAATCCTACAAGTCCCCTTAGTGTGTGTGTGTGTGTGTGTGTGTGTGTGTGTGTGTGTAGGGAGGGTGCGATCTCTGGATCTGGGCCCTGCTGCTTCTGACTGGCTTAGTTAGAAGCATTCTGAAACTTGAATTAAATGATCCCCACAGCACTAGGAAGGAACAACTCATATTTGCATAGTGTTCCCAGTCCAGGGAGTGCTTTCCCATCCTCTTAGCCATCGGATCCAGGAAATGCTGCCGTGAATACACAGTAGAGGCATTTTTACATAATTTTAACAAGTGAGGTCAAGCTTGTCAAGTACCCACTCCCACCCCCAAAGGTGGCAAAAGCAGCCTAGAGGAAGATCTACCTCTTTTTACTTTTTAACTCTAAATGTCCCTTCTAGTCATATAATTCCCTAGGCATTACAAGGAATCAAGGTGTCACTGGCAGATTTGAGTGAGTAAATAAATGAAGATCCTAGGAGCTTCATTCAGAAGCAGATGAGTATCATCAACCTGGGCCTGTCCAGTTCCAACACATACGCCCATGGAGTCCTAGCGACACGGTGATTAGGGGCTGCTAGCTTTTCAAAAGACTGCTGGTTCCAATGCACCCAGCAGCTTGATGGCAGACAGACCAGGAGACTAGTTTTCCTAAAGACGACCTCCTAAAAAACCCTGTAGGGTATTTCAACTTGGTCACATGGGGTCACTGTGCATTGGAATCCACTTTGTGGCACCTAACAACAATAACAGGGGCATAGCAGGCAAGAACCTGAGGGCTAGGAGAAACCCCCCCAAGCACCTCTCCATTTCATGATGGGTGAACTCAAGAATGACCACCAGGGAGAGCCTTAAAGAGAGAATTAAATATCAAAGAGACCTAAGGATAAGAGATTGTCTCACAAAGAGGGGCAGGGGCCCAAGTAATTGTTTAAGGGCTGATGTCTTATAAAACTTGTATTCTGTCTGGCAGGTATCTCTGCCTGGAGACAGTTATCACAAGGGGAAGTGGAGATTAGGAGGGGAGGTTGGGAGGAGCAAGACAGGACAGGGACCCTTACCTCCACTACCCCAGAAGTCCCTGAGGAGCTGCACTCGGTGCAGTCTTGCTACTGGGAGAACTTTTTCTACTCATCAACAAGAGGAAGCCCTTGGTCTTTCAGGGACTGAGTCTGCTGGCCAATGCACATTTCTTCAGTGTCGAGTGTCCCGGAGGTGAGAGCCCAGAAACCCTGGCCACAGCACAGGGCACCTCTGTCTCCTCTCTTGCCCTTGCCCTCCATTCTCCCACCACGTCTGCTGGGCCTGGTCTCAGACAAGCATCACCAGTGGCTCCTGACCAAATGCAAATCACCCAGTACAATACCTCTTTGTAGTTGGTTCACACCTTTCATCCCAGAGTTTCAAAGCACCATGCAAATGTTAACTTGTCCTCAGACACCCCAGGAGAGGGAGGTAGGTGGCATATGCTATTATCATCTCCTGTTTTATAGAAGCAAACCAGGCTCGGAGCCATGAACTGCCTTGCCCCAGGCCTCGTGGTGCATAATTGCATATCCTGGGGACCTACATGTAGTCATTAACTATGTAATGTTACTGTGAAAGACCATCTCTCTAATGGACAGCCATTTTCTTCCCTCACTTTCTTCCTTTGGTGCCTGAGTTCTCCTGTCTTACAGACACATCCCACACATGATCACAACCATCAGCCATCTTTTGATGCCCTTCTAGAAGATAAATCAAATCAACCCCTTGGCCACATGCTTGGCATAAATGAGCACTTGCCTGGGTTGTTTAGAGTGGACAGTCACAGTGCCCACCCTGGCAATGGACCCCATCTATGGGCTTCTTCAATAAGGTGGCCATCTTTTGTACCATATGAGGTACCCACATGTACCTCTTCCATGGGTTTGTCTGTGCTTGATAAGGCAGCCTGGTAACAAAGCTCTATTCACACAGGAAATGTGTTCCAGAGCATGGGAGTAGAGAGCTAAGGGTAGGGATAGACCAGTTTCAGTTAGACTCTCAAAGGAAGGGAAGAATGTGTACTCAGAGATCCGTGAATCGCATTAATGGCAGAAAACCAGAATCAAGAATCCCAACTCCTGCTGCCTAGAGAGCTAGTCTAGCTGAGTCCTTGGATTCCCTGGAGTTATAAACTTTGTGATCCTGGCCCTCCCTTGGTCACATGCATCTTTTAAAATTATTTCCTATTTCCTTCCTTGCTACTCTTTCTAATGGAATATGCTCTCACATTTAGTCTGAGACCAGAAATGCCCAAGGAAGACTTGCCTTAAAGCTCTGTGACTTTGATGCTTGCTATCATATACTGTTGAGCAAGCCAGTGGCTCTGTAGGCTTCAAAGCTCTCACCAACAAATAGGGATAATTCTTTCTTATGCCATGCCTACAGAATTGATTGGCCGTCATAATACAGAGTTGATTTGAAGTGGGTTGGTTTTGTTTTTCTAGGCATTACAACATTCAACTGCTAACCAATCACTGACTGTCCTTCTGATGATGATTTAGAAACTGGAAGCAATGACTAACCTTTCAAAGCCTTGTCACCTAGTCCTCTTGAGACTTGTTTGGAGGTTCCAGCAGGGGAGCACAGCTACTCATATATCCTTGACCGAAGGACAGTCCTTCTTCTATT
>NW_022111321.1:4862492-4874749 GCF_000313985.2 Echinops telfairi | reverse complement strand
TCTATGCTGATGCTGATGGCCTCCTAGGCCCAGGAAACCCTGAGATGTGAGTGGTGAGCTAGAATATGGAAGACATCAATTATACCACTCACATGGTACAAATAAAGCTCCTCTAAGCCAGAGGACAATTCATACAGATCCTGTATCCTTTGAGGGAAAAAAAAACACAAAACACATAAGACACTTTTGAGAAATATGATCACTGGCATTCTGATCTGTCAGCCTTAGCTATTAAATACCACCATCTCCACCAAGTTCATTACCTACAAAGAAAGAGCCAGCTCTGGCCAAGAGCAATCCTGCCAGCCTCCAACTCTGCAGTCCCCTGGAAGGGAAAAACACAGACACAGAAGAAGGTTAGGACACAGGCCACAAAACTAAAGATTGCTTAGCAGTGCCGCGTATTATTTCCCTGAAGGTGATTAGCCCTTTGGTGGTCCCCGCACCGCTGCTGCCTGCGGGAAAACTATTGGCAAAGGGGAGGCAGATTGAGAGAGCTGTTCCCCTGGCTCTCTCCACACCCAGACTGCGGCAGCTCACCCACTTGAGATGGTGGGTAGGCAGAGTGGCAGCTTCTCCAGAAGCTCCCTTGGCCACCCCATGCCATGGTGGGCATTGTTCTGGGCTCTGGGGTTCCACCTTGGCTCAGGGGCACCAGCCAGCTCTGCTAAGACTCTGATGTTGTCACTCCGGGAGAAGGGTGTGGGGTCTCTTCCAAGTCAATGGGAACAAATGGTGCAAGAGAAATGGCTACTGACTTCTCCGCGGGGCTCTGCAGGCAAGGCGCTCTCATTAGGCAGGGCTTCCTGGAGACGAGCCAGGGTGAGTCTTCTCTTCAAAGTTCATCTGTGCACATAGATATCTTTAAGTTGCTATCAAGTTGATTCCAAACCATGGCAACACTGCGAGTTTTTCAATGATTTTTAATGATTGGCTTTTCCAAAGTAGACTGCCTTTCCTCCAAAGTACCTCTGGGGGATTCAACAACCTCCCCTCCCCACACAACCTTTCAGTTAGCAGCCAAGCACATGATACCCATTGCAAGGGGGAGACGGGAAACCTTTCCATCCCATTTGGGGAGCCAGGAAGAATCCATGCATTTTCCTTAGATGCAGAGCAGATCCGGGTTTTCAAGAGCCTGGTTTTTGTATCGGTTGGCCATACGAGGACAGGGAGTTCCTCTGTTAACAAACAAACAATACAAAATTATAAATATAAAATCAAAGGCAGGATGGTGAGCAAGAAAAGCTCTTAAGTCTAAGCTTCATCAGTTTCATGAAAAATCTGCTTCTACGGTCAGGCTGCAGTGTAGCAACAATGAAACATACACTTTCCTCTAGTTCCTAAATGCTTCCTCCCTCCCCTTCCCCAACTATCATGATTCCAATTCTACCTTGCAAGTCTGGCTAGACCAGAAGATGTATACACTGGTACAGATAGGAACTGGAAACACAGGGAATCCAGGACGGATGATCCCTTCAAGACCAGTGGTGTGAGTGATGATACTGGGAGGGTGGGTTGGAAAGGGGGAACTGATTACAAGGATCTACATGTGACCTCCTCCCTGGGGGATGGACAACAGAAAAGTGGGTGAAGGGAGATGTTGGACAGTGTAAAACATGACAAAATAATAATAATTTATAAATTATCAAGGGTTCCTGAGGGAGGGGGTACAAGGAGGGAGGGGGAAAATGAGGAGCTGATAGCAAGGGCTCAAGTAGAAAGCAAATGTTTTGAGAATGATGAGGGCAATGAATGTACAAATGTGCTTGACACAATGGATGGATGGATGGATGGATGGATGGATGGATGGATGGATGGATGGATTTTGATGGATGGATGGATAGAGTTGTATGAGCCCCCAATAAAATGATTTTTAGAAAAAAGAAAAATATTTTACTTAGAAGGATGTTCATTTTCTGGGTCTCTGTCTTTTGCTCATTTTATTTCTTTTCTTTGGACTCTCCCTCTACCACTTCAGGTCCCTCTGTGCTGGAAGGAGCTGGGAGAGGCAGGCGATAAGAGTGCTCCGCTGTGTTTCCCGGGGTCTGCTCAGCATCTCCCCCTTTGAGAGTCTCTGGTAGCACAAGGAAGCCTTAGGGCCTTAGGGGGATGGACTCACAGCAGATGCAGGGACTTGTTGGAAATCACCTCCCACAAGTCCCACCTGCATCTCTTTGCCCCGCCGCCGCCGGGATGGCTTTAGGACTCTGGGTTCTGAACTCAGTCCAGTGAGCAATCCCCAGGGTCACCTTGGGTGCCATCTCTCCTTAGCAGCAGCTGCAATAAAATGAGGACCAAAATGCCACCCTACGTCCTCCAAGCTGTAGGGAGACTCCAACACAGAAATGCACTTCTCTCTGTAGGACCTCTCAGGAATAATTCATAACCAGGAGCTCCCCTAAGCATTTTTGCCCCAGGGGTGTCTTCAGTTGGTGGGCTGTAGGATTGCATCACATGAGGGACAGACTTTCTTGACAGCACTCAGCTCTTCTTTCTGTCCCAAGGCTTCACCTCCCTCAGGAGAGGACAGCCACCCATCCTGACAGGTCAGCAAGCATGTGGCCCAGATGGTTTACGCACATCTACTGACCAAAAGGTTGGCAGTTTGTGGCCCACCCAGCGGTGTCGCAGAAGAAAGATCTGGCCATCTGTGTCTGTAAAGAATGCAGCCAGGGAAAACGCGTCGTCCTGAACCTCAGGAGTCAGGCAGGACAACCGTAGGAGTCAAAACTGACAGGACAACAAGCTCGTTTTGCTTTGTTTCGTTAATTGTGTGCTTCAGCCTCGGGCAAGGGAGACCCAGCTTCACAGGGCAAAGGCAGGTTTTTGAGCCCGGTGGCTTGTGGAGGGAACACACTCAGCAAGAGCTATGGTAGTGTGCCAAGGCTCCACGACGATGCCTTGTAAGCCGCAGGAAATGATCGGAGAAGGAAAACACCGCCACCGCCCGCCTCCCGGCCACCGAAGGTTAGTCTTCTGAGAGGTACCATTTGAGTTGGGCTTTGAAGGATGACCAAGAGTGTTCCTAGAAAGGGACATCGTCCTGAGTGAAGCAGAGGGTCAAGGTCAAAGAGGAAGACCATCATGAGATGGAATGACACCGTGGCTGCAACAAAGGGCTCAAATAGAACAAGAGCCGGGAGGATGAGGCCGAGTTTCACTCTGTTGTCCCCAGGGCCACTGTGATTCAGAACTAAGATCACAACAACAGGAAGAGGTAAGAAGGCCCAGGGGAAAGCATCCCAGTTGAAGATATGTTGACTCCCTTTCTGCAACTACCTTACAGAGGTGAGGGGGGTTGGGATGCTAGCGAAAGGGCAAGCCAGGACCCTGCAGTAGGGGGACCGGTGGGAAGGGGGCAAGAGGACAAAAAATGCTAATGTCAGAATGACCCTCTGGATCTTTCTTGTGTTCCGGTGTTGATGCCTGGTTCCAGGGCAGCCTGGTGTGGATACACACAGAACTCAGGAAAAGACTGCTCCTTCCAAGGTTGGATGAGGAAAAGACCTCCCAGGAGGAGGGAGGGGGAGGGGGGAAAGAGGTGGAGGAGGGAGCCGGAGGTGGCCCTTTGTTCTCTTTCAATCTGGCCTCTAAGTGTAGAGTGCTTGCTTTTCACTTTATAACTTGTTCCAGCAGGTTCCCTTCCACTTGGCTTTGGATTCTCAGACAACCAGAGGCTTTGCATGGGCTTCCAGGCTCCTGTAGGGCCCTTCCTGCTTGGCAGCTTCACCTGGTCGAAGCAATCCAATCACTTAAACAGGTGGACAGCACAACCAGAGCTTTGGGAGCAAGTGCCACCATGTCCCCCCCAAAGGTGCTGGCAGAAAATAAAGAACAGAACTGGGAAACAGGGGATTCGAGGCCTGGCTGTGCAACTTGTCTGCTGGGTGACTTTAACCTTGCCCCTCGCCATCACTGACCTTTGGCTTCCCCGTGTTTAAAAGGAGGTCTGTGACGCTGACCTCAGTTAATGAATGTGAACCTACCTTCTCCTCTGAGAAACCCTAGACAAATCTTATTTGTAACTGTGACCAGACCAGTTCGGTGAGTTGAAGCCTATTTATATTCATCAGAAGTCTCTCTTTGGCAAGTAACAGGAAGCCAAGCCCAGCTGGCTAAGGCAACAAAGGGGGTGATTGTCTCCTTTACCTGGGAAGATTCTTCGTCAAAGGAAAGGAGATGGATGCTAAGGCCTTGGGCAGTCTGTGGGTTTTTTGCAGGCCTGCTTGTCTCTGCTCCTCCAGACAAGGGTAGCCTCCATCAGCTCTTTCTCTGAGGGATGGGGAGCCAGAGAGCCTCAAGGAGAGCATGAGGAGGGAAAGGGGGGCAACCTGCTGGTAAGCAGGAAGAAAAGAAAGCTCACCGGGCGGAATCATCCCTGCAAGGTAATTCAAAGATCCCTGTACCGGTCAGTTTTAGGTCCTGGGAATGGACATCTGCTCCAACCCAAACAAGCCCACTGCTGATTACAACTCTTCGAGACTCTATGGGATGAAGTAGAGCTTCTCCCCGGGATTTTGGAGGTTGCTAATTCTTACCAGGGCAGAAAGTGTCATCATCGTTCCCCCCTGGGGCAGTTGGTGGGTTCGAACCTCTGACCTTTCTGTTATCAGCCCAGTGTGTAACCAATTATACTACCTGGGTTCGTGAGTCTGCTCCAGGCCTAGTGATACTACTCTTGCATGTGCTCACTTGTTCCCTCTGGATGTGCCCTGAGAGTGCTAGTCATTTTCCGTTGTGACTGGACAGATGTGGACAAGGTCCCCATCTCATGGAGGGGGTAAAATAATAAACCACCAGCAATATAAGGTTACCAGAAACAATCTAAGGTCCAGCAACTGATGAGTGGGTAAGGGCAGCGTGGCACAGCTTTGCGATGAGATGCCATTTGCAACCAAAAAGCCATACTAAGCGGTTGGTACAAAATGCACAAACCTCAAAAACATGCAAAGAAACCAGCCACAAACAACCATGCAGTGTGTAATTCATTCCTAGAATACTCCAGAACAGGCAAGCTAGAAAGAACAGGAGCCCTGGTGGTACAGTGGTAGCAGCACTCAGCTGCTAACCGAAAGTCCCGGGTTCAAACCCACCCAGTGGCTCCATGGGAGAAAAGACCCAGCGATCTGTTTCTGAAGAGACAGCCGTCTAGGAAATCTGTGGGGCAGTTCTACTCTGTCCTGCGGGATCCTGTGAGTCGGAATCTGCACAACGGTGACCACAGAGTGTGGGTTAGGAGTTTCCAGAGTCAGCAGAGGGGGGCCACTCCCCCATTGCCAATAGAGGCGGGTTTCCTTTTAATGGAGCAGGGGGTAGGCAGGGAGGGATAAAAGTGTTCTAAAATAAGACGGCAATTCTGTAAATACACACCAAAAAATTGAACTGCATACTTCAAACATGTCCATTTAGATTAGATCATATGTATCGCAATAAAGTAGTTTTAAGAATAACAGAAAAATTTATGTAGGAAATTTAAATACGGCCAGG
The DNA here is from genome assembly GCF_000313985.2 of Echinops telfairi. Lineage (NCBI taxonomy): Eukaryota > Metazoa > Chordata > Mammalia > Afrosoricida > Tenrecidae > Echinops > Echinops telfairi. The sequence continues at coordinate 4,869,259 of NW_022111321.1, read as the reverse complement.
TAGTGAGGAGAAACTCCATGATTTCTCTACAACAGATGGTTAGCCACCAAGAACTCTCAAAAAGGGGTCATAAAATTTGAGTTCTGAATCTTTAAACCTTCAACTAAAATTATTCCCTGAGGTCTTCTTTAAACCAAACAAGACTTTAACTAGGCAATTACTCAAGAAGTCCTGCCATGAGCGATTTGCTATCTATATGGGACCAAAGGAACAGCGGGAACTCGAAACGTGAGATGGGAAACGTAGGGCGTGATGAGTTGATATTAATGGGAGAGGGATACTTCAAAAGGGGGAGCAGGGTGAGAATCTAGCTCACCATTTGAAGCGTATAAACAATGTCTCTGCCTTGTCCATATAGACATTGTTAAGTTGGTGGGTGTTGAGTTGTGTATATGTTTAACAATAAAAAAAATAAAACTCTCTAAAACAAAACCAACAAAGCCCTGAGTGACAAAGGAGCCGAAGAATTCCGAAGGGAGACCATTCCAGGCAGAGAGAGCAGTTAGCAAAGGCCCTGGAGCGAGGGTCAGCTTGGTGTGCTTAACAAATCACGATGGGTCTTGACAATTCGACCAAAGGACTAAGGGACCACATGAACCCAGCCTCTGAGAGCAGGAGAACTAGATGGTGCCCAGCTACTGCCTACCACTCTGAAAGGTACCGAAAGAGGAGGTCTTGGGTAGAGCAGAAGAAAATGTGGAACAAAACTCAAACTTGTACAGACCAGGCTTACTGGTCTGAGGGAGACAGGCAAAAATCCGGGACTTTAGCACCTAGGCACTCTTCAGGCTTGGATCTAAACTCATACCCCATGGCTCAACTTTCAGCCAGATGACAGACAGGCCTATAAAGAGAACAGTAACACCTGGGAGGCCCTTTTAAATGTCCAGGATCAAAGGGTGGCATTGGCCCAGGGATAAACGTAGAAGTCAGGAAGGGACGATCAGGGGTGAAGGACAGAGGAAAATGGCCAACACAGAAGACAGTAGAGCGAGCTCTGTTACACTGTAGGGTGACACTGGGTGCCACAAAGAAACAGGTTCCCAGTGGAAGACCTGTTTGCTCTGTACACTGTCTCCTGAATCACAATCAAAGGTTTTAAAAAGATGGGCTTGCAAGGCCGGTGGGAAGGAGCTCATTTGATTTTATTAACAGTGGGCATCGCTGAGGGAGGATTTCATCCCAAGGCAGAAGAAAGTCCTTGGAAGGCTGAAGCAGAGAAGGCCTGAGCTCAGCTGGGCTTTTGAAAGATCATCCTGGCTCCTGTGGGGAGCTAGTATTTTGTTAGATGGATTAAGGATAAGATATTTTTTAAAACGACAAAAAGTAAATAGGATTGAATCCTGGCCTTAGAGGAGCTAAGAGTAAAAGAGAGACGAGGACACAAGCGCACACACGTGTGTGCGGACAAACATAAAGCCCAGTGAAAGCACAATGTTGACGGTGATTAGAGAGGCACAGCAAAGGGTCATGGGAACCCAGAGGAAGGACAATGTCACCCGACTGGAAAAGAAGCTTCTCGGTGCAGGCAATTTTCAAGAAGAATGTGAGTGATGGGTAGGAAAAGAAAAGAGGTGATGTCCTGGTGGCAGGAATAGCTTTCTTCCATGTATGGTGCCGAGAAAGCACAGGGAAGATAAGGAAAGAGGGTGCCACCCAGCGAATCTGTGGGGCAGGAGCCCAAACAAAGAGTGCTGGGGGTAATGTAACAACAGTTAGCTGGGAAATCCAGGGAATCCAGGGCGGATGATCCCTACAGGACCAGTGGTGTGAGTGGTGATACTGGGAGGGTAGAGGGAGAGTGGGTAGGAAAGAGGGAACCCGTTACAAGGAACTATATGTGACCTCCTCCCTGGGGGACGGACAACCAAAAAGTGGGTGAAGGGAGACGTTGGACAGGGCAAGATATGACAAAATAACAATTTATAAATTATCAAGGGTTCATGAGGGAGGGGGGAGCGGGAAGGGAGGGGAAAAATGAGGACCTAATGCCGGGGCTTAAGTGGAGAGGAAATGTTTTGAGAATGATGAGGGCAATGAATGTACAAATGCACTTTACACAATTGATGTATGTATGGATTGTGATAAGAGTTGTATGAGCCCCTAATAAAATGATTAAAAATAAATAAATAAAGAACAACTAACATTTATTAAGCGCTTACTGTGTGCCAGGCATAGTTATAACATGGCATAGATGAAAAGATTTCAGCTCCAAACAACACTGTGAGGTAGTTACCAATATCATTCTGCCCCATATCAATCTGTGAGACCCCCACCTGAAAGTAATGACACATTCGGTTTAGGGTGATTCAAGGAGTGTTTATTTTAACAGGACTTTTTACATGCAGTGCATTTGTGTTAACCGGGCAAGAAAAACTCAGAAAAGCAGAGGATGGTGGTTGTACAACTCAAATGAAGAGTGCAGTTAGTGTCCCTGAATGGTACATGTAGAGAGAGTTGAATTGGAATATGTTTTGCTGCACATAGTCTCAACAACAACAAAAGAAATAAAAATTAAAGGAAAGAAATGGAGAAGGTGCTACTTACAATTAGTCTCTCTAATTAGTTGCTCCACCTAGAGCAACAGAGACACAGAGTCAGGATTAGGAGAAGATTGTGGAATGTGTGGCTGATCACCTCCTCGAACAACTGCCTGCTTGACCATGAGATCAGAAGAATTGGATGGTGCCCAGCGACTACTACTGAGTGCTTTGACCCATAGAAGCATCCTGAGCACAAGAAGAGAAATGCAGAACAGAATTTTATATTTTCATGGACTCTCAGCTTTCTGGAACCATGGGGTGTGGGGGGAGGAGTGTTGAACCCCTGAAGCTATTGCCTTGGTGCAATCTTTAAACCTCAAACCAAAAAATACCCCTGAGGTCTTCTTAAAACCAAATCAGAATTTAGCAAAACAAGTTTAAAATGCCTCCTCAATTATTCTATTCCTTTAAGAACTATCTTTATGGGATCAAACTAACCACAGCAACTCACAAGATTAGGGAATGGCTAAATTATGTTAATGAGGGAGGGACAACTTAGAAAAGGAGGTTGACAATGGCCGCACAAGCCAAGGATGTACCTGATGTCACAAAGTTGTGCACGCAGAAATTGATGAGTTGGCACGTTTTGTTGTTGTGTAGATTCTCAACCACCACCACAACAAAACAAGTAAAATCTAGAAAAACTATCTATCTATATATATTTTTAAGACTTCTTTACAATGTTGGGTGCAGAGAGCCAGAAAACTACGGTGGAGCGTGTAAGAGCCCAGGCTGACAACAGTATAGTACTCAATAATCCTAGGTGGGCCTGAAGGAATAAAGGAGGCTCCAGGTTCCCCAAATCTGGATGAAAAGAAGACATACGATAAGCAATGGCCTTCCAGCAAAGGACACCATCGTGTGGAAATGGCGTTGAGAGGACAGAGCTGAAGGATAGGACCTTGACTTCCCCTCTCCTTCCCCTCTGCAGTCTCCTTCCACAACGACCTTCTGGGGGAAGGGCAGGGAGCCCTGGCGATGCTGTCTGAGGTCAACTCCAAGGACGGAAGCCTAAGGGAAGTGTGAGAAGGCGAGTGGCTAAGTGCCTTGCCACAGAAAGTCTGCATTCCAGATGAGAAGGAGACTATTCATTCAGTGTGTAAAAGCAAGGAGTGGAGATTTTTGGTGGATTCGAGGAGAGGATGACCAGAATCAGAAAGGCCAGTAAGGAGATGCTTGTCTGATTAGAAGCAATGACCTAATATGATGGGAAGAATAGTGAGAAGGGACAAATTCAAGAGACTTTTTTTGAAGAGCAATTTTAAATGTCAAACTTATTGAACATGGATATGATAGAGAGTTGGAGGAAGGGAAGAGAAGTGTCAGAAGTAATGCAGGAGCTACTGAGAGGAGGGCGTCTTTACTCTGGAGACAAATTCAAATGTACTAAAGAGGGTGCGATAGAGCCAAGGCTCTTTCATTTGAAGTCCAGTTAGGCTGGCTTAAGTAGAAAGTGAGGATTTATTGTGGTAGTATAGAATTGTCTTGCAAAACCTCAAGGCAGAATGTGCAGCTGGACCTCAGATCGGACTAAAACCAGGAATTAGCAAGACACCAGAGACGTGTCACTCCTTAGCAAGGCGCACCCCAAGCTGGCCTGCTCGCCTGTCCCCACTTTGCTTAGCCTCTCTTCTTGACTCCTTTTTGCAAACCAGCTTTCTCTGCACCCCCCTGCCTGGTGGCTTCAGTCCCACATTTACCTCACCACCCAGTCCAAGAACAGCCAACCAGTGTCTGCCTTAATTGCTCACCTTGAGGAGACTAGGTGCACCCAGGTAGGGTAGTTCAAGGGTGGGCGTTGGGGCAGAGGGGGCAGAGGAAGTTCTCAGAGGAGGGCTAGGTGCTGGAGGCGGAAATGCCTAAGAGGTGAGAGAGGGATGAACTCAGCTCTGGATATTTTGAGATGATGTGAAAGGTCTTAACTGGATTTTCTAGTGAGTTATAAGGATTTCAGTCCAAAAAGAGAGAGAGACAGCATTTGGGCAGGAGGAGCTAGTGAAACATCAGTGAAAAGGGAGGGCAAATGTTGACAGAGGGGATATATTTGGAGGGCGTAAGGGGAAAGAAAAAAAAAGTCAGTGACTAAAATTTAATGAATGCTTCCAGTGGAGAATATCAAAAAGACTCCGTCAGGAAGGTGTTACAGATTGAATTTTGTAATCGTGTTTGGAATCGGGGTTTTGTTGTGCTAATAAAGTCATCCAAGAATGACGTTTTACAAAGGGGAGTACAGACACAGAGAAACACATCAGGGAGAGATGCCATGGGACAGAGGAGGCGTCTACAGCTAGAAGCAGCAAAAAGATGCCCAGGATCGTGGAAGCTCCAGAAACTAGAAGAAGGGCTCAACCCTGCCAAGACCTAGAATCCATCTTTCAACCTCCCAACCCATGAGAAATCGGTATCTGATCTTTAACGCTACTTCTGTCCTGGCAGCCCTCCCCAAAACTACAGAGGGCACTAATGACTTAGTGATAGAATTCTGGCTTTCCATACTTGAAACGAAGCTTCCAGACAAACACTGATTATAAAGAAAGACTTGGAACTATACTTCAAAAAACGTAGCCAAAGAAAGCCTTAGGAATCAACAGACTGAACTGACCGTGGGAAGGGCACGGAAACAAGCAGCATTCCGTTTCATTGTGTGTGGGATCACCGTGAGCTGGGGGTGAATTGATTGCAGCTAACAACAGGAATCACAGTACTGAAATCATGAGCCACGGGTCAAATTACATTGGCAGGTAAAAGAGGAAGGGGCTAATGATTGAAAGATCTAGAGCAGCCAAGCACTGGTGGTCTGACTGCAAGGGAAGCTCTCTGACACTTGGACTACAAGGTCAGGATGCTGGTCAGGGTGGGTACCACTGTGCCAAGGAGTGGCGCCAGCTCTGAGTACGAAGTGCAAAATCACAAATGAATGAAGAATTACCAGCCCTTCTCAAAGGATGTTTGCCACATGGGCTTGCATTCTCCCAAGCTGTTGGTTCCCTCAAACCTAACGGTACCAAATAGACATGAAGGTCACCCTAGCATGTGATGAAAAGTGAAAAGGAAATAGTCCATCAGTGGTGAAGACGGTGTGATTACAAGTATCCGGGAAGTACTTCGAGGGAGAAAGGTATGGGGAGATAGGGAAGAGTCACCAAGTGCTCAGGTGTTATGTCCTGGGGTGAGGACATTGTAGATTATTTCATGCGTTTCTTTTCTTTCTCTTTGATAAAGTTTGTTACATCTCTGTGGGGAGGGCATTATTGTTCTCAGGATAAAGCGCAAGGATTTGGAGTCAGACAGATCAATGACCATCACTGCTCGTGATTGACCAAGAGTCTGACACTGTATCCAACGCTTTACCTATCTTACTTCTAGTCCTTCCACCAACCCTCCCATTGCAGATGTGAAAAGTGAGTCGGTCTCCCAAGTCCAAATTCTGCCCCACGTTTATCTGACAGACACTGAGGTTGTAGCTGGACTCTAAGTTTCTGACCTTGGGTTAATTATTTAACTTCTTTGAGGCTGTTTCTTCACCTGCACTTGAGATTAAATTTTAAAAACTAGAGGAAATTGGATTTGTCATCAACTGCTCAAAATCTGTATCAGACCCACCCAGGTGAGAAGGGGCTTGACTCAGCTTTGGGAGGGACCACAGGGCAATGGCTCTGGACGCTAGAAGGTTTATACTGTGGCCTTGCTTATGTTGTTGGGCTCAAAAGCCGGGAAAGCTCGGTGTTCCTAAGCATTCTCTTTGCCAGAAACACAAAGGTTGCTAGTTCAGGTTTCCTGGGGTGATGCTGGAAGCCTGAGTCTAAAAGGGCCGTGGTGAACAAGATTTTAGCTGTTTCCTCAGCTCGGATGGAGACTGGGCAGCCCACAGGGACCCCTATTGTAGTTAGGTGCAAGAGACTCCATTTTGACCGGTGTTGTTGTTGTTGTTCGGTGCCGGAGAAACCACTTCTGACTCAGAGCAACCCTGGTACAGCAGAACAAAACCCCGCCGGTCCGCACCACCCTCACAACTGCTCTCACGCTTCGGCCCACACGGTGCAGCTAGGGATGATGCAATCCATTTCACCCACCGCCTCTACTCCGTTCACCCTCCACTCCACCAAGCATGAGGCCCTTTGCCAGAGACTGGCCTCTCCTGATAACATGTCCAAAGTACATGAGCTGAGGTCTCACCATCCTTGTTTCCAAAGGACATTCTGGCTACACCTTTTCCAGGACAAA
>NW_022111321.1:4843848-4845840 GCF_000313985.2 Echinops telfairi | reverse complement strand
TGGGTCTTTAAAGGAGCAGAACATTTCACCTTTTTCCTAGTGATGCCAAATAGTGGATCTTGTAGTCAGCACCCCAGCTTGTCCCCCACTATGCCAACAGGGCTCCTGTTCCTGTAGAGAGTACACTAAGAAACCCAGTGGAGTAGTTCTACTCTATCATATGGGGTCACTATGAGTCAACCATCAAATCAGAATTATTTTATTTGGAAACCCCACTAAGGGAACCAGACTTTACTTTAACCCTCTGCTGCAGATTAAAGGAATTGAAATACGCCTTTGGACTTTGATCTGAAACACCCTAGTGTGAAAAGATGTAGAGGACTGCTCGCTCAAGGTCATAACTTTGGAAGTCAGTGGACTTCACTCCAAATCTCTTGATTTTGAGGTTATCCAATTATTGGCAACTTAAGGCCACCATATACTTGCTATTTCCCTCCTTTCTTTGCTTTGAGTCCTGCTGACATAGTTTGCCTCGGTGTATGAGCATGATTGGAATTTTTGCCTGGTGTCTAACCTTCATTGCTTTCTTAAAGAGTATTCAGTTACTTAAGTTTGTAACCTGTTGAAGTGAACATGCCATGTCTGTTAGTCTAAACATCTGCTCCAGTGGAGAAAGATGATACAATCTGCTCTCCTAAAGACTGACAGCCTTGGGAATGCTTTCTGGAGTTGCCATTGACTTGATGGCCACGTGGCAGAGATGTTGGAGGGATGTGTAACGGTGGTATTGGGGCAAGAACTGACTTCCCACGAATGTGTAGCTCACCTGAAAGACTGCATATGCCGGCTTCACAGAGCCATGCAGATTACAGAGTGCCTTTCGAGTGCTCCGTAGAGAACCCGCACCTGATAGTCACTAAGTCAAACAAAATATTGCATTGGGAAAATCTCTACAGGAGACCTCTACCACTTTGAGGACGAAGGTGCACCTGACCCAATCCATGGTATCACCATCTATACATGTGAAAGTTGGACAGTGAGTAAGGAAAACTGAAGAAGAATCAATGCATCTGAATTATGGTGCTGGCTTAACTGTTTAGGCTGAATTTCAGAGGACGGGAAAGACACACCGGAATGGGCTGAATTTTCTCTGCCCTGGTGGTCTTCTGATCAGATCATATCCTTGGCTAAAAACAAACAATCAGGGCAATGTTAGGTAAGCATCGGTCTGCGAACCACAAAGTCTGTGATTCAAACCCATCAGCTACTCCAGTAGAGAAAGATAAGACTGTCTGTGCCCCTCAAGGTTTATACACTCAGAAATGTTTTCTGCACTCTCTATGCATGGGAATCAACTTGATCGGAGTGGGATGGCAGGAATGTGGGGTTGGGGAAGGAGTGCCATGAATGTGTAACTCAGCTGAAGGCCTGCATACGCCTACATCAAAAGAGCACCTTTCAACTGCTCCATCGAGAACCCTGCACAGAAGATGGCCTCATTAAAGGGTAGCTTTTATTGACGGTTTCCAGAATTTCAACATTTAACATGTTTTCTCCTCCTCTGGTAAGAAAAAAAAAGTTTTACTATATGTATCTTTAGGTTGGTTTGATTTCTATAGAAAAGAATTGAGAAGGTGTGGTTACACTAAAGAGAGGATGTTCACCTTTGACTTTATGCATTTTGGTTTGGGGCTATACAATATGCATGAATTAGTTTTATTTCATTGAATTTTGTTTCCAAATAAGGTATTTCTTGGTGGGGGGCTGGGGGCAAATGGGATCATCAGTGTAGGAGGGTGGAGAACCCTCGAGCTTTCCTGTCCACTGGCCTGGCGGGTGACACCTGATGAAAATGAAGCACAGCAGGCAGACTAGAAATCTAAAGGTCAGACACCACAGTAGGTAAAGTGGTGACAAGGAAAAGAAGCCACTAAAAGGAGAGACATTGACCAAAGGAAAGGGGAGAGGAAGCAGGGAAAAGGCTGTGTTACCAGACTGTGTGATCACGAGGTGTCGCTAGGATCAGGTCTCAGGCATCAAAGAACAAAAAAT
>NW_022111321.1:4821845-4843370 GCF_000313985.2 Echinops telfairi | reverse complement strand
GTGAGGGAGGGGAAAAATGAGGAGCTAATACCAAGGGCTCAAGTGGAAAGAAAATGTTTTGAGAACGATGATGGCAACAAATGTATAAATGTGCTTGACATGATGGATGGATGGATGGATTTTGATAAGAGTTATACGAACCCCCAATAAAAGGACTTTAAAAAATTTTGCCTTGGTCCATTTTAGAAAAGAATGGTGGTACTTCCTCTGATCCACCCTTACCCACCATCTCACAGAAACCCAACTAAAATTCTGAGCATTCTGAGCATAAAAAGCATTCATCTGGGAGAGTGAAAGAGGAAAAAAAAAGGTATTTCAATACGATTGGTTAATGTACACTCCATGTTCTGTCTCTGAGACTCATCGTTGTCATTAGTACATTTATTAAAAGCTCTACAGAATCCACCATTTCCTAAATCTAACTGGCCATCTTTTTTTCCTCCCATAAGACACAAGTTAACTACCGGTGGAATGGATGCTCCCCAGTCTTTAAGACCCCACAGCGAAGGAATGGGCTTTCTTGAAAACAGAGAATAGTCCACTCCTCTTTGCCCTCTCTGTTCAGAAAAGTGCTCCTTCCCAGAGGCTTTCAACCCAGCCGAGGGGCCCATGCCTCCACTGCGGGCCTCAAGACTCAACGTGGACTTCAGTGAGCCACTGCGCCCACTGTATGGTTGACACCTATTCTTCAGGTTTCCTTCCCAACAATCAGTGAGCTCTTTGCATTCAGAAATGGTCTTTGTTCATGACTATACACCCAACGCTTAACATGGTAGCCAGAACAGAGAAAGGACTGGATGTTTCTGGAAAGAATCCAATGGCCTGAATACGATTTTGCCCAAAGGCAATCGAAGGAACTAGAATGAGGCCAAGACAGGTAGACAAATATGATTCCAGCTGCTCTAATCTCCTTGGCCTCTGGGTAATCACCAAGCACCGCTCCCAGATTGCTGAGTAGCGAACTTTTTCCGGAGGCTCCAGCCTGTACAAGGAGGCCTTTGTTAACAAGCCACGCCTCTGCACCCAGGGCCCTTCCTGGACTGTTTGCTGCTCCTACTGGAGGCCCACGCGGTAGATGTGCTCAGCCTTCAGACTGGGCCTTTGGACGGCCTCAAGACTATCACACCACTCCCATATATGGAGGCAAATAATGCTCTGGACAGAGGTCATCGAGTCTGTAAAAGTGCCTGGAGCTTGTTGGAAGGAAGAATGACTTCGTAAACACAGAGTAAGATCATAGCTAACATTAAAAGGAGGGAGGGTAAACTCCAAAGGCCTTGGCCATGAGGGTGTCAGAGAAGAACTGGCTCAGATGTAAGAGTGGGTTGCTTTACCTCTCTGTTGGCAAAGGCAATACCGTGGGAACTACACGGTGGATGCTTGGTTCAAATATTGCTGAGGGTCTACTCAAGATTCACAGCCTAGCTCTCGTCCTCCTTTTGTTCAGGGGCCCACCCTCCTCTACACAGCCATGTGTTTCGGGGGAAGCTGATGCCACTTCAATTTCTAGATGGTGATTATGGTAGCTCTGTCATGGTTGCCCAGTTCTCCACGGTCAATGCTTTTTTTTAGAAATGCAAATGTGATTGTGATCATTAAGATTGTAGGTCAACTTGGCTGGATCAAGATTCTCAGTGGTTTGGCTGTGAAGACCTAGTAATTCCTCACGACAAGATCTCACAATCAACAATGCAATCAACTCCATGGTACAATTTGCTATGAACAGACAATTATTGAAAAGACTTCCGATGCGGCTTGCTTCCAATATAAGTGGACACGTTGACAAAGCTTGCTTGCTTTTTTGCTGGGTCTAGAGCCTCTAACAGGTTCATCCTCTGGCATCTGGTTCTATGGACTTTAGTTAGCACCCTCTCTTCTTGCTTGCTAGTGCTGGAAGTTGTCAGCTGCCTGCCATCTTATTGGACCTTATTTAATTCCCCTCTGCAGGCAGAAGCCTGCCATGTGTCCTGCCAATCCGGGACTCATCAGCCTCTAGAGCTATATGAGTCAAGAAAAGGCTCGAGCCTGATATCTGACCATAGACTTGGAGCTTACCGCCCTCTACAATTCCTTTGATATCCACTGCCACCCAAACTGTGACTCTTTACAGGAGTAGAAAACTTTGTCTTTCTCCTGAGGAATTGCTGGTGCTTGTGAACTACTGGCCTTGCCGTTGGCAGCCCAATAGATAACCACTTTGCCCCCAAGATTATAGCTAGCATTAAAAAAAAAAAAGAGGTGGGGGGCCACAGACCGACAAAAACCTGCAGTGAAGTCACTGTCCAATGTAGCCCCTCGTCCTGCTCAGGAGGAGAGGGAGATGAAAAGGGAAGCCCCTGAAGTTCAAGTACCCCAGTCAGCTGACGGGGGTGAGTGGTGAGATGAGTGATAGCCGTGAGGCCACTGCCACTGGAGCAGCACTAAAACCCATAAGCGGTGAGCTAGACCAGGGCACAAAGTCTGGTCCGTGGTCCAGGGTGGGTAATAGTGATGCACGGAGACTTAACTTACAGGAATTCTTTCTATTTATTCCTGGAGCAGCAAATGACAGTGTAAGCTATATAAACCAGGGTAGCGTAAAGGTGGGTGGACATGACTCTCCACTGACCCCTTACTTCTTTTGGACATTTGTCTGAAATTTGAGGTCCAACAGGAGTGGAATGCCTGTCTGGTGGGGCTGTGGGCATGCTGCCACAGTACGGCAGAAACCACCTGTGCTTCAGATAATTCAGTAAGCCTGTTCCTTGGGAAGCCACCTGTCCTCGTGTCTATAAGCTCTGGGCTTTAGAATGTTTACGTCCCAGCCCTGGGCAGGTTTTCCCTTTCTGTGCTCATCTTGTAACCCAGTCCTCCATCCGTGACTCTGTGGCTATTGTCTGTGGGCAGCTGGACCAGCGTCTACCACAGCAGGTACAGGGTGGCCACCATCCTTGCTCCCGCAAACATCTCAGGAAGTCTTAGTTTCCCCATTTCAGTTCTTCCACTAACATGTAAACTTCACACTAGTAAAAAATAAAATAAAGTTCCCTCTGGTTTCTTTCCACCGGTATGTCCTCCATGCCTAAAGTAATTGCCTAGTTCACAACCCATAAAGCCAGAGCTACTGCTCTCCAATCTAGTTGCACTTCTACAACCTTAGAGGACAGAGTGGTCTTTATGGAACCGTGCAATAGTTAAAGCACAGAACACAGCTACTAACCAAATGGGTGACAGTTGACACCCAATGGCCACCGTGCCAGGAGAAGATGTGGCAGTCTGTTGTAGTACAAACTTGCAGCCTCAGAAACACTATGGGGCAAGTATACTCTGTCTTATAGGGTCTCGCTATGGAGTTGGGATCAACTTGATGGCAACAGATTTGGTTTTCTCTGGTAGTCTCTATGGAAGCAAACTGCCCCACCTTTTTCCTACGGAGTGACTGGGAGCTTCAAATGTCAGTCAGCCAGTGAACAGCCTGCCTGGCACATCATCAATATGTGGAGAATCAAATACGCTCTAAGATTGGGAATAACAGCAATATATCTTTCATAGAATAGTCATGAATACTGATTGAAGTAGTGGGTAAAATCTTGGCTCAAAGTTTGGTGAAGTAGTAAATAAATAGTCTTGCTACGCATCCCTGAGTGATGCCAATGGTTAGTACTAAGTGAAAAGTTGGGAGTTTGAGTCTGCCCAGGGGCACCTCAGCAAAAAAGGTGTGGTCACCTGGTCCCCCAAAAAGAAGGCATTAGAGCACATTACTACTCTGACACACCTGGGTCAACATTTATTCTACAACAAAGAGCTTTGTTTGTTTGTTGTTATAATAGCAACCTTTGTCTTTGCCTTTATGAGCCAGCAACTTGTTCTGCAACCAATCACTGGTCATGCCAGACCTATAAAAGGGAATTTATTGCACAAGTACTGTGCACGCACATGAAGGCAAAGGCAAAGCAGGGTTTTTAGGAGGCATTTTGTGATTTCAGATCTGCTTTTCTTCCTCTTCCAAATTTCTTCCTCTAAGCAAATGGCACCGCCACCCCACCCCCAGCCGTCTGATTCCCCCCTTGCCCTTGCCCACCACTGCTTTGGTTGGCACCCAGTTTCAAATCTCACTGCATAACATTTTTCACACCTGCCCTCTCTTCCCCATCCCCACACCGCTGCCTGCCTTCAGAGACTCTCTAAGTTGGTCTGACACAGCCTCTGATCTCTGCCTTGACTCTCCTCATCCTGCTGTCCATCGCCACCCTCCTCTTCGACAGCCTTTTCTCATCCCCCTCAAGATCCAAAGACTGGTGTTCTCTTTCTCTCTCTCATTGAGTCTATTTTGGCTCCTTGGGAACCTGTAGGGCAGGGTCGAACTGCCCCTGTGAGTTTCCGGGACTGTAATTCTTTACAGAAATGGAAAGCCCCATCGGTCTCCCACACAGTAGCTGGTATTTTTGAACTGCTGACTTTGCGGTTAACGGCCCAGCATGTAACCACTATACCACCAGGGCTCCCATGCCCTCCCTATTACCTATAAAATCAAGTTCATTTTATTAGCAAAGCTCCCAAAAGGACATTTTTAACCTTTTCTCCCCAACATCCCTCTCCTTACTCTGCTCGGTGGCCGCTATTCCCCAAACACAGCCAGGGAGAAAAGTCCTGAACCATTTGTCAAGGGATCCTTTAGCCTGAACGCTTCCTCTTCAGATCTAGAATGCTGAGCAATTCTGCCCCCAAGGAGGCGTCTGGAAAGTTCTGGAGACATTTTGGGGGATCACAACTAGAAGAGTGCCTACAGTCCCCAAGGGCCCACGTTAGCCCTGCAATTGAATGATCTGATCTCGGATGAGGAGCCCTAGCCCTAGTGGTGCAACAGTTAAGCGTTCAGCTGCTACCTGAAAGGTTGGCAGTTCGGATGCACCAAGTGGCTCTGCCAGACAAAGGCCTGACGAGTTGCTCTTGGAAAGATGGCAGCTGAGGATGCTCTCGGACACCTGCCATCACTGTGCTTGGGAAGTGACTGAGGGGCTCTCAACAGCAACAAATGCCAGTCGTGCCAAGGCTGGGCCCCCGGGAGGGTACAAATGCAACTCATCCTGTGGCATCTGGCAGAGCCCTGCGGCTGCTCTGCTGCGGCTGGAAATGGGAGCGTCCGAGCTGCACCTCTGGCTTCCTTTCAGTCCTCCCCCATCCCCACCCCCTGCTTCCCTAAAACATGTGTCTGTTCACAGGCCTTCAGTGTTTTTCTCTCCTGTCCTTGAGGAAAAATCTCAAAGTCACTCACTCCAAACCATGGCCAGAAAAGACAGGTGTTGAATGCCTTGGGTCAGAACTCATTGCTACTCCCTCTTTACTCCCCAGACCCATGATTTCAACTTATTGGCTGAGCTTCAGGCGAGCCTCTAACATGTTTCTTGGTAGCATCAAGCACAGCGTCTGACCAAAGGCAGGGTTTGGTTGGTATTTAAACCAGATGCCATGGGCTCAGCTCTGCCTCACAAGGACCTCGTGTGGGTCAGAGAAGGATTGGGTGCCACCGGGTTTTCAGTGGCTGGTATTTCTGCAAGCAGATCTCCAGGCATTTCTTCTGAGGTGCCTCTGAAGCAGTGGTTCTCAACCTCTGGGGGTCGAATGACCCTTCCACAGGGGCCACTCGACTCATAACAGTAGCAAAATTACAGTTATGAAGTAGTAACAAAATAATTTTACGGTTGGGGGGGGCGTCACCGCAACATGAGGAACTATATGAAAGTGTGGCGGCATGAGGAAGGTTGAGAACCACTGCTCTAAAGGGATACAAACCACCAACCTCCCATCTGAAAGCCAATTGCATTAACCCTTTGTACCAACCGGAGACTCTTGATGGGTGGTTCCAAAAACTCACTGCCATCGATCTAATCCCAACTCACAGCGACGTCATCGGACAGATGAGAACTGTCCCTTTGGGTTGCCCAGGATATCAAACCTCAACTCTCTTCTCTCGACTGCGAGTGCAGCCTGTTTCTGTCTTTGGATCATGGCATTGGCATGGTAACTTGGCCCCCTGCCTCTGCCTGCGCGCCATTCTGCCATGGATCAGTTTAGCAGAATGCTCTCAGGAAGCCATTAAGTGAACATTGACTTGACTACTATATGGGGCATTTCAGGGAACATGGTGTTTGCTGAGAAGTAGCTTATAAATCTTGTCCCCAGGTTAGTCACCAAGTGCCACCCGGCATGCATCCACTCAGTAGACTAGCTCCCGCCCCAACATGTTCCACCCCAGGCTGACTGGTTTGATTTTATAGGTTCTTTCAGATGGGGTTGCAAAGGTAAATCTCCTTTTCAGACCCACTTTATAGACTCCATGACAGTCCCATGCTTTCCTGGCATCCATTCTACTCTAAACAAGTCTCAGTGGCAGGCTGAGCTTAGTAAACCATTCTTTACCTTTAGGCTAGGCAGAGCATACATAACCCGGGAGGCCAGGATAAGAAAACTGTAGTCGTGTGCCTATGAATATGAACAGTTCTCTAGTAAGTGTTGTCTCCCCGACCCCCACCCACTTGGTTCTTGGTTCTGCTTTCATTCAGAAGCATTGGTAGGTCAGTGGGAGAATTCTCGCCTTCGATGCGGGACAGCTGGATTCCATTCTGGCCAATGCGCCCCATGTACAGCTGACCCTTTTCTGTCAGTGGAAACGCTCTTGTGGCCATGATGCTGAGCAGTTTGGTGGAGCTTCCGGACTCAGATGGCCTAGAAAGAAAAGCCTGGGAATCTACTTCCAAAAGTGCACCACTTTGGGGGGTGCCACGTGTTGAAGGAAGACCTCCACAACTGCTAACGACAACAGTGAACTTGCTTTCGTTAGGTTCCCAAAGCCACGCTCTGCTCTCGATCTCATCTTCAACTGGCAATGCTACGATTTCTTTTTATTATTCCATGTAGCTGTCCAATTCTTGCTTCTCATCAGACATTCTATTCTCAAAATCTTTTTTTTTAGAATCACATCCAACGATTTAGTTCGCCATTCCCTCTCTCATCTTGCCCTGTTCTTCTCTCCTGGTCCATTTACTGCCTGACTCTGACAACGAACTTCCAATTCATTGCAAATATCATCATCCTTTAAATCACATTTATATCCATAAAGCCACCGCTTCTGTCCAGCAGGAAGGGATATGGTAGCACTGTCTCAAAGTATGGTCAGACGATTTCTTATAACCTAGCATCTCTATAGAAAAGTAGACTCAGCTTTCAGTAGATTCTTAAGGCAGACAAACCAATCTAGATTATTCAAGGAGTGGGGAGCGGGGAGGGAGGGGGAAAATGAGGACCTAATGCCGGGGGTTTAAGTGGAGAGGGAATGTTTTGAGAATGATGAGGGCAATGAATGTACAGATGTGCTTTACGCAATTGATGTGTGTATGGATTGTGATAAGAGTTGTATGAGCCCCTAATAAAATGATTTTAAAAAATAGATTATTCAAGGTAACAAATAGATTTTGTTCCTCATTGATTGGTTTTCCAGTACTCAACAGGGGACAGCCAAGCCCTGTCACTTACCAGCTGTGTGACATTGGGAAAAGTGGATGAAACTTTCTGAAGCTCCGTTTCCCCATTTAGGAAATGGAGGTAATCCCTCCTACCTGGCTCAAAGACAGTGAGGTTTGGCTGGCCAGAATTAAATGCAGGGCCCCAGCATCGGGCCTACTCCGTGATGGGCTGAACTCGCCACGCATTAGTCTCCAAGAAGAGACCGGAATAAGAAGGAAACCGCGCCATGGGAAATTTCCTGCTGCTACTTACTAGCTGTGGCATCATCAGCTAGCAGGTACCATACCCTCCCGGAGAGTCTATTGTTTCATACGTACAATGAAAATAAGGCCCTCGACGCTGCTGACCCTGGATAGCAGATTCGAATCTGAAAACGCATTGTAAACGGAAGTCGGCTGATTGAGTGTTACAGCAGTGCCTATCCTTCTCCAGAACAGCTGACCTGAGAAATCTCACCGGACTGCCCTGCTCCGTCGCCCCACCCCTCTCCTGTGGCTGGCATATTCCTTCCCCAGAAGCTCAAACAAGGAGCTCTTCACCGGCTCCTGTCTCTGGGAAAGTAGGGCAGATTCTAGTAGCTGCGGGGAATTGGGCCTGAAATTAAACCCAGGGGCACTCCAAGGGCTTGTAAATTACCAGATCATCAACTTTCCATTGCCTGGTCTCAGTGACAACGGAGCTTCCAAAAGTCTCCCAGACCAATTCAGTGCCCACACCCCAAAGATTATTCCTACTATTATGTTATTCTACATTTACAGAGAGCCAGTTTGCCTAAAAATATAGCTTTTATTTTTAACTGTCTCTTTCACTAAGGAGCCTGGTGGTGCTGTGAGTTACACTTTGAGCTGCTAATTTTAAGGTCAGTGGTTTAAATCCACCAGCTGCACTGCAGGAGAAAGTTGAGGCTGTCTGCTTCTGTCAAGATTTACGGTCTCAGAAGCCCTATCTATGGAGGGTGGCTATGGGTTGGAATCCATTCATTGTCAGTGGGGTTGCTTGGTGGGTGGGGTGGGGTGGAGGGGCTTCATATGTTTGTAACTAATTTAACATGCAAGTACTTAGGGGGAGATTATGTGTTTAACTTTAGTTTAATATGTATTTTCCATTAGTGTACGTACTGATTGTGTCTTGCAAAACATTGGACCCTGGGTCCTCTAAAGAACAGTGTTTCACCCCCAAAATGCTGAGCATGAGCACAAGGAGTTGGGGTGAAATAGGAAAGCAAAGTAATTGCCGTGCAGGATGCTTCCTTCTGTGAAGGAAAACAAACAAACAAAACATCTGGAACGCCCCAGGACTCCTCCCAGGCCCTAGTCTGACCCAGCTCTGCAAATGTCCACTTCTAAAAAAAACGTTCTCGAATGGTCTATTGGCATGTTCTCTGAGGGAAACAGCTCAGCTTCCGCCCTGCCTTTATTTGGTGTAAATAGACCAAGCCTTAGATGTCGCTGGAAAGAGCAGGAAGGGGTGGGAGGAGGCAAGGATCACGTTTTGTTTTCTGATACCCATGCATTTTCGTTGTTTCATCTGGCTTTCAACTTTCATCAAAACAAGTTGTTTACCAAGATGAACGCCGGGTATAATAAAGGGCCCAGCTTGTTCTACCTGTAGGTGCTGGGAAGCAATAATGCAGTGCTGAGCACTCTCTGCCCTTTCGTGGGGCGGCTTCCATGCGCTTTTGTGAGCGGCTTTCTGTTGATGTAAAGCAAGATGACATAGAGACAGATTAGCGAAAACCACATACATTATAAATTGCAATTTGGCCTCAAAAGATGAATGAAGAAGAAATGCTTTGATCTGTGATTCACAGCTGAGCAGCAGTATTTGCAGAAAAACATGTCTAGGGCAGGAGGAAGAGAAGGCGGGTGGGGGGTGGGGGGTGGATGGAGAGTCTTTGGGTCTCTATTGAAAAGACTATTTTCTCAACCTGTGAAAAGCCTAAATGAATGCGGGTTCAGGCTCAGAGTGCAGGAGTTTTCTTGCTATTGCCTTGTGCTTGCTAACACATCAGGCCTGGTAAGGCCTGTGACGCCTAATCCAATGCCCAGCTGGCCGTCCTGTCATGCAGGGCAACAGAGAGACACCTGGTTTCCTGGCACCTGGGTGACCTCCTGAGACCTTTCCCCTCCCTGCCCCCCCCCAAGGTAGTTCTTGGGGGTTACCCAAGCAGAGTAGTTGCCCTCTGGACACCACCTGTCTGCCCCTAGCCCTCTGTGAAGTCCATAGCCATCCTGGGTGCTCTTAAGGACCTTGTCAGACTGAAGGCCACCACCTGGGCAGCTCGTTGGCATCAGGACGAGGTTGGGCCCAGTCAACCCAGATGGCCTTCACCACATCCTCCACTGTCCATCTCTCCTCCCACTCCTATCTCAGCTCCTGGCCAATTTAGACTGAGCAGCATCATAGAATGTTCCCATGGGGAGGGCTCTTAGAAGTTAGAGAATGACACTTTCCAAACTTGCAGGTGGGTAAACTGAGGTTCAGAGAGAGAAGATCTCCATGATCACACCGCTCTGCTTCCATTAAGGAAGATACAACTTTAGGACGTGGGGAAGCCTTCATTGGAGTGGGAGTGGGGGGGGGGGTGGATCTTTGGAAATGTTTAATTCTCTCCTTCCCTGTTGCTGCTTCTGTTACTTATTGGAGAAAGAAACATTTGTAGGACTTTTTAGGGTGTCGCTCCCCTTGGGGTGGATGGAACCAGAAAGCCAATCCAATCTCAAATTGTGTATTGCATAGGATTATTAGTGCTGATACTCCCTGAGCATATTCTGTGTGCCCAGCACTGCATACATGTATTAACTGATTTAATTTCACCACTACCCTGAGAGAGAGTGTTGTGGATTAAACTATGCCCCCCTAAAATTATGTGCTATAAATCCTTACCTCTATGCCTGCGGTTATAATCCCATTTGAGAATTGGTTGCCTTTGTTTGGCTCATGAATCTGGCTGACTGCAGGCCCTGTCTTGAGTCTGTTGCTATTGGGGTCTAAAGGAGATGAAGCCCCAAATAGCAAGGCAAGAAAAGAGAGCTATGGATGCACTTGAAGATGGCCCCGGAGCAAACACTCAGAGAGCCGCGAGCCTGCCTCCAGAGCCGCCAGAGAAGGGAAGCCTGCCCTTCGAGTTCTCACTCCTCATTCAGGGTTCTAGCCTCCTAAACTGGGAGAAAATCAAGGTCTATTTGTTAAGGCCATTCACTTGAGGTAGTGGTTACAGCAGCCCTGGAGGGGAAAAAAGTGCAAACAGGAACTGGGCTTACAGATAGTAAATACCTCTCCCCAGATCACACACCTCCTACATGGCCCAGGCAGGTCTGCACCCCAGGTAGTCCTCTGGGAATCCACCGTTCAGTTGTTTAACCATTGCCAGCTAATGTCAAACTTGAGCGTGTTTCAGAGCTACCTGGGGGTCTGGGAACGAGGCCCATGTCTGGGCCTCACCCCAAGTCCTTGCGGCACCTTTGGGGCCAGTGTCCCCATCTCCAGTGTTCTCCGAATCTTGCTCACCCTGAAAGCACCCAGGCTATTCATGCCGCCTAGCTCACAGCTCTGCACTCTCCTCCCGGCCACTCCCTCTGGACTCTTCCTTTCTTTCCTGAGCTCCCTGGAACAGTGAGCTCTCCTTCTTTTTTTTTTAACTTTTATTTTTTATTATTTGAAGCTTAATTTATTCCTGAGCCATGAGTTTTTGCTTCTTTAGTTTCTTCTGGGAAATCTTTTTCTTCTGTGCAACCTCCTTTTCTGGTTTGGGAACGATCTGTGAGCTCTCCTTTCATCTCGGACTTCTCCTCTGCCCTGCCCTGAATTCCCACACCTGGGCCTCCCAGGTACTCACACCTCTTTCTTCTCTCCCCTCCACCTCACCCCTGTCAGTAAATCTTACCCACATCTGCTCGGCCCTCTGTCCTGCTCCCCGTTTTTGTCTTATAGATGACCTTGTTCTTGCAAAAACCACTTTACACCGACATTTGTTCTAAGGATATTCTTACTCTATTGGATGTGTGTGTGGTAGAGGGAGGGCGCGGGGTGGGGGTGGGGGTGGTGGAGGAGAACTGGTGCCAAAGCATATCTGCTTTTGAGGATCTTGGCATGTTCAAGGGGCAATTACTATTTGCTGAGCACCACCCCGGGTAATGCCATCACAAACAAGGCATAGCCTATGGTCTCAAAAGCAGTGCTCCAATGTTTCCAGTGGTTGTTTTGTTTGTTCGTTTTTTGGAAGTAAATATCCAGGCTTGTCGTCTGAGGTGCCCATGGATGGACTCAAACGTCCAACCTTTTGATGAGAACTAAACACATTCGTGGTTTGTATTACTCAGGAACTCCTTTTCTGACAAGCTTGGGGCCACCATGCACTGAAGTGGACTTGAAAGCAACTAGAGTGAACGGACTGAAGAGTCTAGTTCTCTACCTGAAAAACGAAGAAGACTTCACAGCCCTGCTCGTGTGCAGTGTGCGCCTCCGTGCCTTCACCCACTGTGCACCCCCCAGTACATAGGGAGTACTTCCTAGTCTGCCAGGCGATGTCAGATACTTTCACCCAGGCCAAATATCTAGAATCGGCTCACCGGTAAAGAGCAAAGTTGGCCAGGGGTTACCAGCAGTGGGAAGAGGAGGAGAAAAGGGACAGGCGTTGCTTAGGAAGCACTGTCTGTTCATCAAGATGGGAAATTTGGCAACAGAGACCAATGGTGGTCGCACAACGTGATTAATGCGATCGGTACCACTGAGGTGGGCACGTGAAAAGCGCTGAGCTGCTATGCTGGGCTACACATTAAAGGGGGCTTCACAAGGTCCTGGGAGAGATTCCTTTCTCTTTTAATTCCATTTTCCCACAAAGTTTTGGAAGGCCCCTGATATTTCTACCATAATTCAGAACAAAGAAGAAGGAGAAGGAGAAGGAGAAGGAGAAAAGAAGAAGAAGAAGAAGAAGAAGAAGAAGAAGAAGAAGAAGAAGAAGAAGAAGAAGAAGAAAAGAAAGCTTTCTGCAGTTGAAAAATAGGAAAACAAAACTAGAACAGAAAAAACAAAAACAAAAAAGAGCCAAGCCATTTGCAGTGTAAAACCTTTCCTGGGGAGGGCTTCAGGAGAGGACTGTATGACAATCAGGCAGTAGGAGCCCTGAGGAAGACACAGCTTACCACCTGCCCCCAAATGAGTTCAGAAAAGGCCTCCAGCAGCGGGGCTTTGGAGGTAACCTCTAAATGGTTTGTCAGGAAGGCAGGGGGAAAGGAAGGGCATGCCGGGAATGGCAAGAGTGACATGAGAAAAAGACGTGTGTTCAAAGGCTGTGTTGCAGTCTGTGACTGTGGGTAGGGCGTGTGAAGGGGAACATAGGAAATGAAAGTGGGAGGGCCAACTGGGGTCAAGAAAATAAAGACTCTCCCTTTTAGCTCGGCCAGAAGGCAGCTGCTGCACGGCCTGCCTGTATATCACTTGCCCGTTCTGACCACATCCATGGGTGTCGCTCAAAGCTTCTCCTGCTCAGACAGTGGCCTTGGCATCACACTGCCCTCAGGCCCCCCTGTGAGTCATCAGCCTACCACACAGACTGAACCATTTTGAGGTCAAGGCTACTTTATTACAGCAGAAAGAAATCTCCGGGCACAAATGCTATACAAGTATTTAATTATGAGTGCACAGTTTAATTACTTAGTTCAGCTTTATATTACATAATTTATAAACATAATTTACAGTTCCCTTGTTTCTTTCTCAAGTCATTTAGCTCATTAATAGTGCTGACTATAAGAGCTCTTCAGTCCTTTCTTGCTGGGCTCCAAGCCAGTGTATCAAGACAGGGGAGACGGAGAGGCTGAGGGGAGATAGCAGGGGTCAGCCCACTGCAAGAGGCATTTTATCACTGGTCTGATTCAGAATTCCCAGTGAATAGCGATTTTATATATATAGAGAGAGAATAGCAATTATATATACATATATATATATATAAACTTTTAGTTGGTTGTGTTATTGTTTTCCAATTTTACAAAGATAGCCCTCTCACCTTCTATTGTCTGAACTCAGGGTAGAGAGCCCATTTGCCCCCTGCACCCATCATGCCTCCCTACATCAACCTGCCAGGGTCTCCCTAGAGGGCTCTGCAAGTAGCATTTCCTCACTCAGGCACTATTTATTCAGTACCTACTATGTGCAAGACACTGCTGGCAATGAAGTAAAGAGCTAGGGTAAAATGTAATTCCAGAGTAAGTCAGAAAAGATCACTACTACCGTTCCAGTTCCTACATACATGGGTCTATTCCAAACCAAGCACGTTTGGACTTGTCTCTGCGATCAGTGGATGGCTGCCGACCAGTTCTCTCCCTAGTGCACTTGCCTGCACCTCATTGGGGGGGGGGGGGGAGGGAGGACTTCAAAATAAAGGCCCAGTCAAAACAATGACTCCTGAAGGCATCTTCAGGGCCAGTGGAATCTAGGCCTGAGAGGTCAGTTCAGAAAGAGGATCCCTGACTTCTGGGATCGCCACCGGATTGTCTTCACAGATGTTCTCAAAGGTCACAGGTTGATCATGGGGCTTCTTAGGAAGAAGTTTTAAGAACCGTAAAAAATGCATTGGTGAGAAAGAGGCCAGGAGAGTTAAACCAGGATTCCCCCCCCCACCCACCCCCAGCAAGACAATGCACTTACTCATTCTTCGAGGATAACAAGATTGTTAGGAGGATTTTGTAGGGAATCCCCAGCCCACATCCTTGATCTTGCCCCTTAAGCCAGCTTTTGCTTCCCCCCAACGCAAAGAACATTGAAAAGGAACCTAATTTGAGATCTGTGCGTGTGCCCAAACTACAATTTGACCTAGAGTAAAGCAAGGTCAGCGGTTCGAAACCACCAGCCCGGTCCCAGGGAGAAAGATAGGGCTTTCTACTCCCATAAAGAGTTACAATTTCAGAAACTAACAAGAGCAGTTCTACCCTGTCCTATAGGGTTGCTATGACTCAGCATCAACTCAATGGCAGTGAGTTTTTTGAGAGTTAAAGCAAGCAACATAGATTCCTCGGGGAAGGGTCAGAGAGATGATGATACTGCCTTCAGGCAAGTATACACCCAGATGAAATCCAGAACAGTAGCTTCACATTGTGATATTTTTGTTTAATAAAGGTGTCTATTATTTGTAGCAATACTTTTTGACTTATTCTCCTACAGAAATTAACCGTCACTATGCCCTCACTATCCACCAGGTTCTGTGCCAACTCTTCCAAACATGATTGCACTTAATCCCCAACCTGGAAGCAAGACTCGGGTTGCTTAGCTCAGGGGTCCTTAACCCTGGCTGGGGAGCTTGGATAAAGGACCCCACTCCTAACGGTGGCTTGACTGTATGTATTAAATACAGACATATGGTCCATAAAAATCCACTGCCATCCCGTCCACTCTCATTCATAAAGACCTTGCAGGACTGAGTAGTTACATAATCTGGTGTCAATTTGAGGATTAAGAGGGTAGGGGTGGAGTCTAGGCTGTTAATCAGGATATGGCCAATGAGATCTCTGTGTGGGATTCTGAATTGTCCTCCCTGGGAGACATTGCAGAAGACAAGCCATATGGATGCAACCAGACCTCAGAAGCCGGAGAAGCCACAGAGAGACCCCTGCCAGCGCTGAGATGCTTACAACACTGCTGGACTCAAAGGCTTTCTAACCACTGGTTTGTGATGGTCCTGCATTTGGCTTCATTGCATGTGTTTCGTGAGCCTGAGGAGGACTTTATGGATTGGTATCGGACATAAGGGCTAATATCAGACTTATGGGCTGAGACTGGACTGGGTTGGGATATTTTGCCAATGTTCAATTCCTCTTGTATATAAATCTCTTTCTTATACACATTATGTGTGTCCATGGATTTGTTTCTCTAGTCTACCAAGACTAACACAAGCCCCACAGAGTTCTCAACGTTTTCTGTCTTTAAGGAAGCAGACTGCTACATCTTTCTTCCACAAAGCGGCTGGTAGATTCAAACCAAAGACCTTTAGATCAGCAGTGAACACTTAACCACTGTGCACCAAGTCTTCGTCGAATACACATCGCACTACCATTGAGAGGATTCCAACTCATGGTGGCCCTATAGGACAGAGCAGACCTGCTCATGGGGGTTTCTGAGATTGTCTTTAGGGAAGCAGAGGTTTCACGTCTCTGATAATGGCTGGGTTTGAACCGTCAGCTTGTGGTTAACAGTTCAACGCTTACCTGACAGCACCACCGCTGGGTCCCTTTTCAGACACACACATTAAAATATCTCCCCAGTTTATTCTAATGTCCAGTCAGATTTAAGAACCACTGACACTCCAGAGAGATGGCCAGCTGGGAACGGGAGGCTTACAACATGGCCAACTCCACATCGGTCCTGGCACTGTGACTACGGATGGCAAAGGGTGGCCTGTGTCACAGGGGAGAGGATGCACCATCACAGCTCAGAGGACAATGATGGGCGCAGGAAGCACACTTGTACCAGCTTCACAACGCAGAGGCCCTGGCCAGACACACCTGGTTTCCAGACCCAGCTTGACCACTCCTGCGCTGCGTGGCCTGGGACGGCTCCCTTAGCAGTCTCTGCTCTGTCCTGCAGCAGGTATGGCCACGCCCACCCGCAGCAGTGTCGTGAAATAGCACATGAGCAGTGCATCGCCTGGGGCACAGCTGGCATTCAGGAAATGAATGAAGACCCGCCCCAGTTCCCTTGACTATATTTAACTTTCAAAATTGTTTCAGAATCAAATAATGAGGAACAACTATAGCAATGGTTCTAATTTATAAGAGTTATGTCTTCCTTTCACATGTCTGTCCCACTAGATTGTGCATGTGTGGTGGGGGAGCTGGGATGGATAAGCCTGACGTCTCTTCTGTTGCTTTTCATCCTCCTTCTACACAATCATTCAGTGTGAACAATCTTACCAAAATATTCGTTGCCATCGGGTGGATGTCGGTGCTTAGCGACCGAGCAGAACTATCCCTGTGGGATTCTGAGACTGTAAATCTTTCTGAGAATAGAAAGTCTTATCTTTCTCCCACCGAGCACTTTAGTGGTCTCAAACTGCTGATCTTGCAGTAAACAACCTAACGCGTAGCCCACTATGTTTTAGACTTATTGTGACACACTTCACAAAATGTCTCTTTAAAAAAAAATTTTTTTATTGTGAATTGAGTGAAGGTTCACAGAGTAGATCATAGTGTTACATCTGCAAATTAATTTTATTTCAGCCTTTTGTGTCAACTCATCCGCTCCTGGTGCCATCACTCGGTCTACTTCTTCCCTGTGAAGTTTCCTGTTTCCACTCTTCCTCCTTCCTAATGCTCTGAAAGTTGTATCTCATGTAATCTTCTCAAGAACTCCATGACAGAATCTCTCAAATAAGCCCTTGGTTTATTTTTGTATTACCTTTGAGATAAGATTAGGTTGTAAAGATTTAAAGATTTTCCAGACAAACAAAACAAATGAGTAGGCAACAGGGACTGCATGTGCTACAAGGCCCAAAGTATTTACCATCTGAATTTTCATAAAAGATCACAAAGGTCCCATAGGTAAGCCACTCTCAGGTGATCAAAAGGTTGGTTGAAACCCCCAGCTGCTATGTGGGAGGGAGGTAAGGCTGGCTGCTTCTGGAAAGAGTTCCAGACTTGGGAGCCCAATGGGGTGGTTTGGCTCTGTCCTGCAGGGTCCCTGTAAGTCCAATTCAACAGACAGAAAGGGTGTGGTGGGCTTGGTCCTTTGCCAGAAATACTGCCAAACCTGTTCGTGTCTCACAGGGTCACTGTGAGTTGGGATCCATTCTATGACAGGGAGTTGTAAGTGATTTTAATCACTAGTTGTACTCCTTCAACTAGCATTCGCAATTCCTTTCCCAGAGCTTAAACATACATTTGAATCACCCAAAGAGTGCGTGACATATACCTCCTTTGTTGCTTATATCTCTGTACCCACAACCCGTGTGTCTTATAAAAAGTAAATAGGCCCCCAACTAGGTCTCAGATCCCTCTCCCCTACTGCCCGCAGAGGGTCAAAGGCTAGGAGAGTCAGAATCCGCTGGCGGGCACGGCGGAGAAGGCAACAATGCCCTCGCTTTAACGAGGCTGCACTGTAGCTTGGTGGGAAAGGAGAGGGATTTCCCTACCCCAAGGAAACAGTGGCCAAGGGCTTCCACTTCAGCACAGATTTAAGCAGCTTGCACATTATTCCTTGAGGGGCAAAGGGGACAGGGACCACCTGAAAGCCACACTGGCCGTTCAAGCTCCAGAGCCCCCTCACAGAGCAGAGCAGCTGCTCCTGTTTCATCCCTTCCATATTCAGTAGGGAGATTCATTTAAAGTTCTGACCCCAAAAGAATGATGCTCACAGTAGGAGCTCTGTTATCTTGTCTAGCTGGGAAGTAAGGGGCCTGGCTGTGCCCAATGCACTAGTTCACGGAGACTTGCCACATAGACCATCAGTGTAGCCATTGTCAAAGACTCAAATGTACACAATCCACTTTGTACTAAATCAATCATGACCACAGCTCCATCTTATATATTTTCAGTGGCGTGAGGCCTCAGGGACACCATCTACAAGAAAGAGGTACAAAAAATGGAACTCATATTTGGTCACCATTTAGCTACTAACCCAAAGGTTGGTAGTTCAAGCCCAGAGCAGATGTGAGAAAACAAAACCAAGCCTAGTGATCTGCTCTCTTAAAGATCACAGTCCAGGAAACCCCATGGGACCATGCTTAGTAATGTTGACTGCTGTCGAAAAAGAGGAAGACCTTCAATCCAGGTGGATTAACACCATGAGTACAACAACGGGTTCACACCTAACAATCGTGGAGAAGGCACAGGACCGGGCGGGGTTGCACTCAGAGTCATGGTGATTCACACCTGGCTCTATAGCACCTCACAACAACAGTAAAGTTGCTATGAAGTATTATCAGCTCGACAGGACATAACAACACACTGCTGGCAAGGAACCCTAGAGACGCGATGGTTAAGCACTTGGCTCTTAAGTTTGCCGTTCAAACCACCCAGCGATTCGGCAGGAGAAAGCCCTGTTGATTCTAATCGCCATCAAGTCCATGCTGACCCAGGGAGACCTCATGTCCACTGAGTAGAATTGCTCCAGAGTTCTCAAGGCCCTGGCCTTTCCAGATAGATCACCAGCCTGTCCTCTGAGGTGCTTCTGGGTGGGTTCCAACCACCCATTCTAGCCTAGAAACAATGATGAGATAATTCTACACCATCACATGAAGTTGTTAGGAGCAGAAACCCAACTTCACAGTACCTACAACTACCACAACCACCACTACATGCTCCATAAATTAGGTCATGTATGCTGACAACCACTTAATTTACAGAACAAAAAACTTAGGTTCCAGATGGTTGGTTGTTCTACTCTACTTATCCAGTTGACCTCAACATTTGGAATACTGTAGGTGCAATAAAATCTCTGCTCCTACCCTCACAAAGCTTCTATCCTTATAAGGCAGTGTCATTTAAATGACTATGTAAGCCGATGATTATGGTTGGGTTCAGAATGCTCCTCAGATGCAAGAATGTCAAGACATGGCTTTGCTTACCGTGTTAGTCTGGGTTGACTAGAGAAACGTATTCATAAAGACACTCATATGTGTATAAGAAAGAGCTTTATATACAAGAGCAGTTGAATATTGAGAAAACATCCCAGCCCAGTCCAGATCAAGTCCATAAGTCTGATATTAGTCCGTATGTCTGATACCAATCTATAAAGTCCTCTTCAGACTCATGAAACACATGCAATGACGCCAAATGCAGGAAGATCACAGGCCAGTGGAGGGAAGGTCTTGTGGATCCAGTGGCGGTGTAAGCATCTCAGCACTGGCAAGGGTCTCCATGTGGCTCCTCTGGTTTCAGAGCTCCAGCATAGCTCCATGTGTCTTGTCAATGGAAATACCTCACAGAAAGTGAGCCTGTCTCCTGCCTCCAGTGAGCTATTTATCCTTAGCGGCTCCAAATGAGGTCATCAAGCTACCACCTGACTGAAAGGCTGAACTCTACCCTTCATTCTTAATACTCAAATTGATAACAGATTATGTAACTATCCCACTTACTTAAAATGGTCATCAGAAAAGACAATCCCTATTTTTAAAAGTACAGCATGCTTGGTAAAGTAGAGGATCAGGAAAATGAGAGAAACTACTAATGAGATGCATTGACACAACAGCTTCAACATTCAAACATACCAAAGATCATGTAGATGGCCAGGGATTTGCTGTGTTCTACATCAGGTCACCCTAAATCAGAGTTGAGTCAACAGCAGCTTAGAACAACAACCAAAGCCACAAAGGGCAAGGGAGGAGGCTATGAGAACATAACACAGGGAACTGAGCCAGTCTGAAGCTCCAAGAAGACTTCTCTGAGGAAGTGAGATTGAATGAGACTGGAGAAGGTACTGAGCATTCCAAGCACTGGGAAGTCCCTGCAGAAAGAAGCATGATCTTTCAATGAATTGAGGATCCACCAAGGTGGCCAGAGGGTTTAGGACTGGCATAAGGTGAAGCTAGAGAACCATCGCAGCCTAGAGCCCCAGGACCTTGGAGACTGAGCAAGGATCCTATTGTGGTTAGGTGCCGTTGACGTTGGTCCCAACCCTTAGCCATCCTATGCCCAGCAGAAGACACTGCCCAGCCCTGAGCCATCCTCACGATTGTTCCCATGCGTACGCCCATGGTGGCAGCCACTGTGCCAATTCATCTCCTTGAGGGCCTTCCTCTCTTTCACTGCCCCTCCGCTTTACCAAGCATGAGGCCCTCTGCACGGACTGGCCTCTCCTGACAACATACCCTTGTCTCTAAGGGGCACTCTGGCCATACTCGTTCCAAGAAAAACGTGTTTGTCCTTTCAGCAGTGCATGGTACTTTCAACATTCTTCTCCAGCACCACCATTCAAATGCATCGACTTTTCTTCTACCTTCCTCAGTCAATGTCCAACTTTCACATGCGTATGAGGCGACTGAAAATACCATGGCTTGAGCCAGGCGCACCTCCGTCCTCAAAGTAACATCTCCTCGATACTCTGAGGAAGTCTTGTGCGGCAGATTTACCCAACGTGACTTGTCTTTTCATCTCTTGACTGCTGCCCCCATGAGCACTGATTGTGAAGTCAAGCAGAAAAAATCCCCAGTCACTTCAATCTTTTCTTCATGTATCTTGATTTTATCTCTTGCTCCTTGTGTGTGATGTAAGGATGGTGGACTTATTCCAAGAACGTGAGGAGGAACAGGAGGTATGAAGAAACATGGCAGCCCTGCAGAAGGGCAAACTCTTAAAAGGAAGTAGCAAACAAGTAATCAAATGCAGGTTTCACTCAAACGTTCATGCTATAACTAGCACCTTTATCATATTTTTAAAGAAGCCTGCAGGAGTGATCACCTGGATGACAGAAAGGAAGGGTAACATAAAAGAAAAACCCTGGATTAGGAGTCACTTGTCTTGAGTTCCAGTTTTGTTTCTGCCCATTCCTACTTCTGTAGCTTAGCTAGGTCTTCTAACTCCGACAGGTCTCACTTTCCTTGACTTTAAAAGGGAAGGTTGAACTAAGTGCTCAATGAGTTACCAAGAATGAAACACTTAAAACTCTCTGTGTTAAGATAGGCAGGATAGGCAGTCTTACAGAGACAGCGACTGGACCAATGGTTCCTGGGGGCCATGGAAGGGAAGGGGGGAGGGGTAAGCAGGGAGCCAACAATGACAGGTACAGGGGAATAGTAAGTGTTCTAAAATTGATGGAGAGGGGTGTGTAGCTTTTCTGGTCATGTCAATTGATCAATTGAATGGTATCTTCCAGGAATTACTGAGAGGTGAATGACAGGTAAACATAATTGTGGGGTAGGAGGAAAAAAAGAGGAAAGAAAAAAAATATATGTGTGTGTATTTGTATTTATATTCAAATGCAACAAGGAAGCAGATGAACTTTGGACATCTACTTAAATATTACCCCAGAACAGTTTCTTTCTAATAATATGTCATTGACTGGAGATCCCCTTGCAGAGGGTTCTCTGGGAGGAGA
>NW_022111321.1:4816703-4821438 GCF_000313985.2 Echinops telfairi | reverse complement strand
TGCCGGGGGCTTAAGTGGAGAGGAAATGTTTTGAGAATGATGAGGGCAATGAATGTACAAATGTGCTTTACACAATTGATGTGTATATGGATTGTGATAGGAGTTGTATTAGCCCCTAATAAAATGATTTTTTTAATGGCTTTTCCTTGGTTTGAAGAAAAAAAAATAATATGGCATTGTATGATATTCACATTCCTGACATGATTGCTGAGGACAAAATGGGTCTATAAGCAAGTGTGGTGAAGAAAACTGATAGTGTCCGGCTATTAAAAAATATAGTGTCTGGGGTCCTAAAGGCCTGTAGTTAAACAAGCGGCAATCTAGCAGGGAAGCAACAAAGCCCACATGGAAGAATACACCAGCCTGAGTGATCATGAGATGTCCACAGGAAGAGATATCAGAAGTTCAAAACAAGCAACCAAATAGATGTGAAGGTGTGGGGATGTAGTAGAGACCCCAAACCCACCTGCAAGATAATTTAGCAGTCCACACAGAAGAAAGGATAAATCCAGGGTGCAGTATGGCACTGATGAACCGCATAACTATCCTCTAGTTCTCTAATGTTTCCTCCCCTTACTATTGTATATTATGTATATTATTGTGTATTATGGTTTTTATTTGTTTTCCTCATAATCATGTTAAATTTGCATATGTTAGTTTGTATATTTCAGATCACTTGGTAAATGAAATCAAGATAGATAACCCTTCAGAAACAGTAGCAGGAGTAATGGTTCCCTTAGGGTATGGGAAGTGGGGGAGGGGGAACTGGGTAGCTGATAGCATTGATGACTATATAACTCCACTCGATGGGATCGAACAACAGAATTGTATAAAATGAACATATTGGATTGTATAAGATATGCAAAAAAAAACTACTATAGAAAACTAATAATAATAAGGGTTCCTGGGTATGTGATGGGGAAGGAGAAGATAAGCAGAGCTCATATCAAGGAGTTCAAGAAGAAAAAAATGTTTTGAAACTGAAATTGTACAATACTGCTTGAAGTGACTGAACTATGGAATGTTGTGATATCTATAAGAGCTCCCAATAAAATGATCTTTTAAAAACCCGAAGCTGTGTTGTTGTTAGCTGCCATTAGTTGGTTCCAACTCAAGGCATCCTTACGTATAACACACGAAACACTGCCCATGCCGTTCCATCTTCATAATCCTTAGTCTGAGGAGCTGGCGTGGGGCTCACCTTCCAACACTGCATCATACAACATCTTGTTGTGCTCCAGGAGATGGTCATGGACTAAGTATTAGTAACAGTTTGCCAGGCCTATCTTCCTACTTTCTCAATAAATGTGAGCTGTGACGTTCCTCAAGCCCTTTGAGCGCTAACATTCAGAAGGAGTTCTGTAACTACAAATACGTGTTCTAAGAGCACTCTGTCCAGGCACCATAAGCAATCTTGGTCATTTCTAAAGCTGTGGTTACGGAGTCGATTCCAACTCACAGTGACCTCCTGTGACAAACGAGCACTCTTCCGCGAGGTTGTCCTGGCTGTCCTCTTTCATGGACTGCGGCCCTGGTGGAGGCGGAGCTACATGTTGGGCTGCGATCTGCAGGATCAGTCATCCAGAGCCAGCAGCTGCTCTGTGGGAGAAAGATGGGGCTTTCTACTCCTTTAAGCACTTACCGCTATGAGTCAGAGTCGACACGAGGGCAGTGGATTGTTTTCTTATTTTATTTTATTTGGTTTTAATCTGGAAAAGATTATCATTTTATTCTCACAGGGAGCCGCTGGAGGTGCTAGAACCACCGACCTTTCCAGTAAGCTGCGGAGCAAAGAGCCATTGCAAGAGCTCTTTATTTCTAGAGTAAGGGGGTACACTTATATTTTGAGCTAATCCTAGACTTCTCCATTACTACTTAGAGATGAAGGACCTCTCAGTTTTACAGCTCACTTCAATGTTCACATAATTGATTCACCCTTCTTGCAGGCTTTACCCAATAACCCACAGGCCAGGATTTAATTACAATTCTGAAGGGACTTACTGTTATAATCCTGGCAGAGTTTGCACATAGTAAGTGAGAATGAAAGTTTAAACTCCACTGGGGTCAAGCAACCTTTAAATATTGTCTTCCACTCTCACACCACATCCCAACAAAGAACATTAACTTTTGAGGTAATTGAACAAGAAACTATTTTGTGCGCCATATCTAAAGTGGTTCCTTTCTTAATTTAAAGCGCCCTGGTGGTGCTATGGTTTGGAAGTTCAAACCTATCAGCTGGTCCATGGGAGAAAGAAGAGACAGTCTACTCCCATAAAGATTGATGGTCTCAGACCCTCTATAGCGGGTCACTAGGAGTTGAGATCCATTCAATGGCCGTGGGCTTGATTTTAGTGGGTTTTCCTTATTTACTTCTTTGCCTTGGCAATAATTAATTTTCACATGCACGTGTGTGCCTACAGAGCATATTTAGAGGGTGTGATAGGGTTGGTTAGGGGACAGGAAAAAAAACTCTTGGTTGCAACATAAGCAAATAATTTGTGCTGTGCTGCTTCCCAGGAACCTCAATGGCCAGAGGAGTTCAAAATCACCAGCCTCTCCTGGGGAGAAGAACAGCCTTCAGATTTACAGTCTCAGAAACTTGCAGGGGTGGGTCTCCCCTGTCCGATATGGTCATCATCGACTTGGTGACAGGGAGTTTGGCTGCATTTTAGAGGCTGCTTCCCATACAATGAGCCCTACCTACCCCATCACTCTGCAAGTTTGGGAGCCTTCTTTGTCTTTGCCCAGCTGGTGTGCGCTTTCTCTGGGAATGCAAATTGATTTTAATATTAACTTAAACTAGACCTAATTAGGAATGCAAATCTGCTGGAAGAAAACAATACAATTCATTCAAAAGCCAAGACACAATGACTTTTGGATTATCTATTGTTAGACTCTTTTCCCCCCACATCCTCAGCGGTTGACATCCAATCATGAAAGCTGTCTGTACATGTAAGCCTGCCGCAGGAATTGGTCTGCTGCTGCGCCTTCCCAGGCAAACATGTGTTTTCTAAGAAGGGGAAATAGGATAGCTCTTCTCCTTTTTGCTGTCTTACTACGGGGGGGAGGGGAGATGAGGTCTTTTCTAGATTCCTCCTGTAGCAGATGCAAGAATAGAGCTCACTCTCTGCTGGAGCTGAGTCACACACCTAAGGGCATTTTTTTATACGAGGTACTATTTCATATTTTCCATAATAATCTTTCTTGAGTTTTCCTGCTTAACCAGCTGCCTTCTCCTTCTGTCCTGAGACTTGGTTGCTTTGCCCTTCAGTCAACAGTGCAAAGCTAAAATTAAAAGTAGTCAACCGCTCAGGGTTGTGATTGTCAAGGGAGAGCTGCATATTCAACATAAAAGTGATCATGCTGACTGTTCTTTTAGGTAGTCCTGTGTGTGTGTGTGTGGTTGTGTGTGTGTGTGTGTAGGCATATGTAAATGTGTATGCCTGTACATTAGCAAAATCTGAAATCAAAAATGAATTCACAACACAATACAGAGACAATTTGCATGATTCAGCATAATGCTGGCAAAGGCTATTTGCTCCTCAATTATATAACACCATTATGTTCAGAAGGCTAACAAAATCCAACATGATTTAGCTCCTAATTATCCTTCACACCACTCCTCCACTGCATTCTCTAGGTTCCAGCCAAGCTGGCAGAATCAATGCCTTGAAATACCTCTTCCTCCTCTCCTGAGGGCCTTCATACATGTTTCTCTTCTCCCTGAAATCCTCTTCTGCCCCATCATAGAATTACTTATTACATATCCTTCAGTTCTTGAGTTAACTGTTGTCTCCTGTAAATTTTGCCTATGGGACTGGGTCCACATTACAGTCACACAAGTTTTCAACTATAGCAAACATTTACTAACTCTTTCTACAGGCAAGTCCATGAATAATGAAGGGGTGAGAGGCTCTGAGGATCATCCAAAGTCATCATCATATATGACAAACACAATTGCACAATTGTAAGGATAGGGTAGGACTGGGCAGTGTTTTGTTCTATTGTACATAGGGTCACTTCCATAAGTAAGTAAAAAGCTACTAAACAGTACCTATGAACAACAACATAGCACTTCCAACAAACTCATCTTTAAGATTCTCTACACTGCTAATGGTCTTAGATTATGAATAATTTAATGACATTTTGAACTAACCAAAAGTTTGGTGGTTCAAACCCATCCAGGAACTCTGTGGAGAAAAGACTTGACCATCTGTTCCCATAAAGAATATAGTCTAGAAAACCTATGGAGTAGTTCTACTCTGTCACATAGGGCCATTACTAGTCTAAATTTACTTATTGGCACACAACAACAAGAATGCCATTTTGTGATTGTTGTTGTTAGATGCCGTGGAGTTGGTTCTGACTCATAGCAACCCTATGTACAACAGAAACACTGCCCCATCCCAAGCCATGCTCACAATTATTGTTATGGCCGCGCCCATTGTTACAGCCAAAATGTCAATCCGTCTCAATAAGGGCCTTTCTCTTTGTCACTGTCCCTCTGCTTCACCAAGCATGATGCACTCTTCCGGAGACAGGTCTCTCCTGTTAACATGGCCAAAGTATGTGCAAACGTGGAGTATCAATCAGTCCATCCACTTCTAAGGAGAATTCTTTTTTTTTTAATATCGTTTTATTAGGAGCTCATACAACTCTTATCACAATCCATACATACATCAATTGTGTAAAGCACATTTGTACATTCATTGCCCTCATCATTCTCAAAACATTT
>NW_022111321.1:4808491-4814855 GCF_000313985.2 Echinops telfairi | reverse complement strand
GTCCCTCAGACCTGTCCACTGGTTCCTTACTCCATGCCAGCATGTTGCATTCACATCTTGGAGCACTGGGTTGAAGTCTGGTCCCTCTTTCCCTGTGGAGATATAAACAATACCCTCCTCTAAGGAGGATTCTAACTGTATTTCTTCCAAGAAAAATCTATTTGTTCTTTGGTGATCCATAGTGCTTTCAGTATTCTTTGCCAGCACCATAATGCAAACACACCAATTATTTTTCAGTCTTACTTTTTCAATTTCCAACTTTCACATGTACCACCTCAAGTGGTTGAAAATACCATGGCTCAGATCAGACACATCTTAGCCTTCAAACTAACATCCTTTCTCTTCAGCATTTTAAAGAGGTCTTATGCCCCAGGTTTTCCCAATGCAATGAGTCTTTCCATCTCTTGACTGCTTCTTCCATAAACATTGATTATGGATCCAAGCAAGATGAAACCTTGGTGACTTCAATCCTTTCTCTGTTTGTCATGAAGTTACCTATTGGTCCCGTTGATAGGATCTTTGCTTCCTTTACATTGTAATCTATATTGAAGACTGCAATCACTGATCTTCATCAGCAAGTGCTTCAAGTCCTTACCTTCAGCAAGTAAGGTTGTGCCATCTGCATATCGCGGGTTAAGAAACCTTCCTCCAATCTTGATGCCACATTCTTCTTCATACAGTCCAGATTTTCAAATTATTTGCTTAGCACACACACTAAATAACTATGGTGAAAGGATAAAACCCCGACACACACCTTTTTAAATTTTAAGCCATGCAAAATATCCTTGTTCTGTTAGAATGACTGCCTCTTGATCCATATACTAGTTCTGCATGAGCATAATGAAATGCTCTGGGATTCCCATTCTTCTCATCCATAGTTTGTTATGATCCACCCAATCCAATGACTTTACATAGTCAAAGAAAGTCCCGTGAGTACCATTCTGTACAGCAATCCAATAGTTTCAAATTCTAAATTCCTTATGGATCAGCTCTAGCTGAATTTTCAGTGACTTAACAAAGCATAACACAGAGGGGGTAGCCAGTCCTTGGATGGCACTGAAAGTTAGGTCTCAGCTACTAACTGAAAAGCTGATGGGTTGAATCCACCCAGTGGCACCATGGAAAACAGGTGTGGTGAGCTGCTTCCATCAAGATTACCAGCCAGGAAAATCCTATGAAGCGGTGCTACTCTTTAACACACAGGGCTCACCATGAGTCAGAATCACCTCAGAGGCAACAAGTAATCCCACAACCCACCCCCATTATCACAAAGTCAACTCCAACTCCCAGTGACCCTAGAGAACAAAGAGAACTTCCCCTAGGCTTTCCACCCAACATTGTAATCTTGATGGAAGCAGACTGACATATTTTTCTCTTGCAGAACAGATAGGGGGTTCTAACCATAAATCTCTGTCAGGAGTCAAGTGATTAGCTTAGCCATTCTACACCAGGATAATGATTAATTCCCCACTGGCATGGCCTTGGAATGACTTCCACATCAGTCATTCAAAAACATGGTAAAATGCCCACAGGATATGGAAAGTCACCTTGACCATCAGCTTCATCATTTCCCCAAGGCCTAGAACAATCTTGACATAAAATATGACCTGGGGGGTGGGCTTGGGGGAAGGAGAGGAGCTGACATCAAAGGTTCAACAGAAAGAAAATAAAGATGGCAACATATGTACAAAGGTGCTTGATACAATTGATGTATGAATTATTGAAAGAGCTGTAAGAGCTCAATAAAATGTTTAAAAAATACACTCTCAGTACATATTTGTGAAGTGAATAGAAGGATGAGTGAAGGACACAAAAGCAGTACAGAACCCAAGCCCTTCCTCAAGGGACTTATAAACAATGGAAAGAAATAGATATCTGCAATCTCTTCCCTCATCCCCTCCCCTTCTCTTTGTAGAAAACTATTTACCTTTCCATTGTCATATCTTCTTTTTTAATTCTTATTAAAAGTATACCAGCGGAACATCTACCTATTCAACAATTTCTGCAGGTCCGGTCCAGTGAGTGACTAAAATGCTCACCACTAGGTTTTCCTAACGCCATCGTGGCAGCTATGTCAGAAGGCTTGAAAACCATTCTGGTTTGGGGGAAATACCCTTCTATCTTGCAATGAAAATGCAGCTTTATGTGGGTACAATATATAATGCATGTAACATAAAAAATGTGTTGATCAATTGTTATCAGTGAGACTTCTGGTCAACAGTAAGTTATTGATAGTTAGGGTGTTTGGGGCGTCAATAGTAATACATGGATTGGATCAAGTGACTATTTTAGTACCAATGTTGCTGTGATTGGGTGTCAGTCATCAAGTCCATTTTGACTTGTAGCAATGCCATGTAACAGGGTAGACCTACCGTCAGAGGGCTTTTAGGTTGTAATCTTTACAGGGGCTAACTCTCAAGACTTGTCTTCCGCGGAACCACAATGTGGGTTTAAATCACCAACCTTTCAACTAGCAGTCAAGAGTTTAACCATCGCACCGCCAGCTAACTCTCCTGTCAGTCATCACTACAGCATTCAAAAAGCCCGCGGCAAATTGCCATTATCTGTTCATTCCATTTCTCCACGACTTTAAGAAGTCCTGCTTCATCGGTTCCACATACAGTCACAAAATAGTATCACTCGGTGACAAATTTAACACTCACACATCTTTTCCCTTTCCTTAATTGCTCCATTGAAACTAAGATACAGAATTGTTGTCTGAGGATCATAGATCATCTTCCTAGAAAACTACTGGTGAATATATTCGAGCTTGAAAGAAAAGAGTCATGGATGGCACTTTAGGTCTTTCTTGAACCCTGCTTGTCTGTGTGACTGGGAGAGGAGAAAAAAAGGCAACTATGCCCAGGCATCTCTGCCCTCAGAGAGCCTAGCTTCTTCTCTCAACACCTTGGCACTTCGCAATTAATGTTGTTCGATGCCACCTAGTCTGTTCTGACTCACAGCAAAGAGCATCGCAAGTAATCGCTTAATGTTATTTTCACATAGGGATATGGCTTGAGTTGAGAACAGACCATATTATCTTCAGAAGTAAAAAACAGAATCATCACGATGATGAGGCATGTTTACTGTTAGGTAATTTCGGGAGGAACCCACTTCACCTCACTAAGTTATATTCCCATGCAAGGTAGGTTGGGCCATGATGGGTGAAGGACTTAGAGAGGGGAGCACAGACCAAGGTAAGATAAGGAAGATCTGAGTCAAAACTAATGGGGGATCATGCAAGATGCCCTTTGGGATCTGGAAAGTGGGGCAGCTTTTGCCATGCACGGGAACCAACAAGCTAGTGAATAAAAAGCAACTCCAGTTGTCAAGCTCTGTCCTGTGGGTTCTTTTAGGGTGCTGCCAAGTTGCTTCCACTCATGGAGACCCCATGGGTCCGGGGAGGGCTGTCTCAGAGCATTTTATACTCTATAATCTTTAGGGGAGCAGATCACTATGTCTTTTTCCCTTGGGGTCATTGGATGGGCTCAAACCACCAACTTTTTGGTTAACGGCCAACTGCTTAGCTGTTGCGCCTTTATACAGTTGAAGCCAATGACCACAGAGTGAATTCTGACTCCTAGCAGCTAGCAGCTCCATCAAACAGAGTAAGAGCACCACACGTTGTGTGAGGTTGTAACTCTTTATGGAAACAGGCTGCCTCATCTTTCTCCCATCGAGTGGCTAGTGGGTTCAAAGCACCAGTCTTTCAGTTAGCAGCCCAAAACTTAACCCACTGTCTCACCAGAACTTGGCTGGGGTTACATAATGAATTAAAAGAAATACTTGCAGGGGAAAAATGAGGACCTGATGCCGGGGGTTAAGTGTAGAGCAAATGTTTTGAGAATGATGAGGGCAATGAATGTACAAATGTGCTTTACACATTGATGTATGTATGGATTGTGATAAGAGTTTTATGAGCCCCTAATAAAACAATTTAAAAAAAAAGAAATACTTGCCCTGCATGCAAACTATGCTCAGGTATAGTTCTGGGAGTGATAGACATAGGGATGCCCAAGAATAGGCATTCCCTCCTCCAGTTCCTGCTCTCCCGGCAGTGGACACTCTGTAGGCTAGCAGGAAGAGATGCTATTTATTATACCAACACACAATACATCAAGCTTCAGTGCACTTCAGTGGCAGGCTAATGCACTGGCCCTTCCTGAAAGGATCTCCCAGTAACTGCCCCAGTTCCCCCTCCTAAACACAGCCACAAAAGGTAGGCTGCCTCCTTTCATTTTTTTCATATAAATCATTTTATTGCGGACTCTTACAGCTCTTATAATAATCCATACAACAATTGTATGAAGCACATCTGTACATATGTTGCCATCATCATTTTCAAAACATTTTCCTTCTACTTGAGCCCTTGGTATCAGCTCTTCTTTTTACCCTCTCTCCCCCACCCTCCCACCCTTGGGACCCCTTGATAAATTATAAACTATTATTGTTTTCCTATCTTATATCATCCGCTGGCTCCCTTCACCCATGTTTCTGTTGTTCATCTCCCTGGGGAGCAGGATAATACATCAATTCTTGTGATCAGTTCCCCTTTCTCTCCCTTCTCCCCCTACCTTCATGGTATCACTACTCCTATGACTATTCCTGAGGGGTGTGTCTCTCCTGGAATCCATATGTCAAGAGCACTTATCTGTACCAGTGAGCATGCTCTGGTCTAGTCAGATTTGTAAAGTAGAATTGGGGTCATGATAGTGGCGGGGGGAGGAAGCATTAAAGGGCTAGAGGAATATTTTGTGTTTCGGCAGTGCTATACTGTACCCTGGCTGACTCCTCCCTTCCTTTTGACCCTTCTGTGAGGGAATGTCTAATTGTGTACAGATGGGCTTTGGGCCTCCACTCTGACCCCACTCATTCGCATCTGTACGATTATTTTGGGTCTTCTGATGGCTGATACCTGACCCCTTTGACACCCCGTGATCACACAGGCTGGTTGCTTCTCTGCTAGGTGGCGGCTTGTTTAACTTCAAGACTACTGTATGTCCTATTTTGGCCTGTTAGTGAGTAGATAGGCAGGAGTGGGAAGCGCAATCAAAAAAGAAACCAGATTAGATATGTAAACAAAATGAAGAAGTTCTACTTTCTCTGCGTAGCCAAGGAAAAGTGTGTGTTAAGCTTCGTGAACTTGCAACTATTGTTTCAATCACATTACTTATTCAGGTTCCAGACTCCCTGGTGTACGCAGGCTTCTACAATCCTTTGGAATGATTCCAAAGAAGCCTGGGGTTGGAACGTTGGAAACGTCAAGGCTTGGTTGGCAGGGGAGAGACACGGAACCCTAGAAGTAAACTGGGCTTATTTTGAAAACAACTTCTTGTGGCGTGCAAAAGCCATTCAGAAGAGAAAGGTGATTCTGGCAGCATCTGAATGGTGGATTAGAAGGGAAAGATTTCCAGGCGGGGCACTCAGTTTGGAGGCTGCTGTAATGCCGTAGACAAGAGTTGGTAGGAGCCTACACTGGGCAGGGCTGGAGAAAAGTTCCCTCTGGTGTATTATTTCCCTTCTCCTCTGTCTCACGTGTCTCACCCTCAGCTGGGAGTATCTTCCTGCAGCCAGGGACTTGATACTTCTTGACCAGAATCTTCTGACAGGCACGCACCACCCAGAAGTGTTAAGAGTGTATGTGCACTTGGGATCAGCCTCAATGAAGATGGGAGGAATCCCCCTGTGGGGATAGTTCTTTTCACAACGCCTTTCAAAAATCTGGCAAGATCAAGCACTCCCCATCATGACCATCTCAGGGAAAAACCAAAAACA
This sequence comes from Echinops telfairi, assembly GCF_000313985.2. Lineage (NCBI taxonomy): Eukaryota > Metazoa > Chordata > Mammalia > Afrosoricida > Tenrecidae > Echinops > Echinops telfairi. The sequence goes on along the minus strand of NW_022111321.1, from coordinate 4,809,080 downwards.
TAGCCGTCGAGTTGATTTCGACCCAGAGTTGCCCTATTGGATAGGGCAGACCTGCCTCTGTGAGTTTCCAAGACTATAACACTTCACAGGATTGGAAATCCCCATCCTTCTTCCTCAGAACAGCTGGTGGTTTTGAGCTGCTGGCACTGCAGTTAGCAGTCCAATGTCCAAGCACAACCTGCCCTTAACCTGACATGTGTCCCTGCCCAGTCCCTCCGGCTCCTCTCATTACTCCCTCAGTTTGTTTCCCAACAAGCCACTGGATGAGGCCTGGTTCCAGTCTCTGTTGTTGGCAGAACCCAGGCTAAACCAGGTAATCCCAGACCCTGATAACCTAAAGCATGATGTCGGGTCAAGGAAAGGAGAATATTCCCAGTTGCTGGAGTTTCCACACATGGTTGTGCATGTTTGTGTGTATGTGTGTGCCTGTGTGTGTGTGTGTGTGTGTGTGTGTGTGTATGTGCTCGTGTATTTAGCTCCTGGTTAAGGCTGTTCACTCTCATCGTTGATGTATATCTTATTCTTACATCTCTCCTCCTTCTCAGCACTCTCCACCGCCCCCTACCACCCGCTCCTTTTCACTCACAGC
>NW_022111321.1:4805090-4806970 GCF_000313985.2 Echinops telfairi | reverse complement strand
TTCCTCTATTTCCGTTGATTCTCCTCCTGTCCCACTATCATGCTCAGTCCCCACCAGGATTTCAGCACTTCCTCTTTGTTACGTTCCCCTTGATGATCCCCGCCATTTTTATTGCCACTGTGGCCACCACTGTGTCAATCATCTCAGCAAGGGCCCACCTCTTTTCCAAGCATGAGGTCCTTTTTCCAAGGCCTGGTCTCTTCTGACAACATGTTCAAAGTACCTGAGATAATCCTGCCATGCTTCTTCTAAGATTGTGTCTTCTTCTGGCAATCCATAATACTTGCAATATTCTTAGCCAACAGCATCATTAACATGCATTGATTCTTCTTTGGTCTTGACCAGTTTTCACATGTATATGAGGCAATTAATAAAAAACTATGCTTTGGGTCAGGTGCACCTTAGTCCTCAAAGTGACATCCTTGGTCTTTAACATTTCAGAGAGATCTTGCGCAGTAGATTTTTCCAATGCAATGTGTTATTTGATTTCTTGACTGCAGTTTCCATGAGCATCGGTTGTGGATACAAGAAAAATTAATTCCTTGACAACTTCAATCTTTTCCCTGTTCATCATAAGGTTTTCTATTGATCCACTTGTAAGACTTTTCCCTGGTACCTTCTGGTTATTGGAGCCGATTAGAGATTGACCACCTAGGTTCCTGAAAAGTCATGGCTCTGTTTGCTTCTCCACCAGCTGGGACCTTGTGCCAGTGCCACTGGAAGCAGCCTCAAACCTCTATACCCCTTGAGAGGGTGTACAGAATTATATGCATTGGGAGTGGCTGAGCAGCACAGCAGTGTATGACTTTGTCTGTTGTTAAGTCATCTTATATGACTATTCCACGTCATAAAGTCATAGTGACAAAGGATGACAGGATACATGATTGTTCAATTCAACAAATAATTACATGCATTATTTCCTCACTGTGATTAGACTTGCTGACGTGAAAAAATTCCTTGTCATTGGTTGTTATGTAGAAACCCAATTTATTCCTAACCCACATCTCAGAACTTGGAATTAGAAGTGAAGGTCAGTGTTCTCCATGTATAAGTCATTAAATCCTCACCCTGGCTCCTCTAACACACACACACACACACGTGTGCACACACATGCGCGCGCGCACACACACATCATCCCCTTTTTACTCATCTATCTCTTGTCCAGGTTACAGACATCCAGTTTATTATAACCCACATAGTACATATCAGAAGCAATTTCTATGTGAACAGACACACTTCCAAAAAATAAAATGTTTCCCACCCTTCGAGCAAGCTTACTCTCTTTCTCTCTTTAAAATTCATGTTCTTCTAAGCCAGACAACCACCTCTGAGATCGGCCCCTTCTCATTGACGTCAGCAGGATCTGACTCCGCCGAGCTCTTGTGAATCCGCCTGTCAGCCACCTTTGACCAGAAATACCAGCCAGAGAAAGAGAGCATTAATCCCTTTTAAAAGTGAATGTTCTGGCAGTGCTGGTGCGATAGTGGTGAGCATAGCTGCCTTCCAAAAAGTGCACGTTCTGTGTTCAAGGTCAGACTCCCAAAGATTCCCCTTGGGAAGTAGGATTGGGGCATCCTGCCAGTGGATTGGGGTAGAAAGCAGCGAGACGAGATGTCATTTTTCACAAGCCAACAGTGGCAAAGGGGATTTGTTTATGCCTAGTCATGACCAGACAGCCCCAGTGCCACGGAGCCTACATCAGCAGTTGGGTCTGGATTTTGTCGTTGTCAGTCCCTCTGGTCTTCAGAAGAGATGCTGGCTCAGGCAAGCACACAGAGTTTAATTTCCAAATGCATCTGAAATCCTTTAAGCCCTTTGTTGGAGTCATTGCAAAACCATAGTGGGGATAAGTCTCTCTCTGTCTCTGTCTCTGTCTCTGT
>NW_022111321.1:4780947-4804285 GCF_000313985.2 Echinops telfairi | reverse complement strand
GCCTGTAATATTGAGAACTCATTCTATACCATACACACTGCTAAGTGATTTATGGGCATTCTCTTATTTAATTCTCTCCAATTCTTAAGATGCAGCTGTCATTACTATCCCCAGTTTACAGATGAGAGAAGTGAGGTCTAAAGAAAGCCAAATAAGCTTTCCATACATGACCTCAGCCCCAAAGCAGATCTTTCTGATAGAAAGACTATGTTCAATCATAACGTCATCTTTTCCCATAGCACACACTTACCTATTTTTCTCAGAGTCCTGTTTTCTTAGAAGATAGCTATATCATTGTTATTCCATCTCACTATGGTAATAAGCTCTGAAATGAAGATGACAGTGGTAATAGCTATAATTATCACTACTTCCGTGTATTAAGCACTGTGCTTGAAGATTTATAGTATCTCACTTAATACTCACATCACTCCTATAAGTAATAATACCAATTATTACCATTTTACAGAAGAGAAAACAGAGCCAAGATTTATTAAGGAACTTGTCCCAGGCCACACAACCAATACATGGCAAATTGGAATTCAAACCCAAGTCTGCTGTTTTCAAAGTCTTCCCAGAACCTGTTCTATTGTTTCCTACTGGGAAAAAAAAATTTAAGAAAAAGAGCCAAAATTGTCCAATTTATCAATGTGTGAGTGCCAGCACCTTGTTACTAGTAAATATATACACCGATTCATGCATTTAACATATAAATGACTCCAGAGACATCAAAGCTTTAGAAAATGAGAAACACACATCTATTGTGTGTGGTAGTTACATGGTTTCATGTCAACTAGATAAATAAGTGTAGGGGTGGAGTCTAGCCTGTCAATCAGGTCACAGCATGACGATGCCTCCTTGTGGGCATGGCCTTCTCATGAAGATTCTGGGGACTTCCTCTCTTTCTGCCTGGAAGCAGGCCACACACTCTCTGTTTCACCTTCCTGTGGACAGGCCACAAGGAGTCATGCTGAGATCTGCAAGAGCCATGGAGATGCTTAGACCACCACTGGATCCACAAGACTTTTCACCCACTGAACTGTGTTCTTCCTGCATTTTGCATCATTGCATGTGCTGCATGAGTCTGAAGAGGAATTTATGGACTAGAATCAGACTTATGGACTAATATCAGACTTATGCATTTGATATGGACTGGGTTGGTAAGTTTTCCTTATATATACAATTGCTCCTTGATATAAAGCTCTTTCTTACACATATATGAATGTCCCTAGATTTGTTTCTCTAGTCAACCCGGTCTACCACATTGTGCTTCTATTATATGCCAGTCATTATGTTGGGCTCAAACAAGATCTGGTGGAGCATAATAAAGCACTCAACTACTAACAGAAAGATTGGTGGTTCAAACCCACCATCTCCTTCACAAAAGAAAGTTGTGGTAACTGTTTCTATAAAGAGCAGAGCCTCAGAACTTCTATGGGGTATTTCTACCTTACCCTGAAGACTTGCTATGAGTTGGAATTGACTTGACGTCTCTAGGAATACCAATAGGGGCAAGACACAACCCTTGTCTTCAAGGAACATTGTCTCACAGGGGAGAGATGCTCTTAGACAAATATTTTCAATATCATGCAGTGAGTGTGGCCAGGAGCTATAGTTTGTACTCCCTGAGGAGGAGAATCTAATGCAATTGAGGCTCTGGGAGAGCCTCAATTTATTTAGTCATTGTCTTCATACGCAGTGCACACAGTTCCAGAGAGTAATGGAGCTACTAGCAGTTCATGAAATTGCAAAACACAGCAACACTGGCTGAAAAAAATAAAAGTAAATTAAAAAGTGGTACTTTCTACTCAGAAAGTTTCCATGGCTCTTCACTGCCTCCTGAAAAATAACACTCCCGAGACAGGCTATCTATATTCTACCTCCTCAGTCATTCCTGCCCAGGCTGGGCTCTTTCCCAAGAGGACCTGGCCCACAGAGCTGGTGGAGAGGACAGGAATCTTGTGTTTCTTTCAGCCCAGGAGACTTAACTACAATGGACATGTTGCCCAAGTAGAGTCAATGAGATCCTCTCCCTCAAAAGTGTACATCATGGGGATAATGACTTCTCCCATTGCGTTATGCCGGGTTCTCTAGAGAAACAAAACCAGTGATATACATACACACATATATATATATACACATGCTTATACACATACACATACCAAATCCAAACTCACTGTCATTGAGTTAATTCTGACTCATAGTGGCCTTATACGACTAGATAAAACTGTCCCTGTGGGTTTCTGAGACTGCAACTCTTTACAGGAGTAGAAAGCTTAGTCTTTCTCCCGAGGACCAGCTGGAGCTTTTGAACTGCTGACCTTATGGTTGCCAGCCCAACCCCAACATGTAACCACTCCACCACCATATACATACATACATACATATATATAGAAATTTATATCCAAAACATGGACCCCACAATTATAGAAGTGGGTAAAACCAGTCTAGTTTAAGTCTATGGGTCAGATGCTACACTGAAGGCTTCTCTTGACTCGCATGCCTACAGAGGCTGACAAACCAGGAAGCATGAAGTAAAAAGGGGTAAAGTCACAGGTGGATGCAGAGGTAGATGACTCCAAGGTCATCAGGTCCCACGGCAGGCTGCTGATGGCTCCCAGAGTTGGCAGGCAATCGTGTAGGCCATTGGTTCAAGTCCAAAGAAGTGGGGCTATTTGAGCCAGAAGCAAGATCCAGGCCAGCAAGAAGCCAACAAGCTGTCCACAGAGTCTACTTGTATAGGAAATAGACTACCACTTGAGGCAACTTCATCAGGGCTGTGACCTGAATAAGGGTCCTCCCACAACTGCTTGGCTGCTCTTTCAGCAGATCCCATCATGGAGTTAACTACATTATGTATGGTCACATCACGGGACTTACTAGGCCACACCACTGAGCATCCTGGCCTAGCTGAGTTGGCACAAAACCTAACGATGGTGCTTGCTCATCATCAGATTTTAAAGATGAATCTCATGAGAACCAGGACGAGAAAGGGAAGGGTGAAGCGGGCAACTAATGAGCAGAGATGAGGACCCTTGCAGTCCCTGGAAAATGGACTAAGGACTCTAGGAACATCTGAAGCTCCTATTCAAAATTTTAGTCAAGTCCAGTTGTATTTTCTTTCTGAAATTCTGTGCAACGTTCCCATTTTATTTTACTAAATTCTTTCCATGTGAGTTTGCTTAAGTGGGTTTTCATTTATTTCTACCCAAAGATTCTTAACTAGAACACTCTCAAATCCTTCCATGTGAGTTGCAACCTTGTCCTTGTAACTCGTATTTCATCTCAGGAGTCACACGCCAGCAGAGCTCGTCATGAAACCCACAGTCAGCCTTTGCTGCCTTTCCATTGTGTTTGCCTCCACTCACCGTCAGTCTGCGTGGTGGCTTTTCACAACATTGGGACATTGGAATTTGGAATTTGAATTATTGCGATACTGAGAACTAGAAATTTAATTCCACGGAAAAAAGGAATGAAAAGATAATGAACTTTTTCCACAAACGGACTGAAGCTTCCTTGAAGTGCCGGAAGATGAGGCCCCAAGGTTGGAACGCACACCAACTGAGACTGCTGGGGAAGGGGGGCCAACTGAAACAACCAATGAGCATGGACATGACACAAGACCAGGCAACGTGTTACTATGTTTTACATAAGATCACCATGTTTTGGAGCTGACCAGACAGTGACTAACAACAATATATTTTGATGGACAGCTCCTCACTACCTGGCATACTTATTGCTTATGTACGCCCACGTGTCCACATGCCAGCCAGCCCTTGGACCCAGCTGGGAAGTCACCATTTGAGTCCTCTTGGCTACAAGTAACCTCCCACACTCCACAGGGAGGTCTCTTAGCTTTTGTGCTTCCTTCTTTAGGACAGAACTGGTACCGTCTTTCAGAGTATATTGTGAGCTAACTTCGTAAGAGGCAGACTTTTGTCTTATCCTTTTGAATCTCACCGGTGTTTAATACATACCAAAAGGACAAACTCACTGTCACCAAGAAGATGCCAACTTATAGTGACCCTACAGGACTAAGTGGAACTGCCCTTGTGGGTTTCCAAGACCTTAAATCTTTACAGAAGGAGAAAGCCTCATTCCCTCCTGTGGAGTGGCTGGTTTTGAACTACTGTCCTCTTGTCAGCCCAACGTGTACCGCAATATAGCATAGCTCCTGATGTTTAGTACAGTGTAGACAGTGAAATGCTCTTCAGTGAATTCAGGAATGAATTCAAATGACTAGAAAAAGAAGTTAATAAAGTGTCAGTATTCTGATTCTGGCGTTTGTGTGGGGGGGTGAGGTTGGGGGGGTGTCAAGTAGATAATTTAGATCAACTATATGGCCAAAATACTAATTAAAATATATGCACAGATGAGTCCAAATTCAACCAAATCTTGAAGTGAATCTCTAAGGTGTCTTCCACCATAAAAGCCCATGCCTCTGTGATTCTATACAATAAGCATCCACAAAACTCCATAGAGACGCTTAAGGTTAGGGACCAAAAAAGGCTTTAAAAAGCTATGCAGGTCTTAAAAGCTCAGGAGAAGCCATTTAAGACACAGCTGTGTGTCTCTTCCTGGTCAGAGCAAAGGCGGCAATCAAAGACTTGAGCAAACAATTACTGTCAAGGGCGAATGGACCCTATGAGTCACAGCCTCCATTAGCCTGAAACCAGAAGAACTAGATGATGCCCAGCCACCACGCCGACCATTCTGATGAGGGTAACAATCCTCAGACGCGTGCCTTATCCTTTTCCAACTTCACTGGTGTTTAATACATATCAAAAGGCCAAACTCACTGTCATCGAGTCGATGACAAATCATAGGTGACTGGAGTTTGCCTCCACTCACCGTCAGTCTGCATGGTGGTTTTTCACATTATCGGGACATTGGAATTTGGAATTTTAATTATTGTGATACTGAGGACTGGAAATTTAATTCCATGGGAAAATGGAATGAAAAGATAATGAACTTTTTCCATAAATAGGATGAAGCCTCCTTGAAGTGCTGGAAGATGAGGCCCCAAGATTGGAAAGCACACCAACTGGAAATGGGGAATCCGTGGCAGAAAGAGGAAGAGTCCTGCTCCACTGAGGACATTGTCACTAAAGTCATGAAACAAAATGGGGTCCAAGAGGTCACAGACAATGAGGATGAAGGGAAAAAAGTAGAACAAGATTCAGAATCGCAAAAGAGAACAGACTTGCTAGTCTGATAAAGACTCTTGAGACTACGACCTTTAGAATGGAGCCCGCTCCCAGGGAGCACCCTTCAGCCCAACAACAGACAGGTCTCTAAGACGGACAGGCCTGTAGCAGGAGCCTGACACCGCGAGGAGCATGCTCCTCCAAATGGCTTAGGAGACTGGAGGAGCAGCACTTGCCACAAACACACAATGCAGAAGGCAGGAACAATAGGCAATGGGAATGGGGACTCCGTGGCAGAAACGGGAAGCGTCCTGCCCCACTGAGGACGTTGTCACTAAAGTCATGAAACAAAACGGGTAGACATTGCCGAAGGGAAACTAATTTGCTCTGTAAACATTACCCCCAAAACACAATAAAATGTTTTAAAACAAAAGAAAAGGAAGACATATTACAGGGGGAGAGGGAGAGGGAGACACAGGGAAAGAGGGAAAATATGGTAAAAACTTCGGGAGATAGTGAGGATGTTGACAAAACATGGTGAATGTAATTAATGTCAATGAAATGTTAAAATGGCAAATGCTCTTATGTATATTTGACTACTATAAAGTTACTTTTAAAAAGTTGAGCATTTCTCGGTCATTAAAAGACTGTTCGGTTATTCATTCACCATAGTACTTATCACTATGTATCGTGGCGTGAAATTGCTTCTTCTATCAATTTGTTTGTTAAGAACCCCTGGCAGGGGGGCTGAAGTAGAGAGGAAATGTTTTGAGAATGATGAGGGCAATGAATGTACAAATGCGCTTTACACAACTGATGTATGTATGGATTGTGATAAGAGTTGTATAAGCCCCTAATAAAATGATTAGAAAGAAAAAAAAAACCCCTGGCAGTGCTGCATGTCAGCGAGTTCACCAGTTCAAAGTTGCTGAGTGCTTCCTGGGAGAAAGATAAGGCTGTCTATTCTTGTAAAAATGTACCGTCTCGGAAACCCTACATGACATAGCTGTGAGTCCGAACCAAGCTAATGGCAGTAGGTTTGGTTCGGATTTGCTTTTTATCTCACTCCCCAAGAGGAGATTATCTCCATTGCATTCATTGATACATCCCAGGGCTTAGCATAAAAGCAGCACACAATAAATAATCACTGAATGGGTGGATGAATAGAAAATGTAAAGACAGATAAGGTGAACCTCTGTCTTCGAGAAGCTTCCAGTTCTTCAGTAAAGAAGTCCTACCCAGATCCCCTTTACCAGATCTGTTGCTCCTACCCCATAGGAGCTATAAATGTTGGCGGCTCACAGCTCACAGCTGCCCCCCTTCTCCTGAGAATGGCCTCAGTGACTGGAAATGTCCCTCCCAGAAAGTTCTGGGAGGTTGCACCTGACCCCCATAGGTGACCTGTAGCCAAAGAGTGATGAGGAAAGTAGTTCAAAAGCGGCACACACTCCTCCACCCCTTGCCAGAGTGAGAGCGTTTTGTGTAGTCACCACCGCGGGGTCAAGCCAAAGCTAACCCCCAGCTGAATACACAACTTTATTTAGCTCTCCCTAGCCTGCTTCCCTCGCTCCCTTTCAGGTTTTACCTGAAAGCACTCCTTCAATAAATCATTGACATAACAATCCCCATCTCAGGCTCTGCCTCTCAGGAATCCAACCTAAGGCGTCCGGGTTGTTTATATACTCTGTGCTAGGAATGATTTGGGAAACTTGAAATCATCTTGGGAGTTGATCTATTTGAATCTTAATTCCATAACCGATTTCTCAGATGATTATAAGATCACTTCCAATCCACACTAAATAACTGGTGAAGGTGAGATTTTGAACCCTGATCTAGCTAACTCCGAAGCTCTGTCTGCTCGTATGCCACACCTGCATAGAAGTTTACTCGAATATTTCCGAAATAGTTCTCTGGTTTAACAAAATGAGAGAAATACAAAGATCTTGTATCTGACCATCAGTTAACCAAAATATACGGTCAATTAAAACTGCCCAATAGCCCTAAAATTCCAGGTAATTAAGAAGTCCTTCTTCCACAGACCCACTCTCACACCGTATTATTTCTCAGTACATCGGACTCAGGAGTTTCACGTCAAGGTTTTTAGTACTTATCATGGCTACCAAGCCTCTAAGTAGATTCTCGGCACTTGGAGGCAGGTATCTGTTGCCCTATTCTGTTGATTGACAAAGACATTCAAACATTGAGTGATATTCCCCCAAGGCTGTGTAATACATCCTCATTAGAAGCAAGCATTTCAAATTCTTTATCTAGGCCTCAGACTTTCCCACTGTTATCTTGCACAAATCCGAAGCTTTCACTGGTACCGAGAGAGATGCTGCACGATAGAAACCTGTTTTGCCTCTTGTCTCTCATTAGCTGTGTCTGATCTGACTGGTAAAAACATGGCAAAACCAAAGCCGTGTAAAGTAGAGGGATCCTCTCTCCAGGGTGGAGTTTGCAGCCTCATAGACCATGTGAGAATGGAATTTGCGGGGTGGAGTAAAGTAGGTGGAGAATTAAAATCTTAAAAGTATTAAAAATGAAGGGAAGTTACATGTCTTGAATTCTTGGGACACTGGACTGCTTTGCTTCCTAGTCCATATCTCTTTTGAATGTATTGTATTATAGTTTTATCTAAGAGATTTTTAACTTCTAAATACATTTTTTTTAAATTATTATTGCAGGTCTGAGTAAGCAGGGAGACACGGTGCACGACAGATGCTTACCAGTGAAGTGGGGATTGCGATGCTGAACCACACATAGGATCTGCACAGAATGGAAAATTACACTGACACTGTGGCACCCAGTGGCTTCTGGTTCCTTCTGTGTATTCCATAAGCAGGAATACACATCAAATTAGGAATTTCTGTTTTGTATCACTGGTGTTTCGACTGATATTTCTGGTATCTTATTGAAGAATTAGTCTAGAAAAAAAAAAAAGAAGAATTAGTCTAGATCTTCGGACCCTATCTAGAGTTGACTTGTAGTTGGCAACAAAAGATGTTTTGTATCAGAGATGGAAATGCAAACAGGGATTCCAGTAAGTGTATGGGATAACAAATTTTAAACGAGAATTGTCATATGATCCCAGTATGTGAAAAATGAGTAACTACCCCCTATGAGTGAGCATGCTCTGTTTACCTTCTTGTTTTGAACAACTCCAGTTTCTGAGGCTGAACATGTCAAAAGATGCACAAACATATCTTCATTGTGATGAGGAACACTTGGATATCAACAGCGAATATAATGAGAAGCCAAAGAGAGTGTCACAGAGCAGAGAAGGCAGTGCCTTTGTCCTGGGAGCCTGGATTTCAGCATCACGGCCAGCAACACTCACTTTGCCGTGTGGGCATTTCACTTTTTCTTTCTTGGTCTCAGTTCCTCAAGTGTATAGTAAGAGGATTGAACAAGACAATAGGGTTTCTTCCAGCTCTGTAATTCATTCATAAAATTAGTTTAACTACTCTGACAAAGTCCTTATATCCTCTGCGATTGTTTTTCTGAATTAACTAAAGCATATGAGGGGGCTTTAAAATGTTTCGGAAAACTTCCATTCCTTTTTATTCCATTTTTCCCCAAACTTTTTGAAGTCTCATCATATTTCTTAAAGCATTTCTTTCTATTATTAGTAATATGATAAAACATAGCTGCTTTTTAAAAAAATCATTTTATTGGGGGCTCTTACAGCTTTTTAAAAAAATAAATTTATTGGGAACTCTTACAGCTCTTATCAAAATCCATACATCCATCCATTTTGTCAACTACATTTGTACATATGTTGCCATCATCATTTTCAAAACATTTTCTTTCTACTTGAACCCTTGGTATCAAAACATAGCTGCTTCTTGCCTAGAAACACATCACGTTGACACCGTCTCCAATGGAAATTATTATTAAAAGCATGTTGAAATCAAATGTGGTGAACAAGGAAAATATGATGAGCATAAACCAAAACCAAAACGAATCATTGTAGTCCAGTTGACTCTGACTCATAGAGGACCTTTAGGACAGAGTAGATAGAACTACCTCCGTTGGCTTTCCAAGGCTGCACATCTTCATGGAAGGAGACTGCTCCATCTTTCTCCCACAGAGCAGTTAGTAAGTTTGAAGCCCCAACATGTCTGTTATCAGCTGAATGCTTAACCACTGACAACCAGGGCTCTTTCAGGATGCACGTAGTAAATAAAAACGTACAAGAACAAAGTCCTGAGTAGTGACCCTGGAGAAGTACTGAGACTGAAAACGTTGAACAGACAACAGCAATCTAGACAAGCCGGAAGGCAGGTTCAAAGAAGCCAGCCCAAACAAGAAGGGTAGAACAAGTGCTAAAAGCAGAGCAGAGCGAATTCGATCTTGCAAGACTGGCTAGACCAGAGGAGGTACACTGGTACAGATAGGAACTGAAAATACAGGGAATCCAGGACGGATGAGCCCTATAGGACCAGTGGTGTGAGTGGCAAAACAGGGAGGGTAAAGGGCAAATGGGTAGGAAAGAGGGAACCGATTACATGGAACTGTGTGTGACCTCCTCCCTGGGGGACAGACAACTGAAAAGTGGATGAAGGGAGACGTCGGACAGGGCAAGATATGACAAAATACCCATTTATAAACTATCAAGGGCTCATGCGGGAGGGGGGAGCGGGGAGGGAGGGGAAAAATGAGGACCTAATGTCAGGGGTTTAAATGGAGAGAAAATGTTTTGAGAAACGATGTACAAATGCGCTTTACACAATTGATGTGTGTATGGATTGTGATAACAGTTGTATGAGCCCCTAATAAAATGTTAAAAAAGAGGGGGGGGAATAAATAAATAAATAAATAAAGCAGAGCAGAGTCCAGATATTGGGACATCAGAGAATGAATATTACTAAAGAAAAGAATATAAGAAGAAGCCATACTTTGCTTGCTTTCCCTCATTGCTATTTACATTTCTACCTAAGAATGGATATTCACTGCCATCAAGTCAATGCTGACTCAGAGTCAACAGGACCAGGTAAGACTGCCCCTTTGAGTGTCCAAGGCTGTAACTGTTTAACCAGAGTAGAAAGCCCAGTCTTTCTCTCATAGAGCAGCTGGTGGTTTCAAACTAGTGACCTTGTGGATCACAGCCCTATGCATAACCACTATGCCACCAGGACTCCTCAGATAGATAGTTGTACCCATAAGGGTTCACTGTAGTCAGAATAATGTTTAAAAATATATAAGTAAGATACTCCCTCAAATAAGATACTGAGGAAGACTGGGGGATGGGGAGATTGTTTTCTATCTAAAGGAGGCCTGGTGGTGAAGTAGTTACAAGCGGGGCTATTATCCACAAGGGTGCCAGTTCAAAATTACCAGCCACTCTATAGGAGAAAGACAGGGCTTTCTACTCCTGTAGAGTTGCAGTATCAGAAGCCCATAGGAGCAGTTCTACTTTGTCCTCTAGGGTCGCTCTCGGTCAGAACGGACTCAATGGCTGTGATTTTGGTTTGCTTGCAGAAACGTGGGGCTACCCAGCAGGTGCTGTGGGCACTGAAATTCAGTGTGCAAAAAGAGAATTATTCTGCAGCATCAGTTGGCTGGCTGCAGAGGAAGTTTCTGATTTACATTTTAAATACATACTCTAGTTGTCCTTGTGAAGAATGTGCTTCATGCAGGCAAGAGGGGAAGCCGAGGAGCTAGTTAGGATGTCCTTTGGGAGTCCCGGTGAGAGGCAGCAGTGACTTGGAACTCTAATGTTCACCTACATCTGGTTTTCCTCTCGTCAGGCACAAGTCTGCAGAAGTAGACTTCTTTGTCCTTTTTACAGAAAAGTGATGTCATGTGACTGTGTGCTCCCAGGCTGGAGCCCTTGGTTGCTGGAGCGAGACCTTTCTAGGTTCTCATTCCCGCAGCTATGACCAGCGAAATTCCTGGTTGTGTAGGCCTTTCTGGGAGGGATCTGGAATAAGGAAGCAGTGGAAAAGATCTGCCTGCTGATATGCAATAGGCAGAGAAATTGAGGTGGAAGTCAACAATTGTTGGAGCACCCCTTCTCCTGCCTGGCCCATTCTACCCAACAGAGATGCTCACAATAGGGATGGGAGAAAGTTATCCAACCTGAAACAGAGCTCAGAAATGTACAGGACAGGACTTTCTGACAGACTGGAGACAGAGGGCAAGAAAGAACCCTCAAAAGGGACTTGTAACTTTGGGCCCCAGCAGTATATCAAGGCAGTGGTTGGCATTGCTGATCAATTATAGTTCTTGTTCCCTGAGTCCAACAGAATCCCATAGTCCTTTAGAACACAATGCAGAGAAATGTATTCGGGTAAGAACGAGAGGTAAATTAAATGGCTTGCTATACTTGGGATTGTATGGGCTCTGAGACAGTTAAAGTTTATTGTGCCAACCTAGCTGATAAACACATGTGGGGTTAATTGAAGGGCGGAGGGATAAATGGCTCGGTGAGCCTCCCCTTTCTAGTTCTCAGGTCTCTTGTTCTCTGATGGTCGGACCAGGGTACAGCTGCCTTTGCTAGTTCCCTGCTTCTGCTGGCAAGGCTCATTTCCTGCAAGACATCCCTGAGGAGAAGCCACATGGACCTACCCCGATGGAGCCCTGAGTACTGGAGCAGCCGTGTGGAGACCCCTGCCAGTGCTGAGATGCTTACACGCTCACTGATTCGGCTTTCCTCCTGCAGTCAGCATCACAGTGTGTGTTTTGTGGGATGGAGGAGGACTTTGTGGATTGGTGACGGACATATGGGTTAATGGATTAATGTTGGACTTGTGGGCTTGGGCAGCACTGGGTTGGGATATTTTCTCGAGGCGCACTTAACCTTTATATAAAACTCTCTCTTACACATGAGTTTCTGTGGATTTGTTTCTCTAAAGGACCCAGACTAACATAGGCTCTTGCGTCATCAAGCTCCAACAATCTTGAACTCTATGAGGGGCCTGTGGGTAATGGTTCTGAAATAATTACCCACCTTATGTGTTCCAGGCTCCCCAGAGAGTGTCACTGACTAAAGGAAACAGCCAGACGCTAATTGAAGCAGCCTAAGAAGCCTATTCAATAACTGACATCAGAAATAAAGAACTTCCTGTTTTTGAATAATAGCAATCGGTAGTATTAGATGTTCAAATGAATTCACTCTAGAACTAGTGTTTGACTGGGCCCACTTGATAAGGTAATTTCACAAATAGTTTGCTGTAAAGGTCTTGTTTTTAAGCACGATGGTCGCCCTGGAACTAGTTGTGTGTCTTTGTCATTCTAATCTGTCTGAATCTTGTTGTTAGATGTCGTGGAGTGGGCTCCAACCCACAGCGACTTTATGCACAACAGAGCGACTCACTTCCCCAGGCTTGAGCCACCCTCACAATTGTTCCTTTGCTTGAGCCCATTGTCGCAGTCCGAGGGGCAATCCATTTCAGGGAAAGTCTTCTTCCAGTGCCCCTGAATTTTAGTCCTCGGCAGTGAATTGAGAGTCATCATAAGGGCTACTTTGAAAATTAAGTAAAACGATGTGGATAAGAGCTCTTTGTGAACTATATAGGATGCTGGTCTAATGTACAGGACTATTAATACTCTGTTAGGCATGAACCTCAGCAGTTTCTCTTTTCCCTTACTGTAGAGCCCATGTATAGTCCTGATGGGGCTACGGAGGAAGCCTGAGAAGTCTCAATCACTCTCAGTGGGAATCAGGGCATGACGGCACATGGGGCCTACATATCAGCTAATGGGGGAGACATTAAATCACTGTTCACCATAAACATTATTAGACCTAATGAAATCAGCAGAGCATGCTCTCATTAATTCAAAACCATGTTAAGCAGTTTAGGGTAATAATCACATAGATGAATCTTGGTTGCATTCCCTGCACTCCCAGCAAACCTTCCCTCTGATAGCTTGATAGGGGTGGAGGGTGGGAGGAGTCAATATGAGCCTATCTCCCAGCTCACTCCAACACTAAGTTCTCAATTTTTACACTGGAATTAGAGCAGGCCAGCTAGACCTAAACACCACTCACATTGGTGACCTGGATGTAGCTAGGATGCTGCATGCTGTGTCACTAGTATTTTAAATACTTGGTCACTCATAATAGTCAAGTTTCAGCAGAGCTTCCAAACTAAGATAGACTAGGGAAAAAGGCCTGGTAATCTACTTCTGAAAATTGACCACTGAACATTTTATGAATCAAGCCAGAATATTATTCAATATAATCCTGGAAGATAAGCCCTACATAGCAGCCAGAACAATGGACTCCAACATGCCGATCATCATGTGGATGCTGTGGGGCTGGACCACGCTTCACTGTGTTGTGCAGCGTGCGGGGGCCATCTCAGCAGCAACTAACAATGAAACAGCAGGCTAAGCACCAAAGTCACGAAGTTATTGAAGGAAGAAGGGAACCTCACCTATGAGAATCTCTGAGTCACCTTTCCTTGTCATGCCACAGCAAGGGCACATTAGCAATTCCGTCGTGGGTTAGACAGGCATGCTGTCACTCTACTTCAGGCCCACCATAAGAAACAACGCAAATAAAAAGCCTCGTCCTGGCAGCAATTTGAGCCCTGGTGGGGCAGTTGGGAAAGCATTGGGCTGCCAACCACAAGATTGGTGCTTCAACCCCACCAGTAACTCCAAGGGAGAAAGAGAAAGCTATCTGTTCCCATAAAGATTTACAGTCTAGGAAACCCTATATAGAGTCTTAAGGAGTCAGAACTGACTTTAGGCAATGGGTTCTGTATAATAATTTAGGAAAATTATTAAAGCCAATAATGGGTGTGATACTGTCAGGTAGCAAGATCGGGAGTTGTTCCTCTCCATGGCTGGGGGCCCTCTACAGGAAGTTGGAAGCCAATAAAGGCTCAGGGGCATGCACAAATGCAGGCCCTTGAGCCAGGCAGTGGTACACCTGGGTGGGCCCCAAACTAGACCAGGTGAGCTTAAGTCAGTCAATGGGGTCAACCAGTACAGTTGATCATGCCTCCCAGCCAGCCCAAAAACCCTAAAGGGCAGAACTGGGAGGCCACCCTCTCTTTTCCAGCTGCCCTCCGTGGTTCCGCTCAGCTCAGATCAGCGAAGTCTCTCTGGCCTCAGGCTGCCATATGCGTGTGTGCAGTACCGTGAGGGTGTCTGTGCTGTTTTACTGTAATACCTGGAAATGCTTCCATCCTCTTTAAAACCCCACTTGGATCACAAACCAGGTTTCGGTGAGAATTTCTTCCATGCAAAACCAAGGACCGAGGCCTTTCCCACCCGAGGAATCTAACAATACAGGTTTGAGGCATTTTCTAAGGAGACCCTGAACAAATTCTGCAGTATCTCGATTTTTTCCCTTTGAGATATTCAGTCATTTAGATGAAAGGTATAAGGTCAATCTTCTAAGTCGATGGTTCTCAACCTGTGGGTCGCAACCCCTTTGGGGGTTGAACAACCCTTTCACAGGGGTCATCCAATTCATAACAGTAGCAAAATTACAGATATGAAGTAGCAAGGAAAATAATTTTATGGTTGGGGGTCACCACAACATGAGGAACTGTGTTAAAGGGTCACGGCATTCAGAAGGTTGAGAACCGCTGTTCTAAGTCATTCGTTTTAGCTTGCAGCTAGTGAAGTACGAAGCTTTTATGTCAAATGCCTGTGTTGTATCTCTATTCAGTGCTCAGCAAATTTTACACAGTATGGAACCACTGTACCGTACAGCTGAGAAGGCCTGACCACCAAGGCAGAGCAAACCCCAGAGTAGAAGGTTTCATTCGGAACAACCTGATGGCCTCTTTGCAAGGGGTGAATTTGCATATTCACTTCAGGCTATCTCTTGTGGCAGAAGTTTTAAGAAATACCTACACTATACGTGGAAGATGCCAAGAGCCCTGGGGCATGGTGGGTTACAAGATGGGCTGCTAACCACAAGGTCAGTGGTTCGAATCCACTAGGCTTTCTGCTCTCATGAGGATTTACAGCTTTAGAAACCCTCGGGGGCAGTGCTGCTCTGTCCTTTGACTCAATGGCAATGGATTTGGGGTGGGTTTATAATATGCCAGGCACTTGTGTTAGGCCGTAGAGGTGAAAAAAATAATTTAAATGCACTAGCCCTCAAGGAGCTCACAGTCTACTGAGAAAGACAGACGCACAAACCACGTTGACTTACTGTAGTAAAGATGGAAAGACCCAGCGCATAGTGGGACACTCAGCACATGTTGGCTTCCCTGAAGAGATGAAACCTGCATGTGAATAATGGTAGGGAAGGGTACACCCGAGACAGGGAACAGTTGAACAAACAAACACAGACGTTGTCGATTTGGAAGCAAGGATGCGCGCAGCTTGGGGTGAATTATGTGTAACTGAGGTTAACCAACATACAGATTTGGGAGTCATCAGCTGAAAGGACAGAGAGAAAGCCAGGACAGCCTATCAAGGGCAAGATGAGAGGGTGAAGTTTGGAACCCCAGGAAGAAGCATCCAGGCTTAAAGGGCAATGACCAAAAGGGGAGAAGCAGCAGGGAAAATCCAGAATGCTGGTCTTTAAAGGAGCTGATA
The DNA here is from genome assembly GCF_000313985.2 of Echinops telfairi. Taxonomy (NCBI): domain Eukaryota; kingdom Metazoa; phylum Chordata; class Mammalia; order Afrosoricida; family Tenrecidae; genus Echinops; species Echinops telfairi. Next base: position 4,788,632 of record NW_022111321.1, on the reverse strand, counting down.
TCGATAAGGAAATGCAGGATGACAGACCTGAAATCATATGCATTCCATTTGGCTGTGTGGAGAGCTTTGACAGCCTCTAGAGCTTTGACAGCCTCTTAAAAAAACATTTTAATGGCATGGCAGTTAAGGAAGTGAGGAAGAGGAATGAGAATTCGGATGGTGCTTCTTAGCTGAGAAGAGGAGTTGGTGGGAATTTAGGTTGAAGAAGGATGGTATTAAGCTGGAGGAAATTAGGGGTCACTGTGGGAGGAAGAAAGGAGCCCTGGTGGCCCTGGGGGGTGGGGGTGGAGCTACTAATCACAAGGTCAGTGGTCAAACCAGCCACTCCTCTGGGAAAAGATGTGACCGTCTGCTCCGGCAACGAATGACAGCCCAGGCAGCCACAGACAGGGTGACTGCGGGTTGGGATCTGCTCAGGGAAAGTGAGTTTGGCTTGGGTTCTGATACACTGGAGAAGGCGCGCTGGTGACACAGCGCCTAAACATTCAACTGTTGACTGGGAAGTAGTGATTCCGCCTCATCTGCTGCTCTGCAGGAGAAAGATGGGGCAGTCTGCTTCTGTGAAGATTTCCGCCTTGCCAACTCTATGGGGCAGTTCTCTCTGTCCTGTACGGTCGGTCCTCTGAGTTGGAATTGAATGGGCTCCACCACAGTAGAGACTGACCGAGGAGAGGAGACAGGAGCAGGTCAAGGAGTGGTGGTGTTGCAGAAATGGGAATGGTCTTGACTATGGCGACATTCCTAATAACGTTTGAACCTGCACCACTGTGAGAAATGCACCTCCCCTGCATGCGGTGGGGAAATGTGTAACAAAATTCCAAAATCATAACAAAAAAGACCAGTGTTACTGGTCAGATAGAGACTGGTAGAACTCGGAAGACCTTGGTCACCCTTCCGGTCTAAAAATGAACTTACGCCCATGTTTCTATTTCAGCCAAACAAAAGGCAGGTCTAAGAAGGAACTAGATAGGTGTGCACCTCTTAGAATAACCAAACACCCGAGAGCAAAAGGGCAGCGTGTCCGCAAGGACAGCGTTCAGAAGATGAGGAAAGGAGGAGGACTGCAACAGGAGACACAGGGAGGAGGTGGGGTAAGGGAGGTTACCTTGTGGAGATTGCAATCAGACATGAAAGAAAGGGGGTATGAATTGTTGAATGGAAGCTTGATCTGCTCTGTAAGCTCTTACCCTATGCACAATTAAAAGAAAAAGAAATACATCTCACTTAAAACCTAGTGGACCCCCTGAGTTGTGTTAATGTGCTTGTTAAATGTGCTTGGTTATCACCGAAAGGTTGGAACCCAAACAGTGGTGCCTCAAAAGGAAACCTGGTATTATACTTCCAAATATGTCAACCACTGAACACTCTACGGAGCACTACAGCAAAACCTAAACTCATGGTCACTGAGTTTATGCAGATTCATAACAACCTTATACAGGGTTTCCAAGACTATGCATCTTTTATTATTATTATTATTATTACTAATCATTTTATTGAGGGGGTTCTTACAAATCTTACAACAATCCATCACTCAATTGTATTAAGCACACTTATACATGTTGCCATCATCATTTTCAAAACATTTTCTTTCTATTTGAGCCCTTTATATAAGCTTCTCTTTTTTCTCCCCTCCCTCCCCTACCCTCCCACCCTCATGAATCCTTGATCAATTATATGCTATTATTGTTATTTCCTGTCTTACACTGTCCGTTGGCTCCCTTCATCCACATTTCTGTTATTCATTCCCGTAGGGGTGTATATATCCAACTTTTTGATGAGTTTTTGCCCCCACACCATCCCCCTACCTTCATGATATTGCTACTCCCACTACTGGTCCTGAGGGTTTTATCTATCCTGAATTCCATGTTTTGAGAGATCTTACCTGTACCAATGTGTGTACTCTGGTCTAGCCAGATTTGTAAGGTAGAACGGGGACATGGTAGTGGGGGTGGAGATGGGGGGAAGCATTCAGTAACTAGAAGAATGATGTGGATTTTGTCAGTACCACACTGAACCCTGGTTGAATCATCCCTTCCTTGTAAGCCTTCTGTGGAAAGATGTCCAATTGTCTACAGATGGGCAAGACTATAAATCTTTACTGGAGCAAATAGCCTCATTGTTCTCCTAAGGAGCAGCTGGTGGGTTTGAACCACCTACCTTTGGTTATCAATCCAATCTCCTGCTTTAACACACACAGTCACCATAGGTCAGAGTTGAATGGGCAGCAACTGTCTATTATTATTATTTGGCATTTTCAAAATTTCCTTGGCCTGCCTTCCACATCTATCACCTGTTACAGATTTATGTTTATATAGTCCTTTCCAGACTACTACTTTCTCATGTTTATTGATTATGTATCTGAGGAGATCTTCCATCTACTAGCCCAGTGCTGCTGCGTTGGTCCTGATTCAGAATGACCCTACGAGTCAGAGTAGAGCTGCTCCCTTGGGTTTCCAAGGCTATCCATCTTTACAAAAGCAGACTGCCTCACCTTTTGGAGCAGTTGATAGGCCCAATCCACAGACGTTCGGGGTCAAGGCCAATCCAATGCCTGACCCAGTGGGACACCAGGGATCCTGAGGATATCTTCATTTGTGCTTATTTCATTTTAAAACTTTTTTTCTAGTGTGCCTTTAAACAACATATTTTTAACAGTTTCAACAACACACAATTCGTACATATTTCAATGGTTCAATCACACTCATAAAGAGCTGTGCAAGCATCACCACAATCAATCCCAGGACATTTCTTCTTCTCTGCACTCGTTGTTAATGCCTCATTTCCAGCCAGCCTCCCTTTCCAGGTCTTTCTGAATCCATTGCTCCAGGTGGCATCTCTATAGGTTTACCTAATCTGGGCTTCATATACGGAAATGAACTCATGCATACAAAATCAAGACAAAATACAAAGAGCCCAACAATGACAGAATGAATAATTTTTTTCATTAAAAGGCGGAGCTGTAAACATTAAAAACTGTATCAATTAGATATTAAATCAGGAAAGAAAGCAATGACGAGGAGTCTTGCTTTGACCTAACTGCTGCTGATGGTGGTGTCATTGATTTGGTTCAAACCCATAGCGACCTTATGCACAACTGAATGAAACACTGCCCCGTCCTGCACCCTCAGCACAACTGTTACTATACTTGAGCCCATTGTTGCAGCCACTGCATCAACCTATCTCCTCAAGGGCCTTCACCTCCTTAAATGCCCCTCTACATTGCCAAGCATGATGTCCCTCTCCAAGTACTGGTCTCTCCTGACAACATATCCAAGTGTAAGACAAAGTCTCACCTGAACTACAATGACAATAGTCCACTCGACAATGTGCTCTGTCTGATGACAGGTATTCTCCATTCCTGGTCCATAGTCAGGGGCTTAATTCATATGGGGGACCCTGTGAAAGGGTTTGGGGCTTTCTGACATCCAAACCAGATGTTCAGAATGTAAGCTCTAATATCATTTCCTCCTCCAGGTTTGGACTTTTTTATTTATAATTCTGGAATCACACTAACTGTTGTGCTTCTTCCAAGTTGATTTAGCCAACACTGCCAAAGAAAAAAATTATGTATGTATAGGATGATTTTTTAGACCAAAACACATGGATTGTTGATTTTCACAGAATAATAATTTAGGTTACTGGACATGATTTACACTAACAATGAGGGTTGATGATAGGGAACTGAGCTACACATGGCATTAAAAAGTGCTTCCTTTATTATACTAGTTTACAGTTCCTACTTCTAGGACATCCTCAAAGCAAGAACTTTGGATGACAGTCCACCGACTTCCACATCCATATCCTTGGGATAGAATCGTCTGCTGCTTCTCACACTGGAACATTTCAGCCTGAGGACCATGGGAGTATTGCAGGTTTGTTTTTTTTTTAATGTGCCACCCGTGTGCTTAATGTAGAATCTAGTTCGCTTAATAGGAGTCCCAAATGGATCCTTCTGGTGGGCTCTATGAAGGATGTTGTGCACCTCGAAAAGAGTCTAAAAGTCCTGGGTTTTTCGGTTTTGCTTTGTTTTGTTTTGTTTTTATCCTGGGTTACCAAGGGTTGAATACAAACTATGTCAAAAGTGCCTAATTAGGGACATGATACTGAACTTATTGTCCCTTTGGTAGTCTTAATGTTGATCATTCTTCCCAATGGCATACTGCTCTGTTCAGTTTCCCCACAGACGAAAGCAGAGTTGCCTTCACTGGGTCAGACATGCCTTCTACCCCATTGCCTCTTGACCTGGGTTTCCATTAAGGCGCACTAATCACTCTTGTAGGAGTGTCTATTAATTTGAAATGACCATATAATAATGTTATATGGCAGGAAACTGTCTGTCTTTTCTATGTCTGCATCATGCAAAATTGACCCAGTTGAAATAAGTTCTCCGTTGTTGAAGTGGTTTTTAACATGTACAAATAAGGGGGTGGTAGATGGTTTATGATCTCTATGCAGGCGCACTACCTCGTTGCCTGGGAAACTGGAATGGAAGATTAGATGAATTGAGAACAAAGCCTGCCTTTGTCTTGGTGTTTCTTTTTATAGTGGGAGTCTCATACACGATTTGTTTTGTAATTGGCTTATATCACTCACAGTAATGGATTCCATGCCCATCCATGCCATGAGGTGTTTCATGGTTTTATTATTGTTTTTTAGGGATGCGTAGTATTCTGTTGTGTGTATGTACCGGAGTTTCTTTATCCATTCTTCTACTGAGGGGTAGTAGGGCACTTTCCAGCATCTGGCTAATAGTAATTGGTGCTGCAATGAGCATAGGAGAGCTACGTGTTGTGTTCTTGCTCTTACTTCTTTGGTCAGTAGCAGTACTGTTCGGTTGTATGGGCTGTCTGTTCCCAGTTGCTTCGAGTAGCACCGTATTGCTTTCCACAGTGGTTATACAGGTTTACAAGCCCATCAGCAGTGTATGAGTTCCAATCTCTCCACATCCTCTCCAGAATTTGTTGTTTTGTTTTTTGAATGGAACTATCATTACAGATGTAGATGAAATCTCATCATAGATTTGATTTGCATCTCCAGGATGGCTAGTGATTATGAGCATTTTTCAGGTGTTTATTAGCCATCTGAGTGCCATTTTTGGTAGACTGCCTGTGCATGTCTTTTGCTCACTTTTTAATTGGGTCATTTGTTATTCTCTTATGGAGGTGTTGTAGGATTCTATAGATTTTAGTAATTAGCCCTTTGTCCATTGTGTCATTGCTAAAAAAATGTTCTCCATCCTATAGACTCTCATTTTACTCTTTTGATAAACTCTTTTTATGTGAGTAAGTGTCTTATTTTTAGTAGCTCCCACTCATCTCTTTGTCCTCCACTCTGTGTGCTTCCTTTATTATACAGGGGAGTCGCTATAGACTTCTTAAATTTGCCCCGATTTGCTCAATGATGATCCCTATCGTTCTAGGGTTTACATTTGGGTCTTTCATTCATCTTGAGTCTGTTTTTGTGCTGGACCTGTGTTTTGTGCGAAGTCTGTGTTTTGTCCTGGTACCTGTGTGGACAGGTACCAGTACCATGGGAAGATTGTATCAGTTACAAGCTGGTTTGACTCCTGTGCCTATGGAATAGGTTTTGAGGTCAGGTAGTGCCAGGCCTCCTACCGGGTTCTTCTTTCTAGGGAGTTCTTTGCTTAACCTAGGTCTCATATCTCCATATGAAGTTGGTAATTATTTTTTCCATTTCTTTAAAAAATGAGGTTGGTAACCGCCCCACCCCCCCACCCCGCCCCAGGAGGATGGACAACAGAAAAGTGGATAAAGGGGGACATCGGTCAGCATAAGACATGAAAAAAAATTATAAATTATCAAGGGTTTGTGAGGGAGGGGGGATATGAGGAGCTGATACCAAGGGCTCAGAGAGGAGATGAGACAGTCAGGGTGCAGTATAGCATCAATGAGACATACAGCTTTCCTCTAGTCTTTAATGTTTACTCCCACCCCACCCCCAACTACCATGACCCCAATTCTACCTTACGAATCTGGCTAGACCAGAGCATGTACAAGGGTACAGATAAGAGTTGGAAACACAGGGAATCCAGGACAGATAAATCCCTCAGGAACAATATTGAGAGTAGCCATACCAGGAGGGGAAGGGGAAGGTGAGGGGAGAAAGGGGGAACTGATCACAATGATCTACATATAACCTCCTCCCAGGGAGACAGACAACAGAAAAGTGGGTGAATGGAGACATCAGTCAGTGTAAGACATGAAAAATAATAGTAATTTTTAAATTATCAAGGGTTCATGAGGGAGGGAGGGTGGGGGAAGGAAGGGGAAAATGAGAAGTTGATACCAAGGGCTCAAGTAGAAAGAAAGTGTTTTGAAAATGATGATGGCAACAAATGTACAAATGTACTTGGCACAATGGATGTATGTATGGATTGTGATAAGAATTGTATGAACCCCCAGTAAAATGATTTTTTTTAAAAAGAATGTGTTGTATGTATAGATTACTTTAGGTAGCATTGACATTGTCACACTATTAAATCTGCTTATCTATGAACACTGGATATTCTTCCATTTATGTGAGTCTTTTCTGGATTCTTGTAATAGTGTTCTATTTCTCTGGTTAGGTTTAGACACAAAGAGTTCATCTTTTGTGTGACTAATGTAAGCAGCACTGTCTTCTTACTGTCTTCTTCTGAGCTCTCTTCACTGTTACAGACATCTCATTGTTTCTGATTGTTAATCTGGTATTCTGCTACTTTCCTGAATCCCTCCATTGTTTCCAACAATCGTTTTGCCGAGCCTTTTGGGTTCCATATCTATGGAATCATATCATCTGCAGATAGTGAGAATTTCACTTCATCTTTGTCTGACTGTGTTCCCTTGACCTCATTTTGTTGTCTACAGGTTCTGGCTAAGACAGCCAGCAGCATGTTGGATAAGAGTGTGATAGGGAGCATCTTCATCTGGTCCCATTATAAGGGAAAATGTTTTCAGTTTCACACACACACAGTGTTTTTTTCTTTATTTTTTAAATAAAGTTTTTTCCTAAGTTTTCATTTATTATCAGTATCTTTATAAATCCAATCTTTATCTGTACTAGGAAAATGGAAATATTACATGTAAGCTCATAGATATATTTTAATACACACATTCATACATAAAAAATCAACTCATAAAAATCAACTCCAACAATAAAGCATAATTGGTTGACACTGACATTGTTTTTGGTTGTGGCAATAACTGCACCCAGGGAAGGTTATAGATCATCCCTGTAGCACTTTCCTGCTTCCTTAATCTGCCTACTGATTTTAACAAACCCATTTGGATCCAGACTTTCTTTTTATTATTATTTTAATATTATTTTAATATATTATTAGGGACTCATACAACTCTTACATACTCCATACATCCATAGTGTCAAGTGCATTTGTATATTTGTTGCCATTATCATTTTCAAAACAATTTCTTTCTACTTGAGCCCTTGGTATCAGTGCCTCATTTTTTTCCCTCCTTCCTCCACCCTCCCTCCCTCATGAACCCTTGATAATTTATAAATTATTATTATTTTTTCATGTCTTACACTGACAGATGTCTCCATTCACCCACTCGTCTATTGGCCATCCCCCTGGGAGAGGGTTATAGGTAGATCATTGTGATCGGTTTACCCTATGTCCCCACACCTCCCCCTTACCCTTCTGGTATGGCTCCTCTCAATATTGGTCC
>NW_022111321.1:4774574-4775996 GCF_000313985.2 Echinops telfairi | reverse complement strand
CCTCTAGGAGTAAACTGTCTATTGCGTGGGGTCCAGCTTTGGAAAGGTGTTAGATAAGGCTATAGCATTTGCCCAACAGAATAATCCTACGAGTGAAAACCATGCCTCTTTGAAACCCTCTGGCTCTGTCATTCATTCAGCAAATATTGGTTGAGCATTGACTATATATGCCAGATGTTATTTGAGGCACGGGGATGGTATGATCAAGAACCACGTGCTCCTTGCATCCGCAGAGCATTGGGACAGGGCTGGAGAGGATTTGGTTTGGTTTTATATTGTTTGGGCTTTGGTGGCGTGGAGAGGAAGGATGATAAGCACCATGGAGGAAGGGAGAACAATGCATGCAGGCCTAAGGCTAGCTACAGCATGGAGCCTGCCGCAGGCATATTCCAGAACCGAGAAAAAGCCATTGTGGCTGCCGTGCAAGCAGAGAGGGGACAGAGCCCTATGCCATGGCGGGGCCCGAGTGTGCTTTGTGGACATGCAAAGATATCCAGCTCTCCCCTGAGAGCCAAGGTAAGCCATTTGAGACAGAGGAATGATGAGCAGATTGCCATTCCTGGATGCACCTCCAAGTCTGAATCCTTCGCCAATTGTTTATCCTATTGAGGCAACTCTCATCTGGCAGAACAGTCAAAGATCTGGGTTCTGTTTGGCTTTGTTTTACTTTTACCCCAAATGCAAGTGTTGATGAGCAGGGTCTGTATTTGCAGCCCCGGCCTCACCCTCACCACCCCCCACACACGTCCACAGTACTGTCCGATTGACTGGAATTTTCAGAGGGTTCTTTCTACTTCTGCTCACTCCAGCCTTCAAGTCAAAGGGTAACCAGTAGTCTTTGGGTGAAATATACATTTCTAAGAGCTTGGGGTTTGCAGAGAAGAGCCCACTGAGCACTCAGGAAGCATTGAGGAGGACAGTTTACGTTTCAGGAATACAGCGCAAAACAGTATAGAAATGTTTCTCCTGATCAGAATGGAGGTTTTTTGGTCCCTCCCACCCACCCACCCACCCAAGTGGAGGTTTGTTGCTGACTTCATTCCAAACTGGAAATCTCAGAACAGCAACCCCTGTTTTGCCAGATCAGCTTTCTCCTGGGCTTCCTGTTGACCTGGAGCCTCAGAAGCCATTTGTTCAAATCCCTCCCCTCTCCTCAGCTCCAGAAATGACTACATATTGGGGCTGGCATGACGCTAACTCCAGAAAGCACAGTGGGCTGGACACAGCAAGGCAAATGTAGGCTCCTTTGTGCAGTGTCATGGCTCGCATCTGGAATCTGCAAATCCCCAAGCTGAAGGATTCATTAAGGAGATATGGTGGTCCACTGGTTAAATGCCAGACTGCTAACGGAAAGGTTGGCAGTTCAAACCCACCAGCCATTCCTCAGGAGAAAGATGTGGTAGTTTGCTTTGCAAAGAAGGC
>NW_022111321.1:4771030-4774031 GCF_000313985.2 Echinops telfairi | reverse complement strand
CTTCCTCATTTTTGATGATTGAGAAAAACTCCAAGTCCACAACCATCAAGTTGTTTTCAAATCATAGTGACCCAAGAGGATGGAGTAAAATTGCCCCCATGGGTTTCCCTTACAAGAATAGGAAGCCTCCTCGTTCTCCGTTGGAGCGGGCAGTTCTGCTCTGTTCTGTAGAGTCCGTCTGCGTCTCAATAGGCTCTATGGCAATGGCCTTAACGATAAATTACCACAGACCTGCTCAAAACGGATGCCCAGGGATCAAGCAGGGCTGGATCTCAGAGAAGCCTGGCATGCTGGCCCCAATGGCCATGGATATGGGGCTAATGCCACAATGTGGCTTTAATTAAAATATCTGTCCCTTTCCTGGGGAACACAAAGCCAGTCTAAAGCTACCACCTCCGCCTGGCTCTGGGGGAGGAAAGCTGCAGTCGCTTTTGGAGAAAAGGCAGGAGCTGCTGCATTTATCATTATTTCCATTCCATTTGCCCCTTTTGCATCCTAAGATCCCCTCCCCCTTATTCAATGAGATCTGATTGTAAGAAGCCTTGCATTTTAACACAGTTCTTAATACCTATCAAATAAAATCTTCCTTAACGATTTCGTTTCAATTTTTTTTATGACTGCAAGAAAAAGCAATCAATCCACCCAACTGAGATGTCTTTAAATTTTACTACTTAAACAACCAACACCATCTCACTGGGTAGTTACAGAAATGGAATTAAACGAGACTGTGCTTTGTCCCTGCGAATCACATCAGACTCTATGTAACCCTGTAGGAAGGAGTAGTACGGCCCTGTAGGGCTTCCTCGGCTGTCATCTTTGCAAGGAGCCCTGGTGTAGTGAGTTACACATTGGGTTGGGAACTGCAAGGTCACCCGTTCAAATCCCCAAGTCACTCGTGGGGAAACATATGGGGCTGCTTGCTTTCATAAAGATTTCCATCCTTGGAAGCTCAAGAGCACAGTTCTACTTGGTCCTGTAGGCTTGCCATAAGCCAGAATCCACTCAATGGCAGTGGGATCTTGCTGTTTTCTTTCTCTCTAGTAGCAGATTGCCAGGCCTTTTCTTGCACAGAGCTGCTGATGCGTACAAATGGCTGGCATTTCCACGTGGCGACCAACTGCTTAACCATTGTGCTACCAGGGCTCCCTCAATAAAGGCTGGCAGTTATCATTGCCACTAATCCAGACAAGAAGGAATTATCTGGGGATTTATCTTGTCATAAAGAAGTTTCTGACACCTGAAGAAGATCCCAATGTTGTCCACGACAACTCAATCTTTCTTTGGCTGAAAATTCAGATGGGATTCAGCTCTGTCAACTCTGATCACCAAGTCATGGATGGGGCTGAGAGCTACTTGCTGAACAGAGCTCTGTGTTGTGCAGATGTTCTATCCAACTGAGTTCTCTTCCAAATAAACAGACTTGGGCAATGGAGGCATAAATAGTCTTTCTTTCCAGTCAAAACACAGACTGGCTAGTCTCAAACTAATAAGCACAGGGTTTCAAAGTGCCAGTTTCCTAGAATTTGGTGAAATCCTCCCAGATGCTCCTGGTGGATGGGTTTGGAAACAGCACAGTCATCAGTCCCATGCTTCATCTCTTTCTGAAGCTACGCCATGCCCAAGTCCTCTCCTTTCTTGTGGCAAAACAATAACTTCTTTGGCCTTCTGCATATTCCATTTATTAGTCCCCCACTGTGGTGACTCCTAACCTACTTATGGAACCTTGGATGAGGTTCTGAACTCTGTTCATCAAATACAGTCCTTGCCCTCAAATTTCCTTCAAGTCTTCTGTATGATGGTTTCACGGCCCTTCTCCTTGGCCCCCAAACAGAACTAGTTCATTCCTGCCTCCAGATCTTTGCCCGTGGTATTGTGGTTCCAGTACGTCTTGTAGAGGGTCGTCCTCTTTTTAGGTGTCCCTCCACTTTACCATGCATGATGTCCCTTTCCAGGGACTGATCTCTTCTGAGAACATGTCCAAAGCATGTGAGAAAAGGTGTTCCCATTCTCACTTCCAAGGAGGATTCTGGCTGTGATCCATATTGAAGGCTGCAGTAACTGATCTCCATCAGTACGTGCTTCAAGCCTTCCACGTTTTCAGCAAGCAAGGTTGTGTCATCTGCATGTTGAAGGTTGTTAACAAGCCATCCTCCAAGCCTGATGCAACACTTTCTTCTTATAGCCTACCTTCCCAGAGCATCTTCACAGCAGACAGAGTGAATAACTATAATTAAAGGAAAACATCCTGACACACACGTCTCCTGATTTTAAACCACTCAGCATTCCCGTGTGCTATTTGAATGATTGCCTCTGGGTCCATGTACACGTTCCATATGAACACTGATTGCCTCTGGGTCCATGTACAAGTTCCATGTGACACGATGAAGTGCTCTGGAATTCCAATTCTTGCTGATGCTATCAATACTCTGTAATGATCCACAGAGTTGGACGCCGGTTCATAGTCAATAAAGCACAAGTAAATGTCTTTCTGTTTTGAGCCAAGATCCATGTGGTGTTAGTAATGATCTCCTTCATGCCATCTCCTCTTCTGAATCCTGTTTGAATTCCTGGCCACTCCCTGTCATTGTATTGCTGCAAAGATGGTTGAATGCTATTCAGTAAAACTTGACTTCCATGTGACATTAATTGATAATTTTTACATTCTGTTGGGTCACCTTTCTTTGGAAGGGTACAAATAGAGAAGAGGGGGAAAAAAGAGTTAAGAATATTATGTGTCTCATTGCCATTGAGTTGATGTCGACTCATAGCGACCCTATAGGATAGGACAGAATTGCCTGTGAGAGTTTCAGAGACTGAAACTATTTCTGGGAGTAGAAAGCCCCATCTTTCTCTCACCGAAATATTGTTGCTTTCATACTGTAGACTTCAGAACACAGCCCAACTCATGACCAGTAGGCCACGAGGGCCCTCCAATACGGATACAGATTGTTAAATGGGAACACAATTCACTTTGTAAACTTTCATCAAAAACACAAATACA
>NW_022111321.1:4768339-4770174 GCF_000313985.2 Echinops telfairi | reverse complement strand
CATGGGTGTGGTAAGAAGTGAGGGGTGGGGGCAGAGATAATAATAAGATTCATCGGTGAGTAACTGCCAGCAGGATTCCCTGGAGTGCCACCCTGCTGTGTATTAAATGAGGATAAGGAGAAGGGATCACATTATGAGAAAGAGCCAGGAGTGGAGCTCAGCCTCTGGACTTGAGATCCCTGCACATGAACCTCCTGGATCCAGAAGACAGCTGTACCATCAGGGGAGGGGCAACAGAACCAGGAGCCAGAGCATGGAAGAGAGAGATGGACTTCCTAACCCAGAGAGCAAATAAACATGAGTGCTTTGGGGCAGGAGACTGGCTTTCGAGAGTGGAGTGCCTCTGGGCACTTAATTCAGGAAGCTGGGTTTGCTGGACGATGCACAGAGTTTAAGCTGAACGCCTTCAGGTTGAGGCTTTTCGCACAGTAGTATATCCTTTAAGCATTTATTAGCAGACTTGATAGAACTTTGAAATATGTCCTGATAAAAAACTCAACCCTGAGCATATCTCATTGGCATTTTACATTGTAAATTCCCTTAATAAACCCTTTAATCAAGAATTGTGTCTATGTTCTCTGTAGCCATTGCAATGGATATTAGGACCCAGAGAAGGAAAACGTTGTTCTTTTTGTTGTTGTTAGGTGCCAGAGAGTCAGTTCCAGCCCATCGCAACCCTATGCACAACAGAGCAATACACTGCCCAGTCCTTCGACACCTTCACAATTATTCCTGTGCTTCAGCCCATTGTTGCAGCCACTGTGTCCATCCACCTCATTGGGGGCCTTCTTCGTTCTTGCTGCCCCTCCACTTTACCAAACACGCTGTCCTTCTCCAGGGACTGGTCGCTCCTCACAACATGTCCAAAGTATGTAAGTCTCGCCATCCTTGCCTCTAAGGCGCGCTCTGATTGTACTTCTTCCAAGAAAGATTTGTTTGTCCTTTGACAGTCTATGGTACTTTCAATATCTTTTGCCAGTACCACAACTCAAGTGCATCAGTTCTCCTTCAGTTAGTAAAATAGAGAACATTAATTAAGATAGCACGTGTGTGGGGGTGTATGAATATATATCTATATATATATATATATATCCATCAAAATGACTGTGTGCATCTATATGCACTATGTGTATAATAAAGCATATAAGGGCACAGTTATGGATATGTCTTAGACATAATCAGACATCTCATAAGATTGAATTTCTTGGTTTGAAGTACCAGGACCATAGACTTGTACCTTCATTTTAGTCAACTGCATAATAGAGTTAATAAAATTGTGTTCTGCATCCTAATATGATGAGAAATGGCTACAGCTTTAAGAGCCTGAGCAGCCATCTATTTGTCTCTACGCCACTGCAGTAAACAAGAAAGCAGGTATTCAAAGAACCAAAGACCATACTCCTCTACAAGGCATTCTAGGTCAAACACAGCCTCTTCTACCCCAACACCAGAGAAACTAGACAGTACCTAGACCACGACCGACCACTCTAGTCAAGGCTACAATAGATGGGCCCTGAGAGACTGAAAGAAAAACACGGACCAGATCTCAAACTCCCATTTAAAAAATGAAAGAAGGAAACCGACCAAAGGGCAGGTTGAAACTAAAGGACTCTGAAACCATTGCACTGAAACACGCTTCAAACCAAAACTAGGCACCCGGGTCACCTAAGCTAAATCACCATCGCTCAAGAAAATAATGACTACCGCCCCAAAGTACTGTGCTTCTTTGAAAAGCCACTTATATGACACCAAATGTTCAAGAATTACTTGAAAACAAAGTCCCCAGGGGATACCAAAAATAGACTTTGGGGGCCAGGGCATGGCACCCCATCAAA
>NW_022111321.1:4758215-4767204 GCF_000313985.2 Echinops telfairi | reverse complement strand
CAGAGGATGTACACTGGTACAGACAGGAACTGGAAACACAGGGAATCCAGGACAGATGACCCCTTCAGGACCAATATTGAGAGTAGGGATACCAGGAGGGGAAGGGGGAGTAGAAAGGGGGAACCGATTACAAGGATCTGCATATAACCCTCCTCCCTGAGGGATGGACAACAGAAAAGTGGGTGAAGGGAGACATTGGACAGTGTAAGACATGACAAAATAATAATAACTTATAAATTATCAAGGGTTCATGAGGGAAGGGAAGGGGAGGGAGGGGACAAACATAAGGAGCTGATACCTAGCGCTCAAGTAGAAAGCAAATGTTTTGAGAATGATCATGGAAACAAATGTACAAATGTGCTTGACACAATGGATGGATGGATGAATTGTGATAAGAGTTGTAGGAGCCCCCAATAAAATGATGTTTTTTCAAAAGAAAGAAACAAGCACCAAGAGAGGAGCATGTCCTTTGAAAATGAGATTCATGAGTTCCTCAGTCCAGTAGACAGAGAGCTGTGACACCAGGGATGGCCCATAGCAGTGGCAGGGAAATGGAGGCAGCAGAGCCAGCAGAGGTGGCAAAGCCAGAAGAGGAGACACAAAGCAGTGGGTTTCTCAGCCTACAGAGTGAGAAAGCTGAGTGCCTTCGGACAGAAAGCTGGCTGACAGTGATGTGCTTCTAGGCACATGACTGGGGAGCTACATTTGCTGATCCAAGGAGCTTACTGGCAAAGCAGTGTGCCTCTGGGCACATAGTCAGCAGAACTGAAAAAGCTCTGTAACTTTTGTCTGAGCAGGGCAGTGGCAAAGAGACTGTGAGGCCAAAGGTCACACAGAAAGGCATGCTTGAGGGCACAGTTGAGAGGAGGTTGTCCTGGTCGAAGAACTGTATCTTGAGCATTCCCGATCCTGCATTGTGACCTGTTGCTTTGCTAAGAAATCCCACAACTGTGAGTTTTGTGTGCCCATTGCAACAATTTTTCAAACCCAACAGAGGTAGAGAATATCATCAGTGGTAGAAGGTGGTTAGTGTCAGAGTTCTTGTAAAGTTTGGAGGCTGGAGGAATGTCTGACCTCTGCCTCATATGAATCAACCTTGAACTGATGCTCCGCTTCCCTCCTTGCGAGGTTAGAGGTCAGCTGTCACCGCCACACCATTTTACCCTATAGAACACTGTCCTACCCTTGTACACCTGAGTCAGCATCTGATTTTTTGTTGTTTTGTACACAAAACAGCATATGATTTGGGGATGTAAATTAAAAATGAAAAACATAGTAGAGCATTTGACACAGGCTAGCAAATTTCCTCATTGATATAATGGGCATAAAAACGCAAACTCACTGCCACCACGTCGATGCAAACTCACAGCGACGCTCTAGGAGAGCGGAGAACTGCCCCGTGAGTTTTCGGCACTGTACCTGTTCACAGGAGTAGAAAGCCCAGCTTTCTCCCTCAGAGCTGCCGGTGGTTTCTAGCTGCTGTCCTTTTAGATAGCAGCCCAACGTGCAACCACTATGCCACCAGGGCTCCCTATAAAGGGCACCGGGAGGCCATATCTGACCTCCTCTGGCTTTCTCTACAGCCAATCCCACCCACTCATTTGGGGAGAGTTACCGACACGTATGTAGAAGAGCTATATTAAGAATGTTCACTCCACCACACTTGGGTTGCAGTTATTTGAAAAATATAGATCCAAGTAAATTCGCTCTAGAAAACACTCTTTCTATTTTCATTTTATAGTGCTTATTCTTTATGGGTAGAGATTGCCCATAATTTTAAGAGAGAATTAATAAGCTGATATTAATAAGTCCTGGGTCATTCTATTTGTTAGGAATTTGCTCAGGGTGCAGGTTGCTATCAGACTGGCTAGCTTGATCTCCTCCTTGAAATACATCCTGCAGGATCCACAGGAATGGTAGAAGTCGATTCAGCCCTGAGAATTTCAAAATGGAGGGACTTTCAAGGCACCAGAAGTTCACGGTATCTCAAATTGGTGGCCATTACTCTAATTGCCCAAAGGTTTCCAATCCGTTGGTCTGATTTGCTATTTCCAGATATCTTGGTTGCTGAGTCCCAAGGGAGGGTAATAGAGTGAGCAAGATCCCCAGAACACTCCTGAGTACTTGAAGCATGAGAATGTAATGTCCGTTAGGGTCACCATGGCAATGCTCACTATTGGCTTTGAATGGACATCAAGCCAATGTATGCTCTCTTTCCAAGTTCTTATCAGTTCTGAGGTAGCGCTGGGTATCCTCGTGGTTACAGAAAAGGTCACTGATTATCACAGTGGTTAGAAAGCCTCCTAGGACCCTAAGCGTCTTGAACTGCAGAGTTCCTGTTCTCACCACCATCCAGGTCACCTCAAGTCCGGCCCCAGCTCTCACTACAGAATCTTTAAAAAAAGAAAACTTCTGGGGAAGTGACTACAATGACCGAAGTATAATCCCCCACCCCCACCCCCGCAGGGGGACGACCAAGGGAGACAGCAAGGGTACAAGATATGACAATGATAATAATTTATCAGGGGTCCATGAGAGTGGGAGGGTGGGAGAAGGAGGGGAAAAAAGAGGAGCTGATACCAAGGGTTCAAACAGAAAGAAAATATTTTGAATAGGATAATGGCAATATATGTACAAATTTACTTGATACAATTGATGTATGGATTTTTATAAGAGCTTTAAGAGCCTGCAATAAAATGATTTATTTTTTTTTAAAAAAACTGAAACACGGAATTGAGGTTTTTTTAAAAATCACCCCACCAAAAAAATTCCTAGCCCCAAATACCTACATTTTTATATCAATCACTTAAAACTGTTGAAGTCCTACTGGATGCAGGTTCTGCCATGCTAAGTATGGCTGAATGGGAACACGAAGAAGAGCTACACTGAGAGACGTAATACTAGAGCTTTAAAAAATGGCTTCAAGGATGTCAGGGGTTTAAGTGGAGAGCAAATGTTTTGAGAACGGTGAGGGTAATGAACGCAAAAATGTGCTTTATACAACTGATGTATGTATGGACTGTGATAAGAGTTGTATGAACCCCCAATAAAATGATTTTTTTTTAAATGGCTCCAAGACTTCAGGAGAGACTGGTCCGCAGGAGCATGTCGAGAGAGACTTCCTGGAGAAGTAACTTATTCTAGACCCTAGTGATCCAGAAATTACACACAGGCATCTCTCAAGCATCAGCTTTCCTGCTGCTCCATTTGGTTGAGAAAACATCTCTGAGCGTGGAGAGCACGGTGTTTTCAGACTCGTTTGAAGGCAAGAGAACACCACGCGCCCATCCAGAATAAACTATATTTCACAGTGCTTGCTTTAAAAGGCCATGACATTTAAGGTTCAGTTCATCTAAATTCTTTTCATTCCTCATCTTTGTCACCTCACCTATAAATCATGCACACACAGACATCCAAATAACACAGGAGCTCGACTGTCAAGCTTTTTCTCAAGGTTGATGAAGGGCAGGGGGAGAGTAGGGATTTCAAACCTTTGACACTAAACAGAGGTTAGTGGTTAGAAATCATACTATGGCAAAAGTACACGCGGTTCCATGTACTCTGCCCTGGGCATAGTTCTACATGCCTTATGTATCACTTCTACTGAGCCCTCTGACCCATTCTTTGAGATAGTACTGTTAATATCCCCACTGGCAGGCAAGGAGTCTTAGACTCACGAGGTGAAATCATTTTCCAAAGGTCACCCACCGAGTGAGTGGCAGAGCCCAGGTTTAAACTGAGGCATCCTGATTCTAGAGGATAGGCTTTAACCACTCTTCCAATTGGCATCTTTTCGGTGCTCACCCAAATGGATGTGGCTGATTTAAAAGCAAGAAAGGGAGAGAATGACAAAATTCCAAGCTGAGGGCAAAACCAAATATGTTTTGTGTTGTTATTTTTTTTAATTTTGGTTCAATACATAGGCACAATTCTAAACAGTCTGTTTTTTCCTAATTTAGAGTTAAAACATTGTTGTTATTCTATTGTTGGTTTCCTAACTTTAAATGTGAATTAAGTCCTTGTAGACAACTTCAAAAAATCAGTATTAAGAAGTTTTCAAAGTAGTATTCAGTATTCAAAAGTAGTATGAAGAAGAAAACAAAACTAATTTATGATCCCACCATCAGGGAGAACCCCTTTCTATATTTTGAAGTATTGTGAGTTAATTTTTGCAAGGTACTTGCCTTCTTGATACATCCATATTAGGGATCACATGTGCAGTTTAGCACATTGAGCTTTGTCTGTGTTGTTTTAAGTTATCAACAGTCCTTCCAAAACCTAATATTAAGGTCTGGGTCGCAGTCCATTCAACTGCCTGGGTGGTGCAAATGGTTAAATGTTTGGCTACTAACCAAAGGTTGGGGGTTTGAGCCCACTCAGGAGCACCTTGGAAGAAAGACCTGGGGATCGACCTCCAAAAGGGCACAGCCACTGAGAACCCTTTGGACACACTGACACTCATGGGCCACCATGAATCGAGTTGACTTGATAGCAACTGGCTTTAATGCTTCATTAAATGGATATATAATGAATTTAATTAAACTTCTATATTGGGCATTCAGGTTGTTTCCACTCCCCTTATTATAATAAATGCTTTAATAAATATTTATGTGCATTTTGTAACTATTATTACTCTCATAAGCTTAGTCAAGACCTCACTGGATTAGTTAATTAACTCCATACATATGGACTCAGCATCTATGAAGAGCCAGTTCAGGGGTGGAGGGCACTTGGTGTTACTTGGTCAAAAGAGAGGAATATGGTGAAGAATCTTGACACACGGGACCAAACAATTTTACTTCAAGGTTTTTCCAGAATCCATATGCTGCATAAACTATCCTACACTCTTGAGTTTCAATGCCCCTAAATGCATTAAGAATTATCTTTCCCAGTTTAAAGGTAAAATATTATATTTCAGTGTTGACTTCATAGTTCTTTTATTTTTGATGAAGATATACCTTTTTGTATATTTATTATTCATAAAATATTTAATTTTCAAACTCTTATTCAAGATCCTAGTCTAATTGAAGACATTTCTCATTTCATTTGGTTATAACATTTGGTTATAGCTTGAGAAAATGCATATTAAAACCATCTTCCTGAAAGCTTTAGTGCTACCTTTTAGGATCCATTAGAGTCAAGGTCAAACTTTTACTACTTCAGCTCTCAGAATCTGGGTTATCAGAGAACATCAAAATGGGCTGAGAGCTGGGAATGACCCTGGCAGGGACATTAAATGAAATTGGGTGGAAGGTATGAAATCTGCCTGGTTCCTGGCTCTAAGAAGTTAAACATAGGCATATCAACAATAGGTTATTTCTTTTCTATGAAATATTTACAAAAGTCAAGATTTGTCTCTAAATCTAATCATGACCTAAATATATATATATATATATGAATGAATCTAGTGATATGTAGAAAAGATATTATCTAATAAATAGTCTTCATGGTAAGTTGAGGGTCTTCTTGTTTGAATGGAATCTGTAGTGATCACTTGAGTTTGAATCCACTTTCCTGAGCTTCAGTAGGGCCCCCTGACCTACTTGCAAGAGGACTGAGACTGATGAGTCTGTGAAGTGCACTTAGTACTTGACAGTCAGACCCAGAGACAAAGGTGATCATCACCTGGTTCAAGCACTCTGTGCACAGGGAGTAGACCTGTGCCTTCCCCACCCCTAATTTAAAAGCATGCAGCAGGGCAGGGAAATGCCGATTGGCAGCACCATCTCAAAGGGCCTTTCTAACATGTGTCTTGTCAGGTAGCCTTACTGCAGTGGCTTACATATTGGAAGGCAAAATACCCATGTGTCAAACACCAGCAGAATCTGCTACAGTGGAGAGGTTTCACTGGAAGTTCCAGCCTAAGACTGTCTAGGAAAAAAGTATTGAAAATCTACTTCCAAAAATTAGCCTATGAAACCTATGGTTCACAACAGAATGTTGTCCAATGCGGGGCTGGATAAGGAGCTCTTCCCAGGCCCATCTCGTGTACTCGAGATCCACCGGGACCAAAGCAATGGTTTCAAGATGCCAAGGATTATGAAGCTGGCACGGGAGGGGCAAGCTTTCATGCTGCTATTTATGAGGTTGCCGTGAATTTGAAGCTGACTCCAGGGCACCCATCAGCTGCCAAGGGCCTTTGATTCAGCCAAAGCCTTCAACAAAGGAAAATGACGGGAGTTCAGCGTGGTCAGTCCACCTTTGGAAGCTTCATGAAAGAACTGGGGGCCAAAGAGACTTCTCCTCTTCTCCCATTAGAGGAGGCCACTCAAATTGGGTTAGCACCATCCTCTTTACTGATAGCATCTTTGAAGACAAAGCAAACCACATGCATGGAGGGTTTCATAGGATATTATTGGTTTCAAAGAGAGAGAGAGAAACGTATCCACTTATCCAGCCAGAGCAACAGACTGGCTGCCTGATCGGCTAGGGCATCTTCTGCAGCAGTGGTAGTGTCCAATAGAGCACCTGGGTTGATGCCCCCAAGAGGACCAGGTCACAAGGGCTGTAGCCATGACTATGAAGAGCAAGACAGTGGGGGCAAAAAATCCTCTAATGGGCTGGCCATGTTTACGATGCTTTAAAGATGTCCCATTACTCTTGGTCAACATCTAAGCCCTGGCCTTAGGCCAACCTCTCCAGTGTTTCTCATAAACTCCTCCTCCCAACCCCTTCTAGACTTACAATCTCACCTTCAATTTCAGGGGATCACATGATCCATGTGGAATATCCCCATCCTTGGATATTCAGATCTAATGATCTGTTGTGCAGCTTGGGTACCAGTGTGCTTACTATTCAAATGTGCCTCCAGGACTTCCAGCCACAACACTGGGCCATCAGGCATTGCTGGCATGCTGTTTCCCTGGCCTGGAATACATATGTTCACCTTCTGCGTCATCACGCTCACACCTCATCTTCCACAATTCACCTTTAATCTGATGGCCTCCTGATGACCATTCCTGCCCTCCTCCACGCCCCACGTTAGTCTCAAGGTCCCTTCTCCTAGCAGCCTCACACGATGTCATGGATTGAGTTGGGTGCCTCCAAAATGTATGTTGCGGTCCTAACTGCTGGCATCTGTAGAGACATCTTGTTTGGGAGCAGAATCTTCAAAGACACTGCCAGTTGACAGGAGGTCAGATGAGTCAGGGATCATCCTAACCCCATCTGAGGTGATGCCCTCTACAGGGAGCTGAGACAGAGAGGCAGAAAAAGGACATGATGTGATGCTGCAGATGACAACCAAGGAATGTCTGTGGCAACCAGAAGATGAAACAATAGCTGACCCCGCCCCACCTTTTCAAACCTTCAAAGAGGGTGGGACTCTATGGATGTCTGAATTCAGCCTTCTGGCTTCCAGAAAAAGAAAAAGAAAAGACACACACGCAGAGTACTGTGCCATCAAGTCAAGGCTGGCTCATAGCGAGCCGTTACTTCTCCATAGGGTTTCCAAGGCTCTAATCTTTACAGGGGCAGACTGCCACATCTGTCTCCCATGGAGCAGCTGGAGGCTTCGAACTGCCAACCTTTCAATTGGCAGCCAAATGCTTAGCCAGTATGCCACCTACACTTCTCAACTCCCAGAGGGGTGAGACAATAAAAGTCTGCTCTTCAAAGAAACACCCAGTTAGTGATATTTTTGTCACAGCAACCCGAGGACCTGATACACCTGGTCTTACCAGCCCGCCTTCACCATGATACTGCATCGGTGTGGCTGTTGGGTTTGCCCAAATGAAGCAAACTAAAGCTCTGTGAGCAAAACAAGGAGAAGAAGTCGGCTTGGTAATTCAGTGATTCTGCTCAGAGGAGCTCAGAGTGAAGAATATCTGTATCAATTTTGCAATTAACAGTCACACTCTTGATTGGCATTCTACCCCTCACTGGCCACAGTTCCAAGAATTCAAAGGTTACAGACATCCTCAAGAATCAATACCTTTGAATCACGGTGCTAAGAATATTGACAGTACCACGGACTGCTAAAAGAACAAGCCTATCTGTCTTGGAAGAAGTGTGACCAGAGGGCTCCTCACAGGCAAGGATGGAGAGACTTGTTGTCAGGAGACACCAGTCCCCGGAGATGGACATCATGCTTGATAACATGGAGGAGCAGTGAAAAAGAGGAAGGCCCTCCGGGCGATGGGGTGATGTAGTGGCTGCAACAATGGGCACAGGAGCATTTGTGAGGGTGGTGCTGGACCAGGCAGTGTGTCCTTCTGCTGTGCATTCCGTTGCTATGGATCCGAACTGACTGGATGGCACCTAATGACAACAACAATGTACCTCCTCCTAACTTTTGGGATGAGTGTGATAATGACTGAACGTGAGCCTTACCTGTGCCAGGCATTTGCACATCATATTTTGTTCAATCCTCAGAAGGCCCTCCAAGTTAAGGGCCATTATTTCCTCCACTATGTTATTGTTGTTAGGTGTCAAGTCAATGCCAACTCAAAGTGACCTCATGTGACAGAGTAGAACTGTCCCAACAGTTTTCGAGGCTGTAATCTTTGTGGGAGCAATTTGCCTGGTCTTTCTCCTGCAGAGCCACTGGGTGGGTTAAAACCATCAATCTTTCCTTCTGTTAACAGTCAAGCACATAATCATTATGCCACCAGTGCTCCCACTCCCCCTATACACAGAGAAGGACCACTGAGTCTCAGAGAGGTTAAAGTCCCACAGGTAGGCAGGAGTGGAGCCAGAAGTCAAACCAACAGTCTCCCCTCCAAGGCCATGAAATGTTATTACTGTACCAGTCCACAGATTCTTAACCTTAACGGTGTTGAAGGACCAAGTATCTTTGTTTATTTTCCCAAGCGACTGGAGGATGAAGAGTCCTAGTGTCTATAAGTTGTGGTCGACTCAATGGCCACAGTCTAATTTTGGACTTGGGTATTTAAGAATGGGTTTTTAAAAAATAAAATGCAAATACAAATGAAATATTACATACCATGATATTGATCAAGACATACAAAATAAAGCCCTGATTTTTTTT
>NW_022111321.1:4755021-4757128 GCF_000313985.2 Echinops telfairi | reverse complement strand
AAAATCAAAGATACATATTTAAGGACTAAAGTATGCCTGCCCACTCTATGGTATTCTCCACTGCATCATATGCATGTGAAAGTTGGACACTGAATAAGGAAAAAGAATGGATGTATTGGAATGGTGGTGCTGATGAAAATATTGGAAGTACCATGGACTGCCAAAAGAAAAAAAAAAAGACCCTATCTTGGAAGAAGTACAGTCAGAATACTCCTTTCAGGAAAGGATGGTGAGGCTGTGTCTCACATAATTTGGACATGTTGTCAGGAGAGACCAGTCCTGGAGAAGGTCGTCATGCTTGGCCAAGTAGAGGGGTGGTGAAAAAGAGCTAGGTCCTGGGCAAGATGGACTGACACAGGGGCTGCAGCAATGGGTCCAAACAAAAGAACAACTGTGAGGATGGCACAGGACTGGGCTTGGTTTCCCTCTGTTGTGCACAGGGTCCCTCTGAGTTGGAATTTCCTGGATGGCACCTAACAACAACTCCGTTCCTTGAGGTCCCTGAAAGCGCAATGATTAAACATGTGGCTGCTCACCGAAAGGTAGGTAGTTTGAACCCACCCAGAGCCTCGATGAGACATAGGCCTGACAATCTGCTCTCTTAAAGATGACATCCAAGCAAACCCCATGGGACTGTTCGACTCTGTCCCTGGTGGTGACTCTGAGCTGGAATCGATTCCACAGCACATACCACAACGGCCCAGCTCCTGACTACTGCTAGCAGACTAAGCTGCTAGCCACCATCAGTGAGTTGGTGACAACAGCCCTGGCACTTTTCCCCCTCTCCCCTCCTACAGCAGAGCTTACCTCTACCCTCGGGGGTTGGGGATGCTCACTGTAACTGGCTCCAAAGAAGGTGTCTAGAGGAGCCCAGCCCTTTTTGCACAAACCGATCAATGGAACTAGACGCACGAGCACCGCATTCAGGTTAAACCAGTCCATCGAGTTGGTGTTAAACTTCTCCACTTATCTCAGCGACTTCGTAGAAGTTTCACACCAAGCAAGCAAAAAGGGATGCTTGTTTACCCCTTATTTGCCAACCTCGTGCACAACGCACTACACACGGTGTGCTGGGCTTGTGGAAGACCAGAACAAACTCACGGCCATCGAGTCAATTCCCAGTTATAGGGTCACTATAACACCGTGAGATTGGTGTTTTGGCCTTCCATAAACACCTTGTATGTATGTAGTGAGTCTTGCGTGGAGATGTGGGTGCAGTGGGAGATGCACACTTGGAAGAATTGATATGATAAAATGGTGACAGGCCAATGTGAGTTGGAGGAAACAGCTAACTCAGGTCGTGATATACCAAACCCCAACCCACGGCCAGCAAGTCGATTCTGACCCATAACAACCCAATACAGTGCTTCTGAGACAATAAGTATTTATGGGAACAGACAGCTTCCCTCATCTTTCTCCCGTGAAGGTGGGTGCAAACTGCTGACTTCGTGGTTAGCAGCCGAATGCCTACTTCAACTGGGGGAAGAAAAATGAAAAAGAGCCTTCAAAACACATGTTGAAGAAGAAACGAATTATTCTCAGCTAATACGTATCAAACCCCTACGATACGATGCCGTGGTGAGTGCTGGGTGATGAAGAAGCAACAAAGGAGGAGACACAGTGCTTGTCCTCAAATCTTGTAGAGGATATAAGGGCAGATGGAACATCTCTGGGGAGGAGATGGGAGCGTGATCTTAGAAAAGAGAAAGACTCCATTTTCTTTAATCTCCTGACATCCACTTGATTCTGACTGCAGGACAGGGCGTTCCCAAGGCTGTCATCTTGACAGAGGCAGACTGCCACATCTTTCTCCCGTGGGGCCACTGGTGGGTTCCCACCGCTGGTCTTCCAGTTTGCAGCCAAGCTCTTTAACTGCTTCAGGACCCCTTAGGGACTTACTTGGGAAGCAGTGTTTTGGTGTGGCTAGAATATGTGGAATGTAGGGGTGAGAGGATTGGGGTAGGGTGGACAGGACATAAGCCTGAAGGGAGAGGTTTGGGAGTCCAGACATGAAGAGCCTAGTTCTGAGCTAAGCGGTTTGCCCAGTGCTCTACAGGCAACCTGAAGCTGCAGAAGGTGTGTAGGGGGAGGTGTTCGGGCCATGTCT
>NW_022111321.1:4749381-4752300 GCF_000313985.2 Echinops telfairi | reverse complement strand
AACCAGTATCGTCGACCACGCCTCCCAACAGGGGCCCTGAAAAGCCAGGTCTTCTCTCTCGCTCTTTCTCCCAGCAGCTCCAACACACAGTGCAGCTTCTATCCTTTATAAACTCACCTGGATCACAAACCAGGCTTCAGCATGAATTCTTTCTCGAGCGAAGCCAAGGACCGAGCTATTTCCCCCACAAGAGAGATCTAACAGGTAGAACTGCCCATTTGGGTTTCCAAGACTGTTAGTCTTTGTGGAGCAGAAAACCTCATCTTCCTCCTACAGCACAGCTGGTAGTTTCCAACTGCAGACCTTGTGTATGGTCAGCAGCCCAGGGAAGGACCACTGCACTACCCAAGCTGCTTCTGAATCACAGTGACCCTATTTCGGGTTCTCTAGAGCCACAGTCTCATCTTTCTCCTGGGGGGAGGGGGGTTGGCTAGTGGGTGTGAACCACGGAACTGTCCGTTAACAGCTCAGTGCCTAACCTACAGGGCCAGTAGGGCTCCTTTGGGGTCATTTAATCCACCTCTATATCACAGATGAGAAAGAAAACCGTTTTCCAGAGAGGTCTTGTAACTTGCCAGGGTCACACAGCTGGCTGCTTCATCCAGTCTGTAACAAACATCAGTAACCTTGGTTATTGCCATTATCAAGTTGGTTCTGACACAAAACTGGCAGTCTGTTGGAACAACTTCGTTTCCCATTCTTCGCTATCAGTAAAGAAAGGTCTGTTCAGACCTATCGACAGAAGCCAGCTCACTCACTACATGCCAAGAGCGGTGCTGTGGCTGCAATCTTTAGCCATTGCTAACTTTTCCAGCTCGGCCTGCAGTGGATGGAGCAATGGCAGTGTGCACACAAGATCCCAATTCTCACTTTCTTTGTGTCTTGTGTTCAGCATCCCCAACTTGGCCTCACTGAGGTGACGTGATCTTTCACAAATTCCTGAGCTAGCTCACAAGCTGTCGGTTCCCTCTCTGCTGGGTGGGAAGCAATGTCTCTGACTGGTCTAAATAGCTAGCGGCTGCTTGACGGACCAAGGCGCTGTGGAAGAAAGACTGGGCAACCTAAGCCCCCGAGAACTCCATGGAAGAGTTCTGATACATGGGGTCAGTATGCATTCATTGGCATTGATTGCTGGCAAAGGGTTTTTGTTGAGCTAGTGAGAAGAAAGCCTACCCTCTATTTCTCGGCAGTATACAGTAAACCTATCGTAGACAGCAAATGCCCCCCACCCCCACCCAGGAGAAAGACAAGTGGAAAGAATAGAATGTTACCCTCTAACCTTCTTGACTGCTGACTAATGAGGAACCAGAAGAGTCCAAAATAGCTGATTCTGCCTCGCCCAGGAAGTGCACCCCCACCCCAACTTCCTTGAGATGTCTGGGGCCACCACAACTGCTCAAATCTCTAATCCGCTGCTGCTGCCAACTCCTGGTACATCCCAGTCTGCGGAGAGCTTTTCCAAAGTCGTCCGGACCCATGGAGTAGTCCCCTTGGGGGATGTTGGGATGAAGAAGGCGGTGGGAGGTGATGACATAATCAGTTCAGATACTCACATTTACACTTTTCTGTCGAGGGTGTCAAGGGCTTTATAGGATGCTTAGAAGGCCCTCTATATTCATCTCAAAGCTCTCTGAAAAGTGAGACTTCGGTCGCACAAAAGCTACCTTGATTTGGAGCTTGTGGTCATTCACACAGGGCCTGAACTGAAATTTAATTTTGCCCTGGCAGTACAGATTTGCTAAGCAAATTAAAGCTCGAGTGTAAACAAGGCTTCCGGAGTAAGCCTAAGCGCCTTTAAAGGACAACCTGCTTTCAAGCACTTGGAAGCAATCCTTTTACATGCTAATTAAAAACCATCCAGTGTTTGTGAAAGCAGGCCCCTCTGGGAGATGTATTTGCCAACAAGATGTTTATTTCCAGTTTAAAAAGGGGCTGGAGGGGACCTGTGAACTACTGAGCAGCTACTATGTGTTTTGCCCATGCCTCAGCAAGAGATTCTTTTCTTTTTACCTCCACAGTCACCCTGGGAGGGAAGCATTGTCCCCACCCTACCGTTTGCACCTGCAGAATGGGCATTTGGCCCAGGGTCACAGAGATGGTCAGTGGTGCTGGCTAGGATCCGACCCAGATCTTCCCTCCAGGACCTGTGCTTTCTCCAGGGTGTCTTTGAACGTATTGAGTCTGCTTGTCCATAGAAACTCATGGCCCCCTCGTTGCTCCTGAATCATAGTGACCTCAAAAGGGCAAAGAAATCTGTCTTGGAAGAAAATGGGCCAAAGTGCTTCTTAGAGGTGAGGATGATGAGACTGTGTCTCACGTACTTTGGACATGTTGACAGGAGAGACCAGTCCCTGGAGGAGCACATCATGCTTGGTCAAGAGGAAGGCCTTTAGGGGATGGAATGGCACAGTGACTGCAACAATGGGCTCTAACCTAGGAACAATTGTGAGGATGGCAGGGGCCTGTCAGTGTTTCCTTCTGTTGTGCACAGGGTCGCTGTGGGTCAGAACTGACTCGTTGGCACCTACCAACAACAACATAGCGACCCTAAAGGACAGAGAAGACTGCTCCCTAGAGTTTTCTAGACGGTAAATCTTTCTCCTGCAGGCTGGGTGGCCGATCTTGTGTGCTACCATAACCCATTGCCATCGAGTGTATCCCAACTTACATTGACCCTATATAAGGTCTCAGAGACTTGACATCTTTATGGGAGCAAATAGCCTCATCTTTCTCCAGAGAAGAGGCTGATAGGGTTGAACTGCTGACCTTGTGGTTAACAGTTTATCACTTAACCCACAGCATCACCAGCGCTCCTTAAAAATATCCCAAACTGATATTTTTATCAAACATTCCTGGGGTGAAGTCCAGGTAGTACGGCAGGGACCAGACCAAATCCAGCGATACATATGGTAGCCAACT
>NW_022111321.1:4732116-4747447 GCF_000313985.2 Echinops telfairi | reverse complement strand
AAGATATGACAAAATAATAATTTATAAATTATCAAGGGTTCATGAGGGAGGGGGGAGGTGAGGGGGGGGCGGAATGAGCTGATGCCAAGGGCTTAAGTGAAGAGCAAATGTTTTGAGAAAGTTTAGGGCAATGAAGTACAAATGTGCTTTACACAATTGATGTATGTATGGATTGTGATAAGAGTTGCATGCATGAGCCCCCAATAAAATGATCCCCCCCAAAATCATAACATTGTGAATGAGGGGGATTTCAAAGTGGAGATCCATGACCCATCTGTAGGCAACCAGACATCCCCTCACAGAAGGGTTGCAGGGAGGAGATGAGCCAATCAGGGTGCAATATAGGAAGGGTGAAACATACAACTTTCCTCTAGTTCTATAATGCTTCCTCCCCACCCCACCCCAACCATGATCCCTATTCTACCTTACAAATCCAGCTAGACCAGAGGATGTTCACTGGTACAGATCAGAACTGGAAACATAGGGAACCCAGGACAGATGAACCCCTCAGGACCAATAATGAGAGCAGAGGTACCAGGAGGGTAAGGGGAAGGTGGGGAGAAAAGAGGAACTGATCATAAGGATGTACATATAACCCTCTCCCTGGGGGACAGACAACAGAAAAGTGGGTGAAGGGATACTGGTCAGTGTAAGACATGAAATAATAATAATTTACAAATTATCAAGGGTTCATGAGGGAGGGAGGGTGGGGGAGAAAGGGAGGAAATGAGCTGATGCCAAGGGCTCAAGTAGAAAAAACATGTTTTGAGAATGATGATGACAACAACTGTACAAATATGCTTGACACAATGGATGGATGGATGGATGGATGGTGATGAGTTGTACGAACCCCCAGTAAAATGATTTTAAATTATATATATATCCCAAACTCGGTATTATCAGTATTTATAAATGGCCTGCTACTGATTGGATTCTGACTCCCGGTGACCCCATGTGACAGAGTAGAATGGTCTCAGAGGGTTTTCTAGGCTGTAATTTTTACAACAACAAGTCACCAGGCTCTTGTCCCACGGAGCTGCTGGTTGAGTTTGCACCAACCACCTTCCAGTTAGCAGCCAAGCACTTGACCATTCACACCACCAGGTCTCCTTGCCCCTCATTAGTTGGTCCAAAGTAGTGGGCTTTTGAAAACCCTGTTTTTATTTCATCATGAGAAAAAAGAGAGAGCTTGTGGCAGGTCTGGGCTAGGTAGTATTCCAGGGAGCTTCCTGATTCTTAACAACTAAGACTGCTGACAGGAGAGGTGGGAAACGAAGCCCTCTTTGTTATTTTATTTTACTTTACTTTGCTTAGACTGCCTTCTGGCATTTGAGCAGAGATTGTCCTCATGGCTCAGGGAGGGATGATCTACCTGGGAGGCGGAATATAAACTGTGTTGCTTGGTAGGGAGGTTTAACTGCTGGACTGCACCCCCTTGGTAGCACTGCTGCCACTGTCCACTGAGATCAGGAAAACTCCATGGCCTCAGATATGGCATGAGGGAATGAATGTTGGTGAGTCACATCGCAGCCTGCCCGCTTAGACTGACTTTTTTAAAAGCATGCACAAAACATATTTTCGTGGGATTACAGAACTGGGGATTTTGACCCAGAGATGTAGCAGCTGTTGGCTTCCAGGCCGTTCCTTTGATTGAGTCCATGAAACATCAGGAGCAGGTTTAAACTGGGAACTGTATTAAACTTTATATGCTGCTTACGTGCCCAGGGCTGCCCAACAGCACAGCATGCATGAAGCAAGTTTCAAACGGTTATGAGGCAAAACTTATAAATCGAGGCTTGAAATATTGATGAATACTGTTGTTTCGTTGCAAAGAAGAAAAGCATAGTTGGGACGCATACTACCCCTAGGCCTGACTGTGGACGCAAATAATCGCAGCTGCTTGCACACGCATCCCTGTCCTTTCAGCTAAGGAGCCGCTCGGTCTGGGAGTGCTTCAAGTGCAAAGGAAGTACAAGCAGCCCCCTGCACTTCAGTAACCCAGCTTGCTTTGCTTGGAGACAGTGGAGCAAAATCCCAGCACGCTCTGATTCATGCTGCGCGCTGATTGGTGGTTCTCCCTGGTCGCTGACGTCATCCTGTTGCCGGGTGGAAAACTTCTGCGGCTCCACCGGAGATACTGATTTCAGGCTCCTGGAGAAGGGGAGATTGCCCTCGCTGGCGAAATCCGATTATAGCTGAAATGGAATTAGAGGCGCTCCTTTTTGTGTGTGGTAGTCTGAGCTGTTCTATGGCTCTTACGTGATAATTCTCTCCCCCACTGTCGTCTACCAGAGGCTTTTGTGTGGCACTGGTTCCTTTAAGCCACCCTCCCCCAGGCCCCCCAGACTACCCGAGAATGCATACGAGGGAAAAACAAACACAAAACCGGGCCGCTTTTCTCTGAGGATGCCCGGAAGATGTTTTCCATGCCTCCCGGAGGAGCTAGCTTTCTGAAGAGCGGGTGGCTGTCCCCGCCAACGGCTGTCAGTATGTCTCCACCTGCCAAGAGGAGCTGTGGAGTAGGGCCTGGGGCCTGTGGCATCAGGGCGACCTCGGGGGCTCTCATTTCTTCTCCATCGTTCCCTCCTCCCGTGAGGCATCATGAAATGGAAAGTGAGCGCCACGACCAACGCGCCGAGTTTAGAGTTTGCATCGTCTCATCAGTTCTAAACAACAGTCCTGTACTGTGGTTTCTCCATTTTATAAAGAAACAAGCCCGCTCCTCCCCTCGGGGGTTAGATTCTTTGCCAGATAGCTCATAAAAGCAGGGATAGGCCCTAAGTCCTGATTTCCAGACACCAGTATCTGAACCCACTGGGAGGCTTAATGGTTTGCCAGGGCTAGTCCAAAGTAAGTGGACAACCAATGCCAGGACCCAGCAATCCTCATTCTCAATGAAAACCAAACCAGTTGCCACCAAGTGGATCCTATGCCACAGGCAGCTCAGCCCAGGCCACAGGAGAACTGTGCTGCAGTTCCATTTTAGAAAATTCTATATTCAGAAAAATCTATAAAACAGGATTTTCAGTGGCTGGTACTTGGGGAGTAGATCACCTCTGGATGGACTCAAACTTCCAACCTTTAGGTTAGCAGGCAAGTCCATTAACTGGGTAGTCTGTGTGACCCAGAGACTCCTCACTCTTCACACAGGGCCTTCTCATAGTTCTAAACTTCTTGCTAGCTCTCAAGACAACATCATTCTCCAGGTTTTCTTTTGAATTCAAGCTTACATTCTAAAGCACTTGCTTTGGGGAAGGCTGCGGTTTGAGTGGGAGTTCCAATTCCATTCTGAGTTGGGATATAAACTCAGCTTCCATTAGAATTCCTGAAAACCCTTAACTAGCCCGGTGGCAGCTGCTTTGTCCTCGGGCAGAGTATGTTTGACAGTAGATGAAGACAGGCCTCCCCTAGCCAGCCTAGAGAAGCCCCAGTGGCATAGAGGGCATTGAACTGCTAACTGCAAGGTCAGCAGTTTGAAACCACCAGCCGCTCCTATTCCCCAAACGTACGGGTCTCAGGAATGCACAGGGACTATTGTGCCCTGTCCTATTGAGTCACCATCAGCTTGATGGCAGTGGTTGGCAGCAGAGAGGCAGGCCTGCCTTCGGGGGCCGTGCCTGGGCTCGCCTTTAATGATTTCCAGATGCACATCCCAGGCTCCACTGTCCTGAGTCATGCTCTGACCATCAAGTGCCCAGGTGATACAAGGCCCCAGAAACAGTCCTATAAATGTTTCTCATCTGTACATTGTGCATGTACCAATCATGGCTCTTTCACTGTGACTGTAGTCCCACCTGCGACAGTGGAGACTTGCTCTGTCACCAATCACAATTCAATGACAATTCTTTGTTTTTATGGTCTGTAATTAGCCACACGGACCCCCTTGTTGCCTCATGCTGATGGTCTCCCTCATCTAGATGATTTGGTCCTTGTTCTGTTGAAGGCTTAATGAAAGGTTCTCTAGAAAATATGTTTGGACTTGGGGGTCTTCCCCACCCACTACCACCACCTAAAACCCTGTAGAGATGCTCTTAGGAATACATTTATTTTACTTTGAAATCTCTAGGCTTTCACAAGCTTTTACTTAGTAAGTAAAGCTCTGATAAAGAAAAAAAATAAATCATAATAATTCAGATACACATTGGCATACATTACATAAGCCCTTTACAAGAGGTAAGTGATCCAGTTGCAGGTTTATTTTCAGTTTTAATGGGATGACTTTGACAGAGCAGAAACAGCAGGCTTAGTAACCAGCTCGGTACCTCCACGACATCAGACATCTCAGCAGTGGGAAGTGAGTGCCCCTAGGCTTCCCTCCTTCATCCCTGGCCAGATGAAAAGCTGCCTTTTGCTGGGCCTTTGTCTTGCCTGGTGCGACTTTCCCTTTCATCACATTCACTGCTCCCAACCCTTGTTTCCTTCAACTTCTAATATGCATTTGAAATCTTTCAGCTTCGCTAGGCTATTTTTACACAGCAGGGCAAACCGGATTTACAGCCCCAAAGGATTTAAAGCCTCAAAACCCAAAGGAGCAGTTCTACGCGGTCCTCTGGGGCTGCTGCAAGTCAGAGTTGACTCCGTGGCAGCAAGCTTGTGTGTCTGTTGAGTTTGAGAGCACAAAATCACGGAGCCCACTGCATCCAGCAGAATGAAAAAGCACTCCGTCATCCATCCTTCTTTCTAAACGAGACAGAATATCTTTTCCCGAAGGCTTCCAGAACCCCAATTCAGTGCCACGCAGTCTACTGTGCCACATAGCGACTCTAGCTGAGGTTTCTGGAACTGTACGCCTTTACAGAAGCAAACAGCCTCATCTTTCTCCTGCAGCATGCCCAGGGAGTTTGAACCACGGATCTTGAAGTTAGCAACCTAACGCCTAACCCACAGTGCCACCAGGGACTTACAGGCTGAAGAGACTAAAATGTGGAGGGAAGTGAGGGGCATTGACTGCTCGGTCATGGAAGTATAGGCGATGGTTTTTCTATCCTAATTTTGTGAGTGCCGTCACATAACACAGAGCTGTCTCACATGTTTCTCAGTGACCAAGGCTGATGTCCTGTCCTTCCCCAGTCATTGCCTCCCCACTCCCCACCCATGTGGAATCCTGTGCCCCCCGACCTGCCCCCATGCTCACATCTTGTGTTTCCCATGTTACTTACGCACACAGCTCACCATCAATCTCAGCAAAATGCCTTCACTTCCGACTTCGTTTCCAACCACCCCGGTCTCCAGTCCCTCAATGCCTACAAAACCAGTGCTCCTGGTCAGTTGTGTTGTTTTAAGATCGCAAGGGATTTGTATGGGACATAATGTCTTCTCATCCACTGCCCAGAGTCCCCCCTCCAGCCCTTCATCGGCAAATGCACCACACCATTCTCCCGCTGCATCTTTGGTCTGAGAAGTTTGTTTTTAAAAATGGTACAGGATTAAAAACCAGTTGTCATCCAGCCAACCCCAACTCATAGAGGGCCCTGTGTGTCCAGG
Organism: Echinops telfairi; assembly: GCF_000313985.2. NCBI lineage: Eukaryota > Metazoa > Chordata > Mammalia > Afrosoricida > Tenrecidae > Echinops > Echinops telfairi. Next base: position 4,741,963 of record NW_022111321.1, on the reverse strand, counting down.
TAGCACTATACACCATAGGGTTTTCGCTGGCTGCTGATTGTGTAAATTGGGCACCAGGTCTTTCTTCCACGGGGCCTCTGAATACACTCAAATCTCGCATCTTTCAGTTCGTAGTGGAGCACAGTAACCATTTGCACCACCCAAGGACTCCCTAAACCAGTTGTCCTGGTTTTCAAAACATCTTATAGTCACACAGTTAGTTGAAGACAGCTTAATTATTACACAAATACTTTCCTGATGGGAAAACATTAATGCAAAGTAGGTATTTGTGTAATACCACCTGAGTCCAAAACTCCCAACGTGAAAGCTCTCTCCTGGGCATCTGGGATTGGATTCCACCTCCACTCCCTAACCACTACTCCCCAACTCAACCCATTCCACCCACCAGTATTCTACTGCCAGGTTAAGAGATCCAGGAAGGATACAGTGGTGTTCTGAGCAAGATTGGCTCCGGCAGCACTTCCAGGTGCCGTTCTCAGTCTGGGCCTCCATGGCGAGGTTGGGTTAGCACTGCAGACTGTGCCCCCGGCCTCACTCAGACCTCAGCTCCAGACCCCTCACTCAAGTACCAGCAGGCCCAGGAGAAAGGATGGAGAACTACTTTGTTGTACACGGAGGACAGTAATACATTTGCTTTTTATAGACGAGAACCAGGTGGAATAATTCATGTAAAATCCATAGCGCAGAGCTGGGGTATGAGATGAAAAATATCCCTTGATAAATGTATTCAACAATTTTATTTTTCAGCCAAACTTTTATAAAAACTCAGCTCCAACAAGGGAGGGGGGCGGGAATCAAAGTAGTGAGGAATTAATGAAAGTAAATAAAAATAAATCACTCTATGTGAAATATGCAAAGATAGATTTCTTTCCCCCCCTCACTGTCAGCTAGTGGATTCCGACTCACAGGGACCCTATTGGGCAGGATGGAAGGGCCCCAGGGAGCTTCCAAGACTTTTTAAACCTACGGGAGGACAAAACCTTGTATTTCTCTCATACAGCAGCTGGTGAGTTTGAACCACGGATCTTATGGTTAGGGGCTCAGCGCCTAGCCCACTATACCTAACCAGGGTTCCTTTTAGGGATAGAATGAAGGATTATAACTGTCTCAAGATGATTGTCAATAACAAGCCATATGTTTCCTTCATTTCGTTTTGTCAATAGACTTTCTCAAATTACACTGGTTTGTACTACTTTGGGTAAACGTGTTAAGCAGACTTTCATCAGCAAGCTCCAGGCCATTTGGACATGTCCTGTCAATGAAATTGAGGACCAGAACTGTATATAACAGGTTACAAATTCTTCCCCCACCCCCCACCCCTGATTTCCCTGTGTTGCTTGTAGTATCTCTGTGATAACCCAAAGCAATGAAGAAATTCCGTAAGGCAACTGAAAAGGTTCCGGAGAGAAAAGCCTGAGACAGCGCGGCACAGGCTCTGGGGAAGAGCCACAAGCTCCTGCTTCTAGCCCGAGTGGCAGCTACACTGGCAGCAGCCCTGGGTGATGCCAGAAGGGCTCAACTTTATATTACTATCCTTGACATTTATCAAACAGCCTGGCTGTGTTATGCAATTTCTCCAAGTCTACAAAAAATTAGGCAGGTTTAAAACCACTGACCAAATGCTCATGGCCTGCCTCCCATATGTAGGGTACTGTACTCGCTGTTAAGAATACAGCGATGAACAAGATAGTGTCCTAGTGCTGATGCTTAGATGTGCAATGAAATTTAAATGCAGGTCACTGGTGTTGTGGGTGTCTATAAATAGGGCACTTGTCTCTGCCTACAAGGGAAGAGGAAGCTTCCCAGGGAAAAACACTGTCTGATACCCCATATGTATTGATTAATCAATCAGCAGTCACTTGGAAAGGATGCTACTATTGCCCTGGCAAGGAGCTTAAGGGTCCTTTGGGACCCCTCAACAATATTTTCAGTGGAAACTTAAAAGAAAAAGAAGAGGCCATGCTCACCTGATCTGAGTGTTGCATAACATTTTAAGAACAGCTAATAAATTGATGACTGAAGCAAAAGCCAAAAAGGTCAAGCAGGCTGAAGGGATGGCCTAAAACCAAAGGCAAGTACAATTATATATATATATTTTTAAAAAAATCAAATATACAAGAACAGGAGATGGGGAAAGTACCTCAGACGCAGCCCATGTAAGAATTAACTGAAAGTTCTTCTTTCGATTAACTGTAAATGTCTTTAATAAGTAACTTTTTAAAAAAAATATTGATACTAAATTATAATCACTCAAGGGTCACATCTGAAATATTTTAATATCCATCCTTTGATGTTGTGGACTGGGTTGTCTCAAAAATATGTATACATTTAGCTAGGTCATGAGTCTCTGTTTGGCAGTTACATAATATAATGAGGTCATCATCCACCACTAAATGAATTAATGTGCCCAATCAATTGTGAAGGGTTTAAGGTGGGATGCTACTATGTGCTGACTCAGGTCACAGATACAGTCCAATCTGAGGGGAGTCTTTCTGGGGGTGTGGCCTGCATCACCTTTTATCATATAGGAGGTAAAAGGAGAGAGAAGTCAACAGAGGAGGAGGAATCTGTTACCACCAAGAAAGGAGCAGGAGCAGAGCACATCCTTTGAACCATGGATTCTTGCACAGAGAACCTTCTAGACCCACGAGAAGATGGATACCAAGACATGGAGTTTCCCATGGAATTTCAGGACCACCGATGTTGAAAGGAGACAAGCACCTCCCCTCAGAGCTGACCAAGAGAGCACACGCTTTCCCCTGGAGCGGGCACCCGGAATTCGGGCTGTGAGGCTCCTAAACTGTGAGAAAATAAATTCCTGTTTGTGAAAGCTACCCAATGATTGTATTTCTGTTACAGCAGAGCTAGATAACAAAGACATTTGCCTAGCAGTGTCCAACATTTATTCTGTGCTCAGTGGAACTTTCTTAAACGGAGTAGAAACAGAGTCTAAACTACAGCGACACCAACCAGTGACTACTGAGTCTTTTCCGATTCACTGACGCTCCGGGTGTGTTGGTGGAGCGCGGCATGCCAGGGGTTTCACTCGCTAGCCTGCCCTTCTTCCCAAATGTTTCTGGGATTCAAATCTCCAACCTTTGGTTAGCAGCCAAGTTTGTTAAGCAGTTGCACTAGTCAGGAACTCTGCCTAAAGCAATCATATGAAGAAAAGAGAGAGAGAGAGAGAGAGAGAGAATGATTGTGATGTGGAGTGGGGGAGGGGTGTCCGACCTTCCCCAGCTATGCAAAAGGGAAAGAAAGTCAAATTCTACATTAGCAAAAGCCAAGACTGATTTTTATCTGGCTGAGGCATTCTTCTATGCAGAAGTGCTGCTGTCCTTTTTTATCCTATTCAGATACCAGCCATCCCTCCCATGGCACTCGGCCTCTATGACTAAGTTTACAATGGCCACACACAATTCACAGAAGATGCTCATGATTATAGGGTGGATTAGGGAAGTTCATAGGTTACAATTCGGTAAGAAATGCTCAGGAAACAGTTGTTCAGTAAGTACAGCCTCTTCTCTGCAGGCAGGTCTCTCTCTGGCCCTCAGCCTCTTGGATGGCCTCTGCCCTGCTCAGCCAATGTTACAGAGCTCTTTTAGAGCTACCAGTAAATACCCAAAGGACATGCCACTCCACTATAAGCCTAAACCTGAAGGCACCCAGCTCTAGCTCTGTGGACTAAGAAAACCCAGCTCCCCCAATTAAGTACCCAGAGGTATCCTATTCCACAAGCCAGCCTCCTGCCCAAGAATACTCAGCTCTACTTGCTCTGTGGGTTAGGAACTCCACCGTGTCTCATGCTTTGACTCTGCGTCCCATTGCTGTTTTAAACCACCAGCTGCTCTAAGGGAGAAAGATAAGGCTTTCAAGTCCAGTAAACTCACAGTCTCAGAAACCTACAGAGGCAGTTCTACCCTGTCCGATAGGTTGTCATGAGTTGGCATTGACTCTGTGGCAGTGAGTTTGGTTTTGATTGGTAGAGCGCTATACTAGTTTGCATCTCTCACCCAGACAACCTAGACTCCCACTGATCTCTCTCCCTCCTATGTCCCTCTCCCCGGCCCCCTCCCCTCTCACCACTGTTTTTTACTAGAACCCTCGCCCGTGCTCTCCAGCTCGTTCTCCATCTGCCTCATGCCCTGCAGTGTGTCAAGTTTCCCGAGACCCCACAGCTCCACAGTTTCCCGAGACCCCACAGCTCCAGCTCACCTCACCCCAGAGCAAGGCAGAGAGGACATCCTCCCCAGAGCTCCAGCACTCTCCTGGGACTGCGGCTGATCTCAGCCTTGGGCCCTGGGCTGGCAGTTCACCACATACCATTGCACCTAGGGGAGGTGGCCCTCCCCCTAGACCAGGCATCAGCAAACTTTTGAGGTGGAAGAGCCAATTCTGCCCCTCACAACAATTTAAACATGATTTGAGACCCATAAATATGTTCACCAAGAAATAAAATAGCCATTATTTGAATCATATTGTTTAAAAGTTTTCCATTGTACTTCAAAACTACACTTCAGAACCCAAAGAGCTGCATATGGCTCATGAGCTACAGTTTGTTGCTCCCCAACCTAGACAACCAGGACTGAATGGGGGGGGGGGGCATGATTGCCCAGCCAAACCCAGGCTTACTGTTATTATCTGAAGGACAGATGAGAGCTAGAAGACAAATTGAGCAGTTTTTCCAGCTCAGTCTGAACCCTTGTTCCTACTCTTAAACTTATAATGACATTCAATATTACAGTTACACATAATATTCATTCAGTTTACAACTCCTGGTTATCTTGTAGACTGTGGAGCTACAGTGGCATGATGAGTTACATGTTGGGCTGCGAACCATGAGGTCAGCAGTTCAAATCCACCTGTTGCTCTGAGGGAGAAAGATGAGGCTTTCTATTCCCATAAAGAGTGCCTGCCTTGGAAACTCACAGGGGTGGCTCTACCCTATGCTACAGAGTCAGTATGAGTCAGAACTGACTCTCTGGCTATAAGTTTGGTTTTCATCATGTAGACCTGAATCCCTGGAATGCCAACAACAAAGCTCTCAGCTGCTAATTGAAAAGTGAGAGGTTCTAGTCCACTAGTAGGTGACACACACACAAAAAGGCCTGGTGTTCTATATCATCCCTGCACCCCCCCCCTCCCATCGCCAAATCAACCATTGAAAACCCTCTGGAGTTTCACTCTACTCTGACATGTCAGGGACTGACTGGTCAGCAACAGGTTATCAATGACAGTTGATACAAATTACTTATTACATTACTTTTATTCACTTCTTTTTAAAATTTTTGTTTTATTCACTTCTTTAAAAAAAAAAAAAGCATTCCTCTAAGGATACAAAGTGAGGGAAAGTAGCCTCATAACGTTGATCATCTCCTGGAGTAAAGCTGAGTAAAACAGCAAAGCAGACGCGGGGTGCTGTCAGAAAAGACCCTATACCCACGCTTGTATCAAGATGTCAAAAGCCGAGCAGAACAGTTTCATCAAGCTCTTCCGTGACTGCCGGTCAGCTTTCCTTGCCAGCTTGACCAGCCGCTGCCTCTCGGAGCTATGATGCGATTGGCAGGGAGGCTATGCAGACTGCGGTCCTCTCCAGCTCCCCCTCTCTCTACTATATATATTAAAGTTAGCCACTGAAGACGAAAGACTAATTGATGTGTTTCAATTACTCTGTATCAGCGGTTCTCAACCTGTGGGTTGTGACCCCTTTGGGGGTCCAACGACCCTTTCATAGGGGTCGTCTAAAACACGTATTTCCAATGGTCTTAGGAACCGAGACACCGCTCCTCTATCCATCTCCAGGTGGATCCGCCCACATGCAGATATGCCCACATATGAGTACCCGGCATGAAGACTGTTACCCATGCTACACCATGCTTCAAGACAAAATGTCATTTATTTGTAATTAGAAATAAATATTTCACAATATATAATCACATAATGTTTTGTGATGAATCACTATGCTTTAATTATGTTCAATTTGTAACAAAGAAAATGCATCCTGCATATCAGATATTTACATGATGATTCAGAACAGTAGCAAAATGACAGTGATGAAGTAGCAAAGAAAATGTTATGGTTGGGGGTCACCACACCATGAAGAACTGTGTGAAATGGTCGCGGCATTAGGAAGGCTGAGAACCACTGCTCTAAATGCAGAGAGTCGTCCTGGGTAGTGCCAAAGATGAAGTGCCAGACTACAACCCACTGGTTGGTAGTCAGAAGTTCTCCAGAGGCCTCACTCTGGAGCAATTCTACTCTGCAGACATGAAGTCATCATGAGTTGCAATCAATTCAAAGGAACCAGTAACAAAACCAACAGGAGGCAGTTACAAGGTAAATATAAAGGATGATTTAACAGGAAACAGGATGGTTAAGACTACGCAAGACTCCGAATCTTGGCACATGTTCTGTTAATCCGAAAGGAAGGTCTGAAACTCATTGCCGCAGAATAAATCAATTCTTACAGATTCTAAAGGATCAAGCAAAAGTGCCCCCACAGGCCTGAAAATCTTTACAGAAGCATACTGCCAAATGGCTGGTGGGTGGGTTTGAACTGCCACCCTTTTAACTTATAGTTAAGTGCTTAACCATTGTGCTAGCAGAGCTCCTCAGATGGAAGGTAGCTCATTGTGATGTGCGTAAAAGTTTGTGGATCAAATTGGCTTTCCATTTAGCAATTCATTCACATTTTGTTTTCTAAAATTGATGGGAAGCTGCACCGAGTAACAGCAGTCTTCCCACTTCCTGCCTGGATATATCATTTCCATGTGTCCTTTCCTAGCCCTTTCTGCCTCCTAAGCTGTTTGCCTGGGCAAATGCTGCTTTTTGATCTTGTATGGTTGGCTGTTCTCATATAAAGATGGACCTCCCTGATATGAGTGTTCCCCATAGAAGCCTGTCTATTGCTTGATCCAAAGTTGAGTGACAAAGCCGAGTTCAGTTCCAGGCCTGAAGGGTGTCTAAGGGCCATAGACTTAGAAGTTGAAGTAATTTCTTTGAGACCAGTAAACCAACTCTTTAAAAGAAAGTATTATTACTTTGAGTTTTATTCCACATTTTTTCTCCCTTTCTATCCAGGACCTCCTCTGTGATTTCTTTCAGGGTAATCAGCAGCAAGAGCCATGTACCATGGGGTTCTTTCTGTCTCAGGGAAAGCCTTGGCGTTCGCGTGGTCCACTATTAGTCCTTTGTTTGAATTGTTGCACTATATCTTTGATTTTGCTCCTGAAAGGGAGAGATAAATAATAGTGCCTTAACTGGCCACTCACAAGCTTTTTAGACCCCATCCGTTACTCTCCAAAATAGACGGTAGAACACTGTCTCAGTGGACCATGTTATGCCCATTGACCTTGAATGTCTCATGAGACTATGGTCCAGCACCACTAGCCCAGTAATTCATCCCTTCAAGGTGTTTGGTCCTGGATAAGAAATTCCCATAACTATACTCCTCGTGTGGTGTGTGACTATATTCATGGATATATTTGTAGCACCTTCAAATACATAAGTAGAAATATCCTTTCTCTAACCTATGTGTATCTATAGGTGAAGTTCCATTCATCTTTCCATACCTGTTCAGTGTGCATCTCTTTCTATATATCTCCTGGCAGATTGTTGTCATTAAGACAATTGCAGGATTGTGTAGGTAATAATATTTGCCTTTGTTGTCTTTAACTCTTCTGTCCCACCCAGGATCTTCTTTTGCCTTGCTCATTCTAAGTTGATGTCCCCCTTATTGTGCATTGCCTTTCTAAGAAAGACCTTCTTGAGATGCAGTGCTAGAGTGGTAACTTTGTAAGACTTCAAAATGATTTAAAAAAAACCGTTTGGAGCACCTGCAGCAGTGCTCCATTCAATAACATCTGGGCAGAGACTTGTATCTGGGTCAACAAGACAGATGGAGATAGGGACTCTCACGAAGGTTATAGTCTAATGATGGAAATTGTATTTTCTTCTGGGAGAATATAGCTGGAGTTGAGATTCGGTTCATGAAAAGGGTCAGGAATATCTCTAAGTTTGGGTTGGCATGAATACCACAATGGTCAAGAATATCTCTTAAGTTTGGGGTGGCATGAATGCTACCAATGGCTTCACTCCTCAGTGATGTTTGCCTCACTCACTAGACTCATGTCTGAATCACCATGGGAGGGACTGACTGAGCACGCAATGGTCAATATAGGTCTAGGCAAAATCCTACCTGGAACTTCTCCCTGGCAAGAGCATCAACTACATCCGGTGACAGAAAAGCCTGATTCTAGGTAAGTCATCACTAGGACTCTGACTACCAAATCATTTTAAGTTCTTCTGCACTCCCCCCAGGATAATATGAGTGACTCTTAAAGAGAACTTAGGAAGCAAGGCAGCAAAGGACTGGGCTTTCACACTTCGCTATAGTTAGCAGGTGGCAGGGAGGAAGGCCAACAATGTGGAAAACAAGCTGATAATTACAAGTGATGGGATGCAGAACTAGAAGTAGGTCAGAGGCATTGCAAAGCTTTTTTAAATTATTTTTTTTAATTTTAGTCATTACAAAGCTTTGAAACCATGTAATATTATTACATCTCCTTAGGGAGACTCAGAAGCAGTGTTGATGTAAAGTCACCCTCGCTAATGTACCGCTGGGATCCGTGGACTCTGAGGAATTCAACCAAGCTCACTCAGCAAGGGGGTCAGAACAGGCAAAGGGAACAAGGCTGGGCTGGGCTGGGCTGGCCAGAATGGGGCCACAGCCTCACTCAACGCCAGTTTGCTTTCATGACTAGAAGAGGAGACTTCTGACCTTCCTTCTGAAACTACTTGGGCAGCACTGGGGTTCTGATACCAGCACACCTAGACATTTGTCTTTCCTTCTCTGCTTTTACCACCTGGAAAACTCTTACACCTTTTTACTACCTTCCTCACCTAGCATCTTATCCTTGTTTGGCCAAATGGACTTCCACAATTCTTCCCCAAAAAAGATAGGAGGGGGGACTCTTCCTCTTTATGTTCCCATTGAGTATTCGACTCATAAAGCAACTCAACTTTGCTTCATTTTCACCAGGCATGCTCTACACAGTGGGCTAAGAACGATATTTAAAAGACTGAAATGAGGCATGGAGGGTGAAGTCAACCTAAATGAGCCGGATCATTAGCTCGGGAGAACAAAATCATCTCCTCATGACCTGGTATGGCAGTGACCTTTCTCATGTGTAATCGTCATTTGCAGGCCACAATATTTTTGGCGGATAAATTGCTTATCTCTTCTCCCAGTGAATGCTTTGATAGACAACAGTATAAATATCCTGTATCCTGGGCCCTCGGCTTTGTAAACAACTAGGAAATAAATAGGGCATTCTGCTTGATGACCAAGACAGGCTCACAAATAGGCTTCTATAAACAGAAGGCAAAGATAAAGGCTTTGCATATCCTACCCACTATTCAGCCCAGAGGACCCTCCCGGCCCAGCTCTATATTTATAATGCAGAACTATTTATAAAATGATTGGTGTTTTGCTTGAGTCATACGGAATACACCAGGTATATTGACTTTCATGATTTTGTTCCTATCACAAAAGGCAGTTGCCTTCTACAGCAGAAAGCTGGGAATCATCAACTGTGGCTAGGAGGCAAAGCTCTTGAAGTATTCCAAGGCACTCTGACTCAGAGCTCCAACTCTCAAATGGAAATAATATTTTCCCCCTTTATGCAATGCTTGGGAACTTCATTAACTGGCAAACTATAATTATTATGTTGTAAGCTTAAGGGATGATTGCAACTCCATAGAAATAAAGGTTATCCAACAGAGAGGCCTTAGGGGCCAGCCCCAATCCCAACTACGTGGACAGCACCCCGTCCCCGCAGAAGAATTC
>NW_022111321.1:4721639-4728092 GCF_000313985.2 Echinops telfairi | reverse complement strand
ATTATCCTCCCCCAAATCCTGTAAATTAAGTATCAAAAATAATGAAGTTTGAACAACTTTTGAACAATGACTAGATTATACAATAGGAAGTAGAAAACAAAAAGGCCTTAAGGTGTCTGACAATGACCTGAGGTGCCCCGTTCCAGGTCACCACTAAAGTTACACGTGTGTAATATGACCATGCTGTCATTTGCTTCCATCCCCCAGCATTCTTTCCCATCGACATGGGGTCTCCAGATGCCCATGTCTTTGCTGAGAAACAGAAAATGAATGTGATGTGGCCTTGTACATACAGAAAGAAGAGCAGTGTTAGCTCGTCAACAGCAAGCACGACTCAACCATAACCCTTCTGAGAGTCATTGTCCAGGGAGAAGCACCCTTTTTTTTTTTAATTGGTTGGTTTTTCCCTTCTCCAACAAACAATGTTATCCAAGGCGTGGCAAGTCATTGGCAAGGTAAAAACTCCCAAACCAAACTCCCTGCCATCGAGTTGATTCTAACTCATCTCGACCCCATAGGACATAGTAGAAAGGCCTCTGTGGATCAAGATACTAAATCTTTACAGGAGTCAAGAGCCTTTTGAACTGCTAACCTTTTGGTCAGTAGCCCAACATATGCCACCAGGGCTCACCGCCTTTACTTTCCAAGGGTTTAGCAAATTAGGAAACATTTGATGTGTGTGAGAGATAGACAATGGGTTCAAGGGTTGCTGGACTCGCAGCAGAGAGGACAGGTGAGAAAGAGAAGGAGGGGTTGGCTCCTGCAGCTTTCCCCAGGTAGTCACTTCACAGTGAGCAATAGCGAAGCTTCAGAACGAAGGCCAAGGAAAGGGCAGACCCGTTTGATTAGCTGAAATTTGCTTTGAGATTAGCTAAGATTGATGATAGTCTGTGGCAGACAGAGACACAAAGAACAGATTATTAGGCACATTCTTTCTTGGCAAGTTGGATCAGTCTACACACACACACACACACACACACACACTGTATACCTTTCCCTAACAAAGTCATCCAGCATATGACTTGTCTCCTCCTGCATATCTCAAAAAGACCACCAGAATTGTCTTCCACCTGCCCCTCCCTGACACAAAGGCATCCTTATTCAAGGTGTCTTTTTCTTGACTGCTTAGTTCTTCAAAACTTTCCAGGAAATCAGCTGTGATTTTTTTTATTGAGTGGGAATGTATGTGTGTGGGGATTTTGTGGTTGTTTTTTGTCTTTTTGGTTTATAAACTCAAGAAAATAGTTAAAGAGGGCAGGTAGGAATTAAGAGTAGAGAGGGAGAAAGTCTTTTCTCTCAAAAGAAAAATTTGTACAGGGAATTGATAATGCAGACATATCAGAATGCTTTGTGATAGTGTAGACACACCAGCATTCTTTAGCCTTCAATCTTGAAAAGAGAAACCAGTTGGGTAGTAGATAACCGCTTTCCATTCTATGAGGTTTTTACAGAGCAGGCTCTGAAATGAAACCTGACTGGTAAGAAAATTTTAAGTGCAAAAACTAAAACGGGGTTTTCTGGCCCGGTGATTCCTAGTTCTTTGTTCTGGAATGTCTTACTTTCACATCCATTCACTAATGAGAACTAAGAAGGATATTTACAAGTGTCTGACACAGGAGTGAAGAAGACGGTTTAAGCCAGTCTTTCTGGTTTAAAGAAACACAGATCTAGGCTTCTTCACACACACACACACACACACACATTCAGAGAGACTGGGATATGAAATACACATAGATCTAAAGCAATCATGATAGCAGAGACTTGGGGTCCTCACTTCTTTCTGTGCTGTGCCCCAATTTCCCTTTCCAGCCAGCTTCCTTACCCTTTACTCTCTATCTGTTCGTTTCTTCATCGTTGTCACTTGCATATGGTTCATGGCATTCTCCCACAACCTAACTGTGCCGCCAACTGGCTGAGTAGCTTAATTTCCCAATGCCAAATTCCTAAGAGAGGAATCTGATTGGCCCAGATTATCATTTTAAACTAATCTGTACAGATGGCACGCCAGGATATAGAATGGCTGGCTTCCAGGCAAGTGCCAACTCCTCGGTCATTCAGCAGAGATTAGGGGAGATGCGTACTACAGAGCTACAGAGCACAGGTTCTCAAACTGTTTTGGTCTACCCACCCCATTTCGGAAAAAAAAAATTATTCAACGCCCACCTGGCAATTAAAAACATTTGTACACTAGCCCATAATCCAAGATAAAGTATAGGTATCTGCTTAAGCAGCCCTTCTTGATTGTCCCCCCAATTGGTGGGGGGGGGGCGGTGGGGCGGTATTCCCCTCTTTGGGAAACACTGCTATACAGAGCATGACTAGAAAGAGGTCATAAGCAGCCTTATTTCCTTACAGAGGGTATGGGACTCGTTTGCTAGCAGGGAAGCCTGGTGTTCTAACAGTAAGTGCTCTGCTGCTCATGGAAAGGTCAGCAGTTTGAACCCCCCTGTCACTCTGCAGAAGAAGAGATGTGGCCATCTACTCCTGTAGAGATGACGGACTAGGAAGTCCTATGGGGCAGTACTACTCTGCCCTATTGTGTGACTAGGAGTCAGGATCAAGTTGACAGTGCACACAGCGCCAGTTCAGTGGAAAGCATGTTGTTCACATTCTCCAAGGGGTGGACCTCAGCTGATCACAACAGGTCCTGTCTGCCCCAGAAAACAGCCCTTCTCTCCACCTCCCTTCTTCTCGATGCTAGGCCTCTTCAGAATCGTGTTTCAAAACATTTTGAATTTTAATTCAGAATGCTGAGAAGAGAAACTTTGTTTTGGTTTTTCTCACATACCCAGATCACTCCATTATCTTGTTCCAGCATATCCCGGAGTGGACAATGAAACATTAGAATAGGGGATAATGGATGCCTCTTTATAAAATGTATTTTATTTATTTTTACATGTATTTCAGCTAGACATACAATTAACAGAGATGCTGCTGGTGAACTTATCGGAGGTCAAAGTAAGTGGGTATCACAGTTGGGTGACCTAACATGGAAGAACTTGTTCAAATATTTAAAAACACAACTGCACCGTGCCAAGACAGGCCATTAACCAAACTCACTGCCGCCTGGTTAATTCCCACCCGCAGCAACCCCATAGGAAGGGTTGAACTGCCCTTGTGGGTTTCGGAGACTATAACTCTTTACAGGGGTAGAAAGCCCATCTTTTCCCTGTGGAGCAGATTGTGGTTTCGAACTGCTGACCTTGCAGTTAGCGGCCTAATGCATAACCACCACACCACCAGGGCTCCTTGAGGCAGGTCGTAGACGATGTAGATCCTGGCATCAAACAAATCTGCCTGGAAATCACAGCTCTGTTTTGTGATCACTCTGTGACCTAGGCCAAAGTGTTTAATCCCTCTGCGTCAGATGTAAAGTGGAAAAAATCAGGTAGGGTGAAATGCTAAGTGTAAGATAATGATGTTAAGTGATGTCCTTTAATCAGGGAAAGGGAGAAGAAATTCTGATAAATGTTTAATAGGTATGGTGCTTATTACAAAGGGAAGGAGAAATTGCTCCCAGCATGCCAGTTAGTCCACTGTGCTGTGAAAAAGCCCAGGACAGAGAGAAGTGCTGCGATCGGAGAAGGAGCTGTCTTAGAAGGGGGGCGTAAAGCCCTCAGAAAAGGGTTACAAAGGGAAAGAACTTGCTGGATGGACTGACTACCTGGCAGTCATTGTCAGAATGAGGGGCAGCCCACTGCCTAGGTTTCCATTTCACTTCCTCCCTCCGTGAGGCCTAGGCCGCATTGGATTCCCCTGCTGTCGCAGGATGTTCCCTTCCTGTGTTTTCCCTACTGTAACACTCATTACATTACATATGACACAGGACTTGTTGAAAGTCCATCTTCACTGCAAGGCTGCAAGTTCTGTCAGATTCTCACATGCACCGTGCATCTCCATGCCTGATCCAAGGGTCCAGCACATGATAGACACTGTAGAGATAGACACGACGCAGCTATATGCATGGAAGCAATAAGATAGGAAAAGGAAATAAGAAGGGGTTTCAACAACCAACGGCCCCGAAGGGGCCAAGAAAATCAAAAACAATAACCCCAATTTAACAATGAAGGTTTAAAATGCCTTAAAAACCAACAAAAATCCGCAACAACCAAGTTCAAAAACAACAACTTAAAGGGAAAACAAGTAAAAAAGCCAAAGGCCGGGAGGGAAAAAAACAAAACCTTCCTGAGCTCTTCGCTAAGCAGCTCACCACCATCACCGTTTATCTTCTGTACAAAAGCAAAAAGATTATACTTCTGTCTCACTATTGTCTCAGAAGTCCTTCTTTTGTTGTTTTAGGAGCTTTGGGGCACAGTGGCTGCTAACGGAAAGAGAGGTTGGTGGTTCAGACCCTCCACAGGAGAACATTACGGCAGCCTCCTTTCATGAAGCTTTACTGTCTGGGAAACCCTATGGGGCCGTCGACCCTGTCCTAGTGGTACGGTGGTTATACCTTGGGCTACTAACTACAAGTTTAAAGCCACCAGCTGATCTGTGGGAGAAAGATGGGGCTTTTTACGTCCATAAAGCATTACAGTTCACAGAGGCAGTTCTACCCTGTCTAATAAGGCTCCCTACAGTTGGCATCAAGTTTGGTTTGGGGGCTTTCTTTTGGAGTTAACTGAGTCACTATGAGGCTGAATCAACTTGAGGACAGTGGGTTTGGCTTGTTATTTGTATCATGTGAGCTTACTACTTAGCAAATGTTCAACAAACAAATGACTGAATAAATGAGTATCTGGCCAGGATACATAGCAAAGTTTACACTTTCAAACTCGCAGTCTTCCAGCGTCTCTCAAGTTGCTATTGTGATGTCAAGCCTACAGTCCAGGTCAGAAAGGGTCATCGCAAGCCAACATCTCTCTCTGCAATTACTTTGTTGGTATCACTCATGTTGAGTTTGGAGAGTTTCTTCTTGCTAACAAGCTAGCTTTTACCTTTGGATGGAAATAGTTTTTACCATCGGAAGACAATTGTTCTCATTCACTAGGTGGTTCTCTCAAATCCTTTTAGTCTCGCCTAAGAATATTTATTGGTAGAAATGTTGTTTTTTAAATTGTTTGTTTTTTACTTATTTTTACTAACTCATCCATCCAATTCACTCTAACAAGCCTTTTGGAGCACCTCTTGTGCTCCAGGTACTGGAAATACCCAGATGAATAAGACTCATCCCTGAAGTTGTTCAAAGTCTATATGTGGCATCGTTAGATTCAAAGATCTGAAACTTGAGGCTCAGAAAGTTCCTTCCCAGAGGCCCAGTCAAAGCCACTTCAATCATACATGCTCCCTGCAACTCCCTTCTAGCAGGAAACCATTGCATCTAAGATTTGAACCCATCAGCCTCTCTGTGTTACAAAAGGCAAGCCATCTGCCCAGGCAGCGACAGCGGCCTTAGAAACCCTACAGAGCCGTTCTGCTCTGGATTCAGCTAGAATCGACTGGGCAACCGTTGCGGCACTAACGAGGTGCTTCTCCAAACTCCCATTAGTCTCATCTGGATGTTTCTTTTATCCATCAACTTTTCTTTCTAACATCCTGCAGCCAGCATTCCTCACAGAAATTTCTTTAAGATCTATGAAATGGATTTTTTTTTCTGTCTTAGCTCCCTTAGCTCTCTGCAAGAAAGATGGTCAGATGTGAGGACCATGGATTTGGAGTTTTGAGAAAATCAACCGATGCACAGAAAAGAAAAAAATAAAGTTCCTAAAACCAATGAAAATTTCACCCAACCCTAGGGAATTTTAAAAACATGACCGTTTTCAATCCCTGCTTACCTGAAGAAGTTCTGCTACTTCCCCTACAATCTCTTTACACTCGATCCTCAGGGGAAAGGCTAAAATAAAACAAAATTGAATCAGTTTAGAGCACATGGAGGTTTTGCAATTCTTCACACCGGTATGGATTAACCACCAATTTAATGACATTTAAGCTTCAGGGCCTCTTACTACAATTAGCTCCTGCCAAGACACTTGGAGAACGCCTAGCACTGCATTTTCAAAAGTAAGTTCTTCTAACCACTCTTGGTAGGGATCACAGTCACCTTGTATTCCAATTTACCTTCATCACACTCTCCCCCATTGAGGTAGTTAGTTTATTGTGCCAGCCTGGCCGATAAACACATGTGGGATTAATTGAAGGGCAGAGGGATAAATGGCTCAGCAAGCCTCGCCTTTCTTGTCTCTCGCTCTTTGATCATCAGACCAGTGTGCGGCTGCCTTGCTTGTTCTGGGCCTCAATTTTCTAGCTACACTACCTGTGGGACACCTAACTTGTGGACTGTGTTGCTGTAATTGGAGGTTCCTTCAAGACCTGCTTTGCCACACAATTGGAATTTACATCTCTTGAGCTGGGGACTGACTGTTGGTGACCTGGCTGACTGTTTGCTGCCTGTGCCCGGATGGCCTGAATCTCTCTACAGAGGACTACCTGGAGGCCCTCAAGACTTGAAGGACT
>NW_022111321.1:4707895-4720876 GCF_000313985.2 Echinops telfairi | reverse complement strand
CCCCGCAACAGTTTTATTAGCACTTCATCCACGTATTATACAATTAACAGCTCTATCCTACCAAGAAAAGTTGTACAATCTTTACCTCAACCAGTTTTAGAACATTTTCTTTCCCCCCCGCATTCATTGCTAGTTATGTAACTATTTTCCAATTTTGGCAAAAATGTACACAACAAAACATTCTCCAATTCCACAACTTCTACATGTATAATTCAGTTTCATTGATTATACTCTTTGTGTTATTACAACAATTATTGATATCCTCTCCCAATTGTTCCACCACCATTAAAATGAACTCAATGCTCCCTAATCAAAAACTCTTCCTCCTTCACCCAGAGACTGCAAGTCTTTATGGGAGTGGAAGCCTCATCTTTCTCCAGTGGAGTGGTTGGTGGTTTCAAACTGCTGACCTTGAGGTTAGCAGCCCAACAAAGAACCACGTTACCAGAGCTCCTTCTCAGACTATAAAGCCCCCTTCCAAAAAAAAAAATGCTCAAAGGGAAGTAATAGAGGATTGCGTCAGGCCATTAATTAATTAAGTAACTTAAAATTGTTATATTATCTGAACATTATGATACTTGGGGTATTTTTTCAATTTTTAAAAATATTCCCATTCATAAGTAAATTTGAATTTATAATTTATAATCTTTTCTTTCCAACATGGTATAACTTTCCACTGTTTCCATCCTCAACAAACCTGGATCTGACTCAGACCCTCCTTAATCATTTGTCCATATTAAACAGATGGCAAAACTGAGGCCCACGATCATATAGTTCACAACAATCCTGAAGTAAACGCCAGTTCCCTTTCTGTCCATTGTTATAAATCCCACATTATCTTATTTTTAAGAACAAGTATCTCAAAATAAATAAATAACTTCATTTTTTTAAAAAAAGACAAATAATCTCTTGGCCATAGTACAAAATAATAGTAAACATGTTTCTTAAATGTCTGTGATTCTTTTAAGTGTTTTTCCTATAACAACTCTTTATTCTTCAAAGTTACTCTATGTCTAAGGTATTATTAAACAGCCTTACTTTTCAGATGACAAAAAAATTAAGACAGAGGAAGGTAGAGTAACTAGACCAAGGTCATATAGCATATGAAGAGTATGATTTTCTTGGCATATCAGCAGTTAGCAGGTGACATTTATTCAGAGCTTACAAAGATCTGGTCACTTTGCTGAGTACTATACATGCATAAGGAGCCCTGGTGACCTAGTGGGTTACATGTGTGCTGTTAGCCACAAGATCAGCAGTTTGAAAGCAACTGGCCACTTTGCTGGATAAAGATGAGGCTTTCTACTCCCATAAAGCTTCAGTCTCAGAAATCCGTGTGGTTAGATCTACTCTGTCTGAAAGGGTCACTATGAGTCAGACCCTTTCTGTCTGAAAGGGTCACTATGAGTCAGAAACGACTCATTGAAGTGAGTTTGGGGTTGATTTATCCATGTGTAATCTCATTCCAGCATCTCACTAGACCTGCACAATTACTCCTTGAGATATGTGCTATATTGCTATTTACAGAAAAAGAAACAAAGACATTTAGTAAGATTGTGTGACTAATAAAGAGGCCTTCAAAAAGTTTATGGGAAAAATGTCATTCTCATTCAATTCCATTTTTCCTCCAATTTTCTGATGCGCCCCTGTATATTTTTCTCTCCTTATCTCCATGCATGTAAGCCAAACCCACTACTGTCAAGGCAACCTTGACTCATAAGTAGAGTTTGTGGGGCTATAAATCTTTATGGGAACAGACAGGTTCATCATTCTCTCATGGAAAGACTGGTGGGCATAAACTTTGTCAGCAGCCCGATAATTACCCAATAGTGTCACCAGGTCTGAGAGAGAGAAATCTATATACTTAAACACACACACACACACACACACACACACACACAACAAGAGCAAGCCAGAGTACCTGCTGTACATCATGATGTTACATGTACTTGCCCCCTTGTGTAAACCTTTGCTATAACCAAGAAATGAGGTGTTGTTTTCTAAGTCATGTTCAATGATAACGTTAAAAGTGGTAATCAGCAGGTGTTGAAGATAGCTTATGGTCATAGAAAACGCAAATTTTTATGAATGGCAAAATATCAAGGGCCTTGGTAAATGGAAACTGTGCACTTGGAGCTGAATCACAAGCCCTGGGTCCCAATATACATTGCTTAGTGTGGCCAAACCTGAACATTTTCCAAGAGAAACCAAAAATCTAGATGTGTGTATGTGTGAAATCTCTTAAATTGTAAATACTTGAAAACAATTCAATTAAAAAGCCAAACCAAACAAGAAAAATCTCCACGACACAAGCTAGGCCCCAAACATACAACCTCAAATCCATTTTATAGTCCCTTTGTTAGCAGTCTGGTTTGCATGGAGTTAAATGCACCAAATTCTGTGGCAGAAGGTAAAAAGTGAAGGCTTTGGGAGCTTGGTGGCAGACTTGTTTTTTGAAAAGTGAGTTTTGGTGAGAATCATTTTCTTGGTGGAAGTGGGGGCGGAGGGAAAGCAGTGGAGAGGTGCTATAATGGAGGCCTTCTTTGATAGAGCGTCTGTGTCTCCTGGAGAGAAAGCTATACAACTAATAACCCAAGGGCAACAATCCATTTACAGCTGTCTCAAGTGCAAATTCCTTTGTTCAAGAAACAAATGACAGGATATCTACTTCTATCAACTATCTCCTTAATCTAATATTCCATATTCGGACAAAAGTAGAAAATCTACCAGCTGGCTATTTTACACATAGTACTTTGCTAAAAGTACATCAGGCAAGATGTGCACCAGGAGTAATGCCGGCTCACATAGTTAAGGTCACGTATAGATTTGGCAGGGCCGTGATTCTCGGTGCTTTGGCAGTTATGGAATGATGTTGTCATCTTCCACTTTATGATATGATATGGTCACCCTCAATTTTGGAACATTTTCTTCATTCTTGTAATTCATTGCTATTAGCTCCATATCTCCCCTGCTGGACCCTCAAGAAGCCATTAATCCAGTTACTATCTCTGTAGATTAACCAATCCTGAATTTCATATACAGATCACATTTCAAAAATTAAAAAAAAGAAAACTAACAACAAAGTAAAACAGAGAAAAACCTCAATCAAAGAGCAGAAAATATTAAAAACTAGAACAGATTTAAAATGGGTCAAAAGGAGATCAAATGACAAGGTGTTAAATTGTAATCTAACTACATCTGTACTAATCTACTTCCCAATGCATTCTGAAATAGCAAGTCTCACATCCTAGTTTGTCACAGGTTGTTCCCCAGAGGCTTAATCCACATGCATTTTCCATTCACTTATAAATCTGCTATAATTGACTTTACAATGCTCTCTGTCTGATAACAAGGTTATTCACATCCCTAGACTATGGTCGGAGATGATTCACCAGAGGCTTAATCCATGCGTGGACCCTGAACATGGATTTTGGGGCTCAACTGCCATCCATAGCTTTTTGTAAACCAGGTGTTCATAATTTAAGCTCTGATACCATTCCCTCCTTTGAATTTGTGTTTTATTATTTACCATCCTTGGTAAATAAATCATATGTCTAATAACCAAAATGTAGGCTTAGTTGATGCCTCACTTAGTGGGTCACTTGTTTGAAGACAAGCCTTTAGGACCCCAGGCTCTATTGCTTCTGATAGCTAGGCACCACCTAGTTTCTTCACCACACTTTGCTAATTGAGAGTGAGGGTGAGCATCAAGCAGTACCATGTCATAAGACCTAATTGTTCTTAGATTGGAGGTAGAATTAAGTGTGAGGCCAAAATTAACTGATATGTCCAATAACCGAGGTAAGAAGAACCCAATAGCACTGCTCTTGATGATGGTTTTCTTTGAATCATTTAATTCACAGATATTTATTGAGGCGCTTTTAGAGGATCTCATTGGAGTTCCTGGGTTGCAAATAGTTGATGCTTGGCCGCTATGGAAATGGTTGGAGGTTCAAGGCCTCAGAAGCACCCCAGAAATAAGGTCTGTAATCTACACTGGAAAAATAAACTCAGGAACGGATGACCCTACGGAGTACAGTTCCACTCTGGAGGTCGGCGGCAGGGTCTGTTTGTCTGGTTGTTTTGGAGGTGGCTATTCAGGAAGCCTGGGCTGCTGACAGTAAGTAAGATCAGCAGTGGGAAACCACCAGCTGCTCTGCAGGTGAAGGGTGGGCTTTCTACTCCAGTAAAGGGTAAGAGTCTTGGAAACTCACGGGGAGAAATTCAACCCTATTCTATAGTCACTGTGGGTCAACATTGACTCAATGGCAGTGAATTGGGGGGAAGGGAGGGTGTTGGTGGCCTAGTGGTTATGTGTTGGTCTACTAACTGAAAATTCAGTGGTTCAAAACCACCACCTGCTTCCAGGGGGGAAATGAGGCTTTCTACTCCAGGAAAGAGTATAGTCTCCCAAACCCACATGGGCAATTCTATCCTGTCTTGTAGGGTTGCTATGAGTCAGAATCGACTCGATGGCAGTGAGTTTAGTTTTTAATTGATTACAGATCCAAATTATAGATCCTAGGGGTGGACGGGTGCAGTTAGGAAAGAGTAAAAACTCATTACTTTCTCTAAGATTTTGTAAGCACTTCTTTATGGGTTGAGGTAGAAGCTGGTGATACAAAGTATCTGGAATTCCTTCTCTGACTGCAAGGGATTTGCTCTCTGATGAGCGCATAGCACCCAAACCAATCAAATATGCTGCAGAAGAATTATGAGAAGGCTATCAGGAACAAACTGAAAACTGCTTGTCTCCACCAAGAAATCTTTGAACCAGAGAAGCCATCAAGCAGAAAGGTGGAGCAATTACAGGCAGAGGGAGGTGGAATATTGATGAGCTTCATACAGCAGAATTTCAGATTAGATTTGGTAAACTCAAATGATTGCTCTCACCTGTGTTTTTATTCACCACAGTATGAGTGGAATGGGCTAAACATTTCCACAACCTATTTTAGCAAGTAACATCAAGACCCTCAAAAAGATGGACTGATACAGTAAATGCAACCATGGTCTTAAACATAACCATGACTGTGAGGAGTGCACAGACCCCAGCTTCTGATACAGTAACCAAAACTAAATCTTTATGACAGCAGACAGCCTCATCCTGCTCTCTCTGAGATGCTAGTGGGCTTGAACCACCACTCTCAACACCCTCTTGCTACTGTAGGCTACACATGTCTGCAGAACATCAGATGGCCTTTAGGTCTCATAAGTAATGAGTCAACGCATTTACTCCGCGACGTAACCTAAACCCAGTTTCCCGGTCAGTCTTATCCTGACACCAGCAGATTTCCATCTTCTTTGATCAGTGCATAGGCTTGGTTTATACACTGGTCTCTGAAAGGGAGGAAAAGGAGGCAGCTTTTGAGCAATGAGGAGACTGACAGTTTTGAGCACATGATTTGGCCTAATAGCGTTGACATGTTAAACTTGCTAGCACCTCCAAATGTACCTTTTGGATTTTGCATCACAACACCACACTGAATCCCTTAAGTAGCCAAGGTGTGGAGTCTGACTTAAAGTAATTGTTGGGCAGGACCCAACTGTCCCCATCAAATTCCTAAGGGTGACTCACGGGTGGGCTCAAACCACAGACCTTTCAGTTAGCAGCCAAGAGCTTAACCATTGCGCCACTAGGGCGCCTTAGACAATCAGGGTAGTTCTTCAAAAAGAAGAGGAAGAAAAGA
Organism: Echinops telfairi; assembly: GCF_000313985.2. Classification (NCBI taxonomy): domain Eukaryota; kingdom Metazoa; phylum Chordata; class Mammalia; order Afrosoricida; family Tenrecidae; genus Echinops; species Echinops telfairi. Next base: position 4,715,189 of record NW_022111321.1, on the reverse strand, counting down.
AAAATATGCACCCCAGTGAAACCTTTATCATCCTCTCCCAGCCCCCCATCATCTCCACAGATTCATTATGCCAACAGCAGGCCAACATAAATTCTGGTTATGCCAGAGACCTTTCCAAAAGGAGAGAGCCAAAGCCGAGGATACAGATCTTAGTTCTAACGAAAGAAAACAGGTGATGTCATAACACAGTCCAGTGCGGTTAAGGCCAAGCCAGACCTGGAGCTGGCGTTCCAGTGAGCGCTGCGCTCCACGCCAGTGGGCGAGCAAGTTGTCTGCGGGCCCGGAGGAGGCGTGAGCGCCGGGCACCAATCAGGTTCCTGTTCAGCGCCTGTCTTTGTTCTCACTGGGGAGCAGGTTCCAGGCTTTTTCCGCGTCCGGAACCGGCGTTCAACCCGCACGCGTGTTGCTGGCCCCTGGGAGAGCTGACTCCCTGCCCCCAGCCCCGTCCTCCGCCAACCAGAGCTTTTCCCAATTGCATCTTCCTCTCTCCCCAAAGCTGGGACGCGAGAACCCTGACTCACCATTATGGTGATGATTTTTTTTAATGCTTTGGGAGAGGCAGGTCCAGCCCAATAGTTTTACATGGTGATTTGTTCTCAGAACCTCTCCTCCGCAGTCTTCAGTCCAGCTGCCTCTGGGGACAGGACTTTTGGGTGAGGGGACAAACCTCTCTGGGGCCTTTTGTGCTGGACAAATAAGGATCTTTCATTGGTGGGAGGACTGTGTAGAGTTTCGTGTCTATTTTTTCTTCCAGTAACCTGATGAACTATATCAATATACTTCTCATACCTCTCCCCTGTCTCCCTTCCAAGCCTCAGGTAACTAACTGGTTTTTCTGCAAAACATGACTCCCGATGCATAAAGTTCTTGGAGATCCCCGATGCCAAGTGAGGCGTGAACGCAAGTCTTCCTTACAGCTGAGCTCTGGTTTTAGCTGAGAGAGAGCCTAGCCGCTGCCCTGATGGTAAGAATATTTTAGCCCCGCTTTCACAAGAGATCAGGAAATTATTTAGCTCAGTCTTAGAACCTCTAGTTTACCTCCTAGCTATGTATCTCACTCTCCTCCCCATTTCTGCAAGGACGGAGGAAAGGGGGCGTGACTGGCCTTCGAGGAGGGGCTAGGCTTCCCAGTTAATGGCAGACAAGACACCCTTTACCTCCTATTGGCGGCACGGCGCACAGTATTCCTTCCCACCCGGCTACCTAACTAACCCGCCACCTCCCTTTGGTTCTGAGCCTCGGAGATAAACTTAACTTGCCCGGAGATTCAAGGCGTCCTCGGCCTCTGCGATTGGCCGGCGAAGCTCCCCGCCGGCTCTGGGAGCTCATTGGCTGAGGGTTAGCGCCCCGGGGGCGTGGCCGGAGCGGTCCGATTGGCGGGAGGGGGCGGTCCCGGAGTGTGGAGGTGGTGGAGGTGCTGGGGAGGCGGGGGCGGGGCCGCACTGAGGCGCTGCGGCGACGGCGGCGGCGACGGCGGCGGCAGCAGCAGCGGTGGCGGCTGCTCGTCCTAGCCTGGCGGGGGCGGGGGCCTGGAGGATGGGAGCGGGCGGCACACCCGGCCGGTGAAGAGCAGCCGCCGCCGTCTCCGCCGTGGCTGCGGGGGTCGCCTCGGGCCGTGTCGCTCGCTCTCTAGCCGTCGCTTCCCCTTCCCCCTAGCTCGCCGGGAGGAGGCGAAGGCTGAAGCGCGGCCGGCGGCGGGGGACAGCCCGGCCCCTCGGTGGCGCGGCCGGCGGCAGTGACAGCCCGGCTCGGCCTGCCGCCCGCCCTCGCCCTCCGCGCCTGCGGCCACGATGAACCGCAGCGGCAGTAGCCCCTCGGCCGCGACCAACTACCTGCTCTGCACCAACTGCCGGAAAGTGCTGCGGAAGGTACGGGCTGCAGGTCCCCGGCGCGCTCTGGCCAGGGCTCCCGGGGCGCGATCCCCGCGCGGAGACCGGAGAAGGGGGCGTGGGTCGAGGGAGGGAGATTTGCACCGCGGCGTCGGAAGCTCCGCCGTCGGGACGGACGCGGGTCCCCGGGGGGTGAGGTTTGGCCGCTCTTCCTAATTCTCGATGCTGTTCGCGTCGCCTCCCTCCTTGCACCCCGGGTCCGCGCCTCCCTCAGCGGGAGGAAGGACCCGCGGGCTCCTGGGCACGTCCAGGAGGCTGGACCCCCCTCTTGGTGCAGCTTAGACGAGGTTGGTCGGTTGGAAACCTGAGCTGTCGGGTCTGGAGCTTCCTGGCTCCCTCCTGGCTGCGGCTGAATCTTGGGGTGTTGTGTTTTATTCCTTGGGGTGCTTCTGCCTGGCGCGCCCTCCCCTAACGCCCTCTTTGAAAATTCTTGGACTGTTCGTCCCGGGTCTGTAGTTCAGTCTGTAAAGGAATGGGTGAAGCAGCGTGGAACTTTATGCCTGTGGGAAATGCTGGTTCCTGTCCGGGGTCGCGGGCGGCGGAGGGGGACGTGGGTCATCCCGCCTAGTCCACACTCCCCTCCGTGTTGGTCCAGGAAGGAAAAACAAATCAGTGGCTTTCATCAACTTATTACTTCCTAGGGTGACTGACAGAAAGTTTGCTCCGGTATGATTTCGCTTCCTAGGCTTAATCAATTCTGGCGGGGGAGGGGAGCTGGCTAGGGGGGAGGGGAGTCGCTTGGGTTGGAGAAAAGCTTTTCATCGGACTTTCATTACTCTTTGAATCAGTTTATCCCTCGCCACGCTCCATTTTAAAATTTCATGTCGTGAAAAGCATTCGTTGAGGTGCTCCTGTTTGCCCGGCCCAAATGAATTAAAATCGCTGAGTGTGCAAATGCACGGAGCCAGAAAGACGAACAGTTCCGTTTTTAGTCAGTTTCTCGAACTACAGTCTACCCCGGAATTGCTCATTATATGTTTAAAAAATAAAACAGAAAGCATGTAAGTAAGCTAGCTCAAATATTTGCGCTCTTTGTCCAAAACTGCTTTTCTTCCTTTGTGGGTCAGGCCAAGTGCCAATCAAAGTTGTTTTTCAAGCCTCTTTTCCCTGCAGTAGGGCTGCTGCCTTTTTTTTTTCTTTCTTTCTTTTTTTTTTTTTGAGAGCTAGAGGAAAGCTAAGAGATTGCAGATTTGAAGTTAATCTAACATTTAAATATACCTTACGTTGTGTTTATAGGTTATATTTCTCTCAAAACATTTTTATTGAATGTGCATGTTCAGTGTGTGCAGCTATTTTCCCCCCATAAACTCTGGGATCAAATTACAGTTGATACTTGCACTGCACATTGTAGCGCAGCCTGTGAGAAATATAATGGATCAGAAGTGCAGAGCGGCTCTGTCAAATGTTAACTCTTTCACTGCTGGGCCTGATGTCATCTGTATTTAGCTTATCATTATCCGTTATTTCTTCACTTTGAAAAGGATGATACTATGCCTTTGACATGACAAGTGTCTTTTGAGACACATTATACTCCAACCTGGTTAAAATGGTAGCTAGCTTTTCTTTCTTTCTTTCTAGGTTTTACTGGGGGGGGGGGGAGGAGGGTTCATTGCTTTTTTGTTTTTAATTAAATAAAAAGGAAAAAAAGCTATATTCATCTAGGTTAAAGTGTGTGTGTGTATGCATATGTAAGTAATAGCTCTGACAATTTGGTAGACTAATGAGATGTTTGAAGGTGAAATTAGACTACAAAATTTAATTTATTTTTCTCTTGAAAAAAGGTTGGTTATGGATACATGACATTTCTCTAGTCACTGAGATATAGATCTTACTCTCAGTTTTTTAAAGAAACTATTTCTGTTGGCCTAGAGAGAGTATATGGAAAATGGATATTTATCATTTCCATACTCTTAATTGCAGTGTACATCTGTGCCAATATTCTAGTTTTTAGTAACTCCAAGCTATTATTTAATACTGATTCATGCAGTAGCATGAAATAACATTAGATGAAAATGGGGTTGTTTGAGCCAGTTATGACAAGACTTGGCAACATGGCTTTTTTTAAAGTGCCATCCTTAAGTGCTCTTAAAAGACATCAAGGTCTAGCATTTGAAATTCATCATCCTAAAAATAGCCTGTAAGAATTTATTTTTAATAGTTTTCTTTTTGCAAGAAGTTTATAACTAAGTAAAATTCAGCTGTGATTCTCTTAACAGTAATTTTCTGGATTTATCGCCACCCCCACACCCCCACCTCCTCCATATACTAACGTGTTCACTAAAGACTCAGTGAGCCACAGCCATTTGAAGTTAGTTCAGAGTAAGTTGTAATGGAAGAGTGAAAATCCTGTGAACTGCTGTTCGCTGCTAGACCCCTCACCAATGATGGGAGGAGGGTCACCTTTATAAACCCTTTTCTCCCTGGAACTGGCTTCATTTGTTGAAATGTGCTGAATTTGGGGAGAAAATCAAAAGGAACTAGATTTACCAGGAAATAAAATAATTTAGGTTGATTCAATGTATATGCTTACAGTACCTTTTCAAATTTTGATTCAAAATTTTGTAAATACAAAGACATCTTAAAATAATGAATGTGTCCAACATAGGGACTTTGGAACAGCAGAAAGAACCCAGAGACAAACCAAGCACAGAAATTAACCGACAACCACAAAAGCCACACCAAACTATCCACAAATCACTAACTCCTGTTAAATTGTGTTATCACTGATGTGGTTCAATAAAGTTGTTTTTGAAATAAGAAGAAGTGTTTCTCTTTAGAGAGTCAGTGGATTTTGAAGTGTGATGTAGTCTACTTGAAGAAATTCCAGTGGCACACTAGAAATATGCCCCCTAATTTTAAATTTCAAAGTGGAGTGGCTCACTGCGTTACAGGAGGCAAGTAACAGTCCACTGCCTTCTGGTAAATGCAAGTGGTGTGTTACCAGGTGCTTCTGAGTGTTGAGCAGTTTATGCTACTGAATGAAGTAAGTGAAACTCTACACTTTAGGTTGGCAGGCTTAACATTTTAAAATTCTTAATATGTTTGGGTAGTTCTAGGGATAAATCTTTCTGTGGTTTTTGCACTTTTTACATTTTGCTTATACAAAAACAAACTTGCTATCTGCCGTTGTTTCCAGGGTATCATTGTGTGTGTGTGTGTGTGTGTGTGTGTGTGTGTGTGTGTGTGTATTTGACTGTTTTCTTAATATATCATTAATAAGAAAGATCATCATTGGTGATGAAGGCTCTGCATTTTAAAGAAATTTCTTCCTGAATATGCTGTCTTAATTTTTTACTTATCAGAACACAAAGTTACTGCTATCAGTAATTGTTACTGTATAAGTGAAACACTGTAAAAATTGTTGCTGCTGTTTATCTGTTTCATATGTTCAGGTTCAGATGGCATTGGTAAAAAGGATTCTTTTGGGCCATACAAATCCCTGAAAACATAACTGCTGATGTAATGATAGGGGACCCAAGATGTGTTGCATTTAGGTCTTTGACAGATTTTTTTCATTTTGAACAAATTAATTAACACCTTTGAGCCTAGCGTTGCCTGTCAAATGTAGATAATTTCTACCTGCCTTACAGGTTGCTGTGTGGTGCTAGAGAGATAGTATATGTTGAAGTATATGTTGAAAATCATAAAGTATAACTATATATAGAAGAACAAAAGGACAAGCATATTTATTCCTCCTTTTTCCAGAATACTACAGTTCCTTATGTATTGTAATATAATTCCATGCATAGTAAGTAATTTGGTTGATCTCAGTTTTCATGTCCTATTTATTTATTGCCTGTAAATAAAAGGTAAAACTACTATATTTATAGTTAGAATAGTGTACATTTTTCTTGATTTGTGTTCTGATTTAAATGATAATTTAGTGTGTTGGTTTTGTTTTATCAAGTCAAGTAGATAAAATAAAATTGACTCTGACACTTTAGTAGGTGAAGCAAATTGGTATTTTGTTTTAAAGGACCAAGAGTCAAAGATGAGTGTGTTGAATGGAAGGTGGGGGTACATTTAGGACAAAGTTGAAAATGTTCACTTAGTTTAGAAGTAAAGTTATGGAAATAAAAGTCAGTCTTTCTCTGACACTTTTTTTGTTGTCTATTTTTGAAAAGATGGGGTATAATTTATGTTCATATAAAACCTTCACAATTTTTAGCATACTTTCACATTGTCTTTCACATTATCCCAGTTGATTCTCACAAATGGAAACTGAGGGACTTTAAGTGGCATAACATGTCATACAGGCAAAGTGAAGAAATACATTTAAGTTTTAATATTACCTCCCAAATACTGCCTCAGAACTATTCTAATTGTCCACTGCAAGAAGGCTTCCAAAGACAGGCCACTCCTAGTGCCAGTATCTGTGGAATGCCCACACACACTTAAAGTTCTCTAGGTAACACTGCTTGACAGTAGGAAAGCTATCCGCTATTTACATGCTGCGGGAGGAGGGAAGGGGATAGTTGGCAACTTTTACTTTGACAGCTGTGTGGATCATGATTCAATAAGGTCAAACAACAGCATTTCTCTGAGTGAATACTGGACGCCTAGGGGAAGGGGATCTCCAGATCCTTAGGGTGTCTTGCAGGTCAAAGCTCTAGTTGCCCTCTTCACTGTATGAAAAGGCAGCAGTGAGGAAATTGTACTAGGTCCTTACCGTAAATCAGTCGCCTGAAACAGTAATCATCATATTCTTCACTACTACACAAACACAGTGGAGAGAAAATGACAGTTTTGCTTAAGAGCGCTCTTAACGAAACAGTACAAACATTTAACTCTTATTAAATCTTGAAAAACGTAATTTTTACTAAATCTTGATCCTTGATTATCCATGGTTTTAATGCCCTATGTGAAAGAAATGGAAAGTTAGTGTGAGGGAACTGCAAGAAGTTTGTAGAAAACCTCCATTATCTTTTCATTCAATTTTTTTCATGAACTTTGAAAGCCCCTCATCTGTCTCAGCCATCTACTGCTGCTATCATCGAAATACCCCAAATGGGTGCTTTGACACATTTATCTTCTAACAGTTTCGGAACGTCTGGTGCCAGCGCTGAGGAAGGGCTTTCTCTCAGGGTTGCATTTAAGGGAGACCCTTGTCTCTGAGCTGCTGCTGGGATTTGATACCTCTCTTTCCTCAGCTCTACTCCGCTTGCTTGTTGACACTTTCATATCCTAAAAGAAATTGACTCTATAACAATGAAAACAAAAGACAACCCAGTGGAATTATACTTATAACCACAAGCCTAGAGGCAGTATTCAAAATTCATATTGAGGAAAGGCATAATTCAGTCCTTAAAAATGTACAAAGTCAGGTCTGTCTGGATAGGACAGGCTGGATGAACAATCTGGAGGAGAAAACAACGGGACTGACAGTTCTGGGGGAACATGGGAGA
>NW_022111321.1:4703695-4705760 GCF_000313985.2 Echinops telfairi | reverse complement strand
TCACCACCCATTTATCCCTCCGCCTTTCAATTAGCCCCACATATGATTATCGGCCAGGCTGGCACAATTAACTAACTCAGTGGGTGAAGGGAGACAGCAGTTGGTGTAAGACATGAGGGAGAAAAATTATAAATTATCAAGAGTTCATAAGGGAAGGAGAGTGGGGGGAAGGCGAAAATGAGCTGATATCAAGGGCTCAAGTAGAAAGAAAATGTTTTGAAAATGATGATAGCAATAAGTGTACAAATGTGCTTGATAACAATGGATGTATGTATGGATTGTGATAAGAGCTGTATGAGCCCCTAATAAAATTATTTTTTTTAAAAGAAAAGAAAATGATGATGGCAACATGTACAAATGTGCTTGACACGTTGTATGTCTGTATAGATTGTGATAAGAGCCGTAAGAGCCCCCAATAAAATTTACAAATTTTTAAATGTACCAAGTGGATCTCTCAGCCCAATAAATTGCTTGTCTCCAGGTAAAGCAGTGAGGCTGTTGCATGATTTGCCAAACTGAATTGTCACCCCACCCCACCTCCCGCTTGTTTCTCCCTGAAATACCTTTTTGCTTGAATGAAAAGTAACAAACTCAAATTTAAGTGTGTGGTAAACAGTGCATGATCTATATAAGTGGAACTCTCCGGAGTATGTATGCTAAAATTAAAAGTTAATACCATTGATAGAAAATGTGGATAAGGCCAAGCCCATCATCTATATTCCGTGTAGAGATCACTTGCAGGTTGAGCCTTAAGCCTTCTCAGTAGGATCCACTGCAATCACAGGAAAACTTTGACTAACTAGTATGCCCCTTCTGTGATTGTAACCAGCAACCTTTTGCCTGGTAGAAAACAGTTAGAGCATCGGTTCTCAACTTGTGGGTTGCAACCCCTTTAGGGGTTGAGTGACCCTTTCACAGGGGTCGCCTAAGACCATCAGAGAAAACACATATTTCCGATGGTCTCAGGAACTGAGTGCCCGCTCCTCTATTGGTCTCCAGGCGGGTCTGCCCACATGCAGATACGCCCACATCCGAGTACCCTACGTGAAGACTGTTACCCATGCTACACCATGCTTCAAGACAAAATTTCATTTATTTGTAATTAGAAATAAATATTTCACAATATATAATTACCTATTGTTTTTTGATGAATCACTATGCTTTAATTATGTTCAATTTGTAACAATGAAAATACATCCTGTGTATCAAATATTTACATTACGATTCAGAACAGTAGCAAAATGACAGTTATGAAGTAGCAATGAAAATTTTCTGGTTGGGGGATACCACAACTTGAGGATTTGTATTAAAGGGTCGTGGCATTAGGAAGGTTGAGAACCACTGAGTTAGAGGGAAAAAGCTCTTTGGCTCTGAAGGAATTTTCTTATCCTTAATGCTGTGCAGTAAGTAGTGAATAGTGGTCAGCTCTAAAGCTCATACCATTGTTCTCTGCTTGGTTGTTTCTTGGATGAAGAGGAGAAGCCGTGGGGAGCAATATTGTTAAGACGTTAGCCTTTTTTCTTGAAAGATAAAACATGTGAGAGAAGCAATAGTGTAGTATTAAATAAAAAGATGGGCGCTGGGGAGGTGAAGGGACCAGCCCCCACCCGCTGCTTGAACTCACTGGTTCAGTAAGTACAACTTCTGGGTTCAGTAATGCACAATTGTACGGTTGAGATATATAAGTATTATATTAAAGTCATCGAGAGCATGAGAGATATTACAGTAATACAGTCAGACACATTACATGATAGCATTGCTCACTTTAGCCCAGCTTGGTGGTCCACGTGGAGAGAAGGGGAAGGAAAGGAGGGTAAGGGAACAAGGGAGAGGGGAGTCACCAGGGAGTGAGCAGCAAGGAGCTCAGAGTCAGAGAGACTTATATTGCTGACTCACACCTATATACCTTTTGGGGGCATGCCAGCCCACTAATTACAGGTAGAGACATACGTCACAGGAAGGGGCAGCACTATAGGTTACACAGTAATGAGGGGGTGGTCTAGGGGCATACATGCAGTAGGAAGAGGGACAGCCTGTTTGGCCTGTCCCTGGCCCAACTGATAGA
>NW_022111321.1:4701138-4703235 GCF_000313985.2 Echinops telfairi | reverse complement strand
AAAAAATCTTACAATAGTGAAGGATGGGGGGAGTGCAGAGTGGAGACCCAAAGCCCATTTGTAGGTCACTGGAGATCCCCTTGCAGAGGAGTCTCGGGGAGGAGATGAGTCAGGGTGCGATGGAGCAAAGATGAAACACACAACTGGGGTCTTAAAGGCTTGAAGATAAACAAGTGGCCATCTGGCTGAGAAGCACCAAAGCCCACTTGGAAGAAGCACACCAGCCTGTGTGATCACGAGGTGTCGAAGGGATCAGGTATCAAGCATCAAGAACAAAAAACCACATCACTGAATGAGGGGATAGTATGGAGTGGGGACCCAAAGCCTATCTGTAGGCAACTGGACATCCCCTTACAGAAAGGCCATGGGGAGGAGAAAAACAAGTCAAGGTGCAGTATAGCAATGATGAAACATACAGCTTTCCTCTAGTTCTTTAATGCTTTCTCCCCTCCACTATCATGATCCAGTTCTACCTTACAAATCTGGCTAGACCAGAGGATGTATATGGGTACAGATAAGAGTTGGAAACACAGGGAATCCAGGACAGATAAACCCCTCAGGACCAATAATGAGAATAGTGATACCAGGAGGGGGGGGGGAAGGTGGGGGTAAAAAGGGGGAACCGATCACAATGATCTACATATAACCCCCTCCATGAAGGCGGACAACAGAAAAGTGAGTAAAGGGAGACATCGGTCAGTGTAAGACATGAAAAAATAATAACAATTTATAAATTACCAAGGGTTCTTGAGGGAGGGAGGGTGGGAAAGAGAAAAAATGAGTAGCTAATACCAAGGGCTCAAGTAGAAAGGAAATGTTTTGAGAATGATGAAGGCAACAAATGTACAAATGTGTTTGACACAATGGATGGATGGGATGGATTGTGATAAGAGCTGTATGAGCCCCCAATAAAATGATTTTTTTTAAATGTACCATAGAGTTTTCCAGTATCAATAAAGTTTAAATCTTTACTGAAGGAGATTGCCTTATCTCTCTGTGGAACAGCTGGTGAGTATGAACCACAGACCTTTGCGTTAGCAGCTCATCATTTAATCCACTGTGCCCTCAGGTTCATTTTGAAGCGTGTGTGGTGGAAATACTTTGCATTTGCTATTCAACACTTCTGATCAAGTTTACCAGGCACGTTACCATGTATTTTATAAAGAACACATTAAAAATACATAGGAAGTAGTATGACCAAATCTAAACATTGCTCCTTTAGGGCCATATTATTTCTTTCATCGGTGAATTCCCAACAAAACAAGTCTAAAAAATATGTACTTGAGACTTTAATTTCCCTTTGGTTTATGCTGATTCTTAGGTGCTTGTATATAGAGGGCTGTGTTTTCATTTCTGATACATATGTATGTTTACATCATTTGTATTGTGAAAACATGGAATCTGTCTTTCCAATTGTAGTTATATGCTAAATATTCAGAAAGCTTAGATTTTCCTCATGAGTAACTTATTCTAGATTTCATAGAACACTTTTATAATTATCTGAAATCATGTCTCTTATTTTCAAAACCTTTTGTTATATCAATTATAACAATACTTTTGTTGAATACTGCCTATGTACCATATTTTGTGCCTTATATATAAACGTTGCATATATTCTCTTATCTAATGATTACAGTGAACCATTAATCACATCTTATGGTAGGGCTTCCAACTGACTCCTTTAAGTTCCACCTCCTACTGAAAATTTGCATTTCTACTTCAAATACGCTGAATCAGAGTCTAGACAAGATTGCCTGGTAATTCTGATGTATACATTATACTGGTCCATGTTTACATAAGAAACACTTGACATTCTGTAAGTATCAACTGGGAACTTTGTTAAGAAGTAGTTTCTGATTCAGTATATCTGAAGTGGAAAAGCACATTCTCATCCAGAGGACAAACTGGAATGAACTGGTTTGAAGCCTTGTTTTTATGGATGGAGAAACTCAGCTACTTGCTTGAGGTCATAATATTAATAAAGAACATACTTAGGATTTGTAACCATGACAAACACCCAAGACTGGCTCATTACACAGGCATAAACACTACTTTGCCTTACACTCTGCATGTAGTACCAGTAGAACTTTTTTTTTT
>NW_022111321.1:4696804-4700866 GCF_000313985.2 Echinops telfairi | reverse complement strand
TTGATATTTTATAAATTATTATTTTGTCATATCTTACACTGCCTGACGTCTCCCTTCACCCACTTTTCTGTTGTCCATCCCCTAGGGAGGAGGTTATATGTAGATCCTTATAATCAGTTCCCCCTGTCTATCCCACCTTCCCTCCAACTTCCCGGTATGGCCACTCTCACCATTGATCCTGAAGGGATCATCCTCCCTGGATTCCCTGTGTTTCCAGTTCCTATCTGTACCAGTGTACATCCTCTGGTCTAGCCAGCTTTGTAAGGTAGAACTGGGATCATAATAGTGGGGGTGGGTGGGTGAGGAAGCATTAAAGAGTGAGAGGAAAGTCGTATGTTTCTTCGTTGCTACACTGCACCCTAACTGAATTGTCTCCTTCCTATGACCCTTCTGTAAGGGGATGTCCAATTGCCTACAGATGGGTCTTGGGCCCCAATCTGTACTCCTCCTCATTCACAGTGATTTGATTTTTTGTTCTTTGATGCCTGATACTTGATCCCTTCGACACCTGGTGATCACACAGGCTGGTGTGCTTCTTCCATGTGGGCTTTGTTGTTTCTAAGCTAGATAGCTGCTTGTTTAACTTCAAGCCTTTAAGACCCCAGACACTATCTCTTTTGATAGCCAGGCACCATCAGCTTTCTTCACCAGTAGTGTTGTTTTTTTTTTTATTTAAAAACCCCTGTAAAATGTTAAATTGATAAAATTTCATGAGATCACTAGTAAGAGTGATTTCAGATTCAGATATTTTCTATTTTATTTTTATATCAAAATACAAACATAGTATCTCTATGAAATCAAATCAATAGAAAAACAAAATGAAGTTCTTATTGAACAATTTTAACATAACTGGTTAGCTACATTGTATTATCATCGTTTCCTTATCCACTTCTCACTGTCTTTTAACTCTATTTTTTCCATAAACTTTTTGAACCTCTGCTATATTTTGAAGCCAGTCCTTCTGCCAATCAGGTCATTCACTCATTAGTTCATTCATTCATTCATTAGTACTGAATCATACAGTCATGTACTGCTATAGCATGTGACAAAAGAAACTGTTGGGAAATTTAAGCTTAGGACTTGTGTCTCTTGAATAGTGCCAATAAAAAATGCTCTTCTTGGTAAAAATGTTTGGCATATAAAAGAGTTATTTAAAATAAATAGCATGAATGTTCATGTCCACCATTCATTTTGGATTTTTGTGGTAAGGAAAAAATAGTGGGGGAAAGATGCAAAGAAATATTTTGTAGCAGTTAGATTTTAAGTCAACTTGACATTGTCTGAACATGGAGTCCAATCTGTCACAGCCTAATGATGCAATCAGGTCACAGCCTAATGATGCTTCCTAGAAGTGTGACCTTTTTTATAAGGGAGAAACTGGAGACTTCTCTTTCTCTCTCTGGTCCTTCGCCTTCCTGCTTCCTGCAACTCTGCCTGCCTCTAGGGTTGACCTCATGTGGGCCGTCCAACCCTGAGAGCTAGTGGTGCCTTGCCAGAGTTCCACCAACTTTAGATCCACACTATGCTGCACCTCTTGGCCTATGATCTTCATACATCCTGCTTCACCTTTCTGCATCACCAGCCTGCAGCTACTGACTCTGAAGAGGGTCCCACCTTGCATCAGATTTATGGACTTGAGTTGGAATGGGCTGGGATACCTTTTTGTTATGAAATTATTCCTGGATACAGAATTCTCCCTTGTACATATATGAGTGTCATTGGTTTTATTTCTCTAGATAGTCCAGCCTAACACACCCTGCTGCTAGTATACATCCCCTACAGTGATACAGTGTAGGAAGAGGTAAAGTTTCTTGGTTTACCAAGGATTTACATTAAAGAGGGAGATTTTGTTGGTCAACGTGGTTCTGCAATCTGTAAATGAGGCCTCAGAGAGTTTCCCAACGAATCATTAAGATAATGTGCTAGTAAAAAAGAAAAAAGATATGTGCTAGTTAAGTTTCAGAGTGCTAGTAATGTTAGAGGTATATTCAGTAGACATGTACTGATTGGCCTGGAAAGCTAACCACTAGGTATAGCATTTCCAGGTAAAAATATACCCCAAAATTCAAATAGATGCTTCATTGGTGACTGCTAAGTTGCTAACCCAGCTTTAAAAATGGTAATGCTTTTGATAAAAGTAGTTATGATTAAAGTGCCAAGAATGTGTTTGTCAAATAGTTATTGAATCTGATAGGAAAACTGTTAATATAGTTCTATTGCATATTTAGGTAGAGGTTAAAATGAAAGGAGGGATAAAATGGCATGATAATCAGGGTGGTGGGATGGCCAAGGGCCAAAGCTAAGTTGCTTATCCATGTTCACTTGGGGCTGGCTGAGCCTGGCCCAGCACAGTATGAGGGGCCTTCAAAAGGCTGTGGGACAGTGTGTGAATTGTGATTGTGCCCAGTCTGAAACCCCCCACCGCACCCCACACACACACTGGGGCAAAACATGAACGAACACAACCAAGCAGCAAGGGGAACAAACCAATGAAGTCCCCGGGGAATCCTGAAAATAGATTTCACCCTCGGAGGTGAGGGCTTGACACTTCATCAAACTCGATCAGAAAACATGCATAAGGGTCATCAGACAAACCTGGGACTATTTTTAGGCCACACACACATACACATAATTTTTTTCCTTATCTATCTGTATAAGATATGCAAGATAAACAATCCTGGGAGAAAACAATAAGATCAATGATTCTAGGGGACAGGAGAGGGGGGAATGTAGGGGGAAAGGAGGGAATAACAAGGAAATCGATATGAGGAGGGTATAGAATGCCTAGTGGGGTTTGATCAAGTCCAATGTAGCCGCCAAGAGGAATTACTGAAAGCCAAATGAATATCGAACATGATAGTGGGACAGGAGGAAAATAAAAAGAAATAGAGGAAAGAGCTAGGAGGCAAAAGTCATTTGTAGAAGTATAAATATAGGCATGTATATATATGTAAATATATTAATATATAATGATGGGGGTATAGGTCTATGTACATATATTTATATGTTAAGTATTAAGATAGCAGATGGACATTGGGCCTCTACTCAAGTCTTCCCTCAATGCAAGAACACTTTGTTCGAATAACTTGGCATTCTGTGATGCTCACCATTCCTACATGATTGCTGAAGACAAAATGGGTGCATAAGCAAATGTGAAGAAAGCTGATGGTTCCCGGCTATTAGAAGATAGAGTATCTGGGGTTTTAAAGGCTTGAAGTTAAACAAGTGGCCATCTAGCAGGGAAGCAACAAAGCCCACATGGAAGAAGCACACCAGCCCGTGTTATCACGAGATGTCGATGGGATCAGGTATCAGGCATCAGAAAAGCCAAAACAAACAATCATATTGATGTGAATGAGGGGGTCGGAATGGAGACCCAAAGCTCATCTGTAAACAATTGGACATACCCTCATAGAAGGGTCACAAGGAAGGGACAAGTCAGCCAGGGTGCAGTATAGCACTGGATAAACACACAACATTCCTCTAGTTCTTTAATGCTTCCTCCCCCTACTATCATGACCCCATTTCTCCCTTATAAATCATTTAGACCAGAGCATGTCCTCTGGTACAGATAAGAACTCTCAACACACGGAATCCAGGACAGATAAACCCCTCAGGAACAATAATGGGAGTATCAATACCATGAGTGTAGGGAGAAGGTGGGGGGAGAAAGGGGGAACCAATTGCAATGATCGCCTATAACACCCTCCCCCCAGGAGAATGAACAACAGAAACATGGGTGAAGGGAGACAGCGGACAGTGTA
This sequence comes from Echinops telfairi, assembly GCF_000313985.2. Classification (NCBI taxonomy): domain Eukaryota; kingdom Metazoa; phylum Chordata; class Mammalia; order Afrosoricida; family Tenrecidae; genus Echinops; species Echinops telfairi. Next base: position 4,697,102 of record NW_022111321.1, on the reverse strand, counting down.
AGATATGAAAATAATAATAATGTATAATTATCAAGGGGTCATGAGGGTGGGGGGGGAGAGGGAAAAAAACAGGAGCTGATACCAAGGGCTCAAGTGGAAAGAAAATGTTTTGAAAATAATTATGGCAACATATGTACAGATGTTCTTGATACAACTGATGCATGAATTGTTATAAGAGATATAAGAGCCCCCATTAAAAATATATTTTTTTAAACATTTTATTAGGGGCTCATACAACTCTTATCACAATCCATACACACATCAATTGTGTAAAGCACATTTGTACTTCATTCTCAAA
>NW_022111321.1:4680488-4694968 GCF_000313985.2 Echinops telfairi | reverse complement strand
ATCATTCCCTGGGGATCTTGCTGCTCCCCTCCCCTGCTGTTCCGCTGCACTCCCCCAGTGCTTTGCCTCAGTGTGGCAGGATCAGATCGGGTGCAATTCCCACACTGTGTCTCTGGTGTTGTCCCCCGCACGGCCATGTATCAGTGAGGGGCATCATCTGACCTGGTTTAATGAATTCCAAATGCACTATGAGTTGACATTTTCGTCCGTTCAGGAAGTTGACGGACGTCCTAAACGAGGTTTGTCATCAATCAACATTTCACCTATTTTGAAACGAGAAAACCACTCGCACACTTGAGTTTTTCCCATAGTGCTGTCCCTGTAAGTTGTGTTCAACACCACAACAGTTTCTGTGCCGTTTTTCCTGAGCAGGAACCAAAATTTCATAGGCACATACTGTTCTCTTAAATCAGCCATCACACAAAAAAAGGTTAGAGTGAAACTAGTTTTATGAAAAAATTCTCCATGACCAGAGAGAACCTTCCCAAGTGACACCGCTGGGTGCACTAAGTCAGAACAAGTTGGTCAATGCTCACCTAATGGGAAAAATGTGTACTACATTTTCCAGTTGGGGGGGGGGGGTAGTACCCCCTCGTACACTATGTTTTAGGATATACATTTGACTTACTGATATTAGACAATGTACTGTACCTAACTGTTCAAATTTACATACAAATTTGACTTAGATTTAGGAAGAGAACTCATTTGTAATCCAAGTACTTCTTGTATATAATATGGTGTTCACACAGTGTCCAGATCACATAAAGCCTTACTTAGCTCACAGAATGCATCATAGATGTTAGTGATACATTACTACATATCATTAATTTGAAAAATGTTGTTAAAATAATACTAAAACTCTCAAAAATCAGATAGCCAAACTATGAGCCAAACTATTGCCACCGAGTTAATTCTGATTCATAGTGAGTCTGAGTCATAGTGGATTTCTATGGCTGTAAATCATTGCAGGAGCAGAAAGCCTCATTTTTCTCCTATGAAGTGGCTGCTGGTTTTGAACTACTGACCTTGTAGGTAGTAGCTCACTTCATAAGTCACTGCACCACGAGGGGTCCTGCTAAATAGCTACTCTGTAGATAAGCAATTGTAGCACCAGCTTTAGAGTCAGAAACATCCATTTTTCCACTTTTTAAACATCGTCATATATGATATAACCTTAAAGCACAATATGTTCACACTTATAGGAAAACATAATGCATTATTTTACTGTTGCTAGATTCTGCATTTTAAGGGAAAACATTGGAAACTTCGTTGACCACAAAGTCAGGTTCAAACCCACCAGCCACTCCTTGGTAGAAAGAAGACGGTGACTACTAAGATTTAGTCTCAGAAACCCAAAGGAGCAATTTTAACCTGTCCTATAGGGTTGCTTTAAGTTAGTATCAACTTGATGATACTGAGTTTTTGTTGTATCTTCCAAAAACTCAGACTCCCAACTCACTGCCATCAAGTTGATTCTGACTCACTTTTATTTTAGACAAGATTAAATTTGTATGTAAATTATAGAAAATCTTTTTTTATAATCGGTAAACTGATAGTATACTCTTCTTTTACAAATGAGCTATCAGAAAATCAGCTTAGGAAGTCTAAAATTTAAAACTTAAAGCATGTATGGTATATATGGACATTAGATGCATCACAAGAATAAAAGATTGCATTTAGAATGGAAAGTTTGGGGGTTGATTCCCCACCCCCCCCGCGCGCCCCAGTTAGTTGCATTTCTCTCTAGAATAGGAAATATACATAATTTTGTGTTTGTTTTCCCCCCATGTAGTTTTTATGTAATATCAATGTTGCTCATATTTGCTCTTACTAAGGAAAAATACTGGACTGTATAAATGCCCCTACACTACCCCCCAAACTTCCTTATGTGTTAACTGCCCCTTAATGCTGAAGTATGTGGACAGGGATGCTTTCTTACTGACCACTTTTCCCTCCTCCTCCTGTAAGGCAAGGACTAATGCAGAACCTAAATAGAACCGTCTCCACGGCAGTGGGCAGTCAGCCTTTGACTTAACAACATATAAAAAACAATATTTTTAAAAAGCGTTTGCATGGTCTAAAATAAGCAGTGCAGCAAAAGTAAAGTATGAGGATATTTCCTGTCAGTTATTACGCAACTGATTAAGCTAACTCATCTGGGTTTTTTTACCCACCACCTTGTATCACACCATCTTAAATTGCTACACAATATCCCCTTAATTAATAAGTGATAGTTGTTATCTTCAGATTGATAGAAAACAATCGAGAAGCCCAAGTGTAGGTTTAGGATTGGGCCAGTGCCTGAGAGAAAAAAGGGTTGTTCACCTCTAGATAGTCCTAATTGTACCTAACAAAATTATCTCTGAAACATGGGGGGCAGTAAAAATAAAAAATAAATAAAAGCTTACCAGTTAAGCCATCTGTTTCCCAACCGGTTCCTACAATTTGGGGATGGATCACATAATTGTGCCAAAGGCTCCACTGCCCTCCTTGCTTCAGAAGCAGAATCCTTTGCTTCTCCTGCTCCGCCCCCAAACTTCAGTGAAGACGAATGAGAGGTCTGTATTAAGGTCCCATTATCAATTGGAATCTACTTTGGTAATTTTCCTTTTACTTTCTCCTTACTAAGCTTCATCTCACTATAGGGTTCATTTTCAATTGAATTATCTTTTTAAAGTATCATCAGTCAACCAGTTGTTTAAACAAATTATTGACATAAAACAATATAGGACAGCTCTTATGATGCAGGTATGTTTATTGAAGTGGACAGTAGCCCAAACAAGATTACTGAGAGGAAAAGACTTTAAAAAATATATATTAAGAATGATTTTCATTTGTATTGTTTTTAATGTAAAAATACTAGATAGACTTTTTTAAAGTATTAATTTCTGGGTGGTAAAGTTATGGTTAGTTTTACTGTCTACACTTTGTTGTCTTCTTTGTTTTTAATAATGAATATGTGGTTTATAAAACAGCATTAAACACTATGAGGGTCTTTCAAAAGTTTATGGAAATGCATATTATTTTAAAAAACAGCGTGGATTTCCAAAAATATTTGCACCAAAATAACCTCATAGTCACGTGTTATAACATGTCTGAACAGGTTCTAGTTTGAGGAACTGAAAAGGATAAGACATCAGTTTGAAAAGAGCAACATGAGTTCTATAACTGAGGCAAGAACAAACATCAACTTTATAATGATGCCTAGGTGGGGAAAAGGGGAAATAATTGATGTCTTACAAACAGTTTGTGCAGAGTGCCCAAAGAAATTAGGAGTTTACATACAGATAGCTCATTTTAAGGAGGGATGAGACAATGAAGCCAACAAAGGCAGACCATCTACATCAATTTTCAAAGAAAGCATTTTCCCTATGCCCTAAGTGAGCAGGACTGATATAATCAACAGCATAGACAAATAAATTAGTCAGCTTACACAATTCTGACTGAAAAAGTTGAGCACACTTTCTGCTCCATGGGTGCCCAAACTGTTGTGCCCAAGTCAGCTAAAGACAACAGCAGAGCTTTCAATAGATGTTTTAAACAAGTGCGATCAAAATCCTGAAGCATTTCTTCAAAGAATTATAGCAGGAGAGAGAACTTGGATTTAGCAGCATGATCCTGTAGAAAGCACGATTAAAGCAGTGGTTACTGAGAGGTGCAAAGGGTCTAGTCAAAGCAAAACTCAAGAGCAAGGGCCATGGCAACAGTTTTTTGGGATGCTCAGGACATTTTGCATGTTGACTTTTTAGAGGGCCAAAGAGGGATAACGTCTGCTTAATTATGAAAATGTTTTGAGAAAGTTAACCAAAGCTGTAGCAGAAAAACACCTGGAAAAGCCCCACCATAGAGATCTTCTCCACCATGGCAATGCTCCTGCTCCGTCCTCTAATCAAACAAGGGCAATGTTACTAGACTTTTACACCATTAGCCATTTACCTTATGGTACTGATTTAACTCCTTCTGACTTCTTTTTGTTTCTTAATCTTAAAGATAGATAGATAGATAGATAGATAGATAGATAGATAGATAGATAGATAGATAGATAGATAGATAGATATAGATATAGATATAGATATATAAAGGCACCCATTCTTCCTCAGTGAATAATGTAAATATGACTGTGTTGACATGGTTAAATTTCCAGGGTCCTCAGTTCTTTAGGGATGGACTAAATGGCTGGTATCTTTACTTTTGTTTTAGGCAAATACTGTTCCTCGAGTCTCTGTATGGTTGGTTGATCTGAGGTATTATAGGTCTGTTGTTTAGCTGAAAGATGATCCTCTAAGATTAATTCAGTTCCATATTTCAAATGTCTAAGGCCATATTTTCTTGGGTTCCCCCTGTCTATTGGGCTAGTAAATCTTAAAAATCTTTTTTAAGATTTGGGATTTGGTTCTATATTTTTCTCCCACATTATCCAGAACCTTCTTATTGTGATCTAAACAAAACAAGTGGTCGTGATAGTCAGGCACCAGCATAGTTCTTTAGGTCTCAGAATATTAGAGGCTGTGTGTTTGCTTCTACTGTAGTCCCTTCTGCATTTGGACTCAGTTTATTTCCATGAGGTTTTTAAATTTGTCTTTACTTTTATTTGCTCTGGAGGGGATGAGTCAACTAGGAAGCTGTGGGGTCCATATGTGTGTGTAAGTGTGAGGATAGAGGCTAAGGGTGACAGCATCGCAGTGCTAGTTAAAATGGCAGCATAAAGAGCAGAGAGGGAAAAAAAGAACAGAGAGGCAGGCATCGCATCTGTATGCAAAAGAATCTGAAAGTTAGGAGGCAATATCAGGAGAATGAAAATTAAAGAAAGTTTGTGGTTATGAGGAGATAATTACGTTTACAGATCATAATTGAATATAATTATAGCTCTTTCTATCAAAAACTACACTCTGAGAATGCCATCACCAAAACAGGAACCCCAAATCTTTAGATGTTGTAAATTCAGTATAATTACATGTGTGTGTGCGCATGCACACGTGTGTGCTTGTGTGTGCACATTTTCATCCATATGAAGACCATTGTTGCCTTCCACATCAAGCTAGGTCAAGAACAAAGGACCAAAGACCCTGGAATATGTAAAGGCATGTTTGGGAGTCAACAGACTGGTGCAGCTCAAGGGAAGGAAACATTAGAAAAGCAAAATTAGGAAAAGCAGATTAGGGGCCAGAAACATCTGTTTGATGTTTTTTCCTCCCCAGCTGGGGATCAGATGATAGACTAGGCTGGCATAGGAGTGGTGGAAATGAAATGTATACTAGAGAAGCAAAAAGAAACCTTCGAAGAGGCATTGAGATAGCCTAGTATGAAGTTATTAAATGTTGGAGTGGTATAAATTAATCACTTACCCAATCCACTGAGTTGAATCTGGCTCATAGCAACCCTACTGGACAGAGTAGAACTGCCCCTTTGGCTTTCTGAGACTGTAAATAAATCTTTACGGAAACAGACATTCTCCTTTCTCCCTGGACCCTAATTGGTAGGTTCAAACCACTAAACTTGCAGTTAACAGCCCAACATGTACTCCACTACGCCACCACTTAGTGGTGTATTATGCATAATAGGAAATTTATGTTTTTAAATAAAAATTAAAATAATGACATATTTGAGCTCCCTGAAACCCACATCCTTCTGCATATGTGCTTTACAAATAAACAGCCAGGGATTCTTGGGATCAATCTAAATCTAAGGCTGTCTCATTATCTTGATTTCTTTTTGTTTCAGTTGATGTTGCAATTATTCATCCACAAAATTGGCAATAATTTTGCATCATCTACTTTGTCATCCAATTTTCCTCATTTGTTTCAAAAATAACATTTTAAAGTTGATTTGTTCTGAGTTAGGCCCACCATTGTATGTATTTGGTAGAAAGGGTGGCTCTGATTGAAGCTTTTTTCCTCATAAGAATAAAAGCCCTACTTAAATTGTAGGGTAGTCTTAATTAACTCTAGGGTAGTCTTAAGTCTCCGAGCAGTCCTCCCCCCTCCCCCCACCCTCTCTTTTTTCTGTCTCTTTCTCTCTTCCCATGTCTTTAACTGGTTGAATAAATTGAGTCAGTTATCCCACAAAATATCTCATAATCTGAATTTTTAAAATCATTTTATTGGGGCTCTAACAGCTCTTAAAACAATTCATACATCTATTGTGTCAAGCACATTTGTACATTTGTTGCCATCATCCTTTTCAAAACGTTTTCTTTCTACTTGAGCCCTTAAATATCAGAACCTCATTGTTTCCCTCCCTCCCCCCCCTCATGAACCCTTGATAACTTAGTATTTTTATATTTTACACTATCCACTATCTCCCTTCACCCATGTTTCTGTTGTTCGTCACCCTTGGGTAATCTGAATACTTTATGTGCCTTCTCTTATTTAACTTGTTCCTCTTGTCCAAATTTTTCCTCTTAAATTTTTAAAAAATCATTTTATTGGGGCTCATACAACTCGTATCACAATCCATACATTCATCCATTGTGTCAAGTACATTTGTACATTTGTTGCCATCATCAATCTCAAAACTTTTTTTTTTCTACTTAAGCCCTTGGTATCATCTCCTCATTTTTCCCCTCCCTCCCCACCTCCTCTCCCTCACAAACCCTTGATAACTTATAAATTATTATTATTATTTCATGTCTTACACTGACCAATGTCTCCCTTCATCCACTTTTCTGTTGTCTGTCCCCCAGGGAGGGGTTATATATAGATCATTGTGATCGATTCCATCCTCTTAATTTAAAGTTAGGTAAAAGCTTGATTGGATTCATGTTCAAGTTAACTTTGGTTTTCAGACATTTTTTCTCATTCTTTTTTATGTGCATATTGATGGTAAAGAAATGGGATTGCTACATCAAAAGTAAACACATCTATAATTTTTAGAGGTTTGGACAGATTCCTCTCCATGTGGGTGGCTTGATTTTGCATTTCCTTACTATTTCTGTAAATGCTTATCCCCTGTCAATAAAATATGCTGTCCAGTGTCATAGAGCATGATGGCTAGCTTGAATTTTTTTTCCAGTCTAAACATATAGAACATGGTATTTGCATTTCTTAAGAGTGAATTTTTTTTCTGCTAATGGAAATGTGCTTGCCCTTTTTCCTAATTGCTGTTGATCCTTTCTCCTGTCAAGGCATATTGTGTAATTGGAGGATTAGCCTACTGTTTATGTTCTAAACTCACTGCCATCAAGACGGTTCGGACAGGGTACAACTGTCCCATAGGATTTCCTTGGCCTGTAATATTTATGGAAGCAGGTCACCAGATCTCTCTCCTGTGTAGCTGCTGGATGCTTTTAACTACCAACCTTTCAGGTAGCCCTTAACCATTGTACCACCAGGGCTTTGTGGCCTAGTTCCTCCTACTACTGGAGGAAAACAAGTACAAATTCATTGTTCTTAGAGGTTATTTTGGGGATCCAGGCAGGAGTGTGTTTGAAACATATGATTCCATCAGTGGTTCTTAACCTACATCTTTGGCACCATAACACAAAGCAAAGGAGTAGCAACAAATTGTAGCATCAATTGTTGTTGGGTTTTTTTCCCCATCTAGAATGCCCATGATGAAATGCTCAAAAACATACATCTTGTGCCTCAATCATGAACTACATCTCTTCTTAATAGGCAACATGGGTAATATGCAAAAGCTCTTCTACATATCACAATATGCTGGTTTCTTCTGGGGAAAGTGGTGGTGTGATAGATTGAGTTGTGAAGCTAACTGGCCACTTTTTCATAGAGCACCAGTTCACTATGAAAAACTGACTGACAACCATAGTTCTTCAGACCTGGATTTTTGAAAACCATTTTCTCAAAAACGGGCAAAATGAGCCTATGCATTTAAGGAAAACAACTGACATAATTTGTCAAGTTGTCGAAGGAAAAGACTCTTGGAAACTGCTATCCTCTGCCCTGGGCCTGACAACTTCTCCTACTTAAAGACTTAGCTGATGTGATCTGGGTCTAGGCTGATTTCAATAACATGTTTTAAAAATATTATATAATCAATGAAACATGTCAACACCTGGAAAATCTGTAAAACTCACAGAACGCATTTTGTAACTGGCCAGTGGTGGACATGACAGAGTCATGCCTGGGTAAACGATCTGTTCTAATCGCAAGAAAAAGCAGTGGGCTTGAATCTGAAGAAGGAAGCCCTGGGTGGTGCCAGAGTGCATGTCACAGCAAACTTTCAGAAGCTACCGCTTGTCCAGCTTCAGTGTAATATCAAAGAAGAACCAAAATTATCTGGAAACACCCCCTCTTTTCTCTCTCTGTATCTGTTGAAGCCAGATTCTCTTCATAGCCTTCAGCCACAACAGCAGAAAGCAACAAATTGAATGGAGACACAAATGCGTATTCAGTTCTCTCTACTCTGGCCAGATATTGACATAAATGCGAACAATGCTACCCCTCTCACAATTGTGTTGTTTTGAAATTAGGTTCAAAAAAATTGTTTGGTGGCAACATGTAATAGTTATATATTGACTTTATTTCAAATTAATTAATAGCTAGTTAAGTCTTCGTGTATATAATTTTAATCTGATAAATATTGGTAGATATACACACACAAAGAAAAACTGTTAGAGTCTTTTTAATGTTATTTGAGAGCACAAAAGGGTCCTAATACTAAAAAAAAAATTTGTGAAACTATTTAAATGATTTTTACAGTTGATAGGTTTTGCTTTGATTATAATAGGTTGTAAATTAGTCTTTGTCCATGAAACACACTGTATATACTAAAGGATTGACAAAATAAAAAGTAGAAAGTAGGTCCATGGGATTTCACTAGACTGAGCAGATGCATTTTCTATTCAGGAAAAATTAAAACAATGTTCTGTTCAGAACCAATAAAAACTACTTTTCACCTTTTAAATAGATTAAAGCTGAAATTTAACAAGATGCAGGTAAAATCAAACACGCTTTAATTCGATCTGTCACTGTTTCTGGAAGGCTGTGTGAGAGGTACTTTCCCAGTTTAACTGAGCAGGGGTTCCTGTTACTTTAAGGAATGAGTTTAATTTATCACAGTGAAATCATAATGGAAAGCTGTGGCCCTTGCCTTTTCTTTATACTTTTCTAATATTCACTTATTCTCTCACTTGTGAATACATTTTACATCATTCACAAATACATCCGATCACTTCTTCCACATTTCTCTTTATGTTCCATGTAAACATCCTCTTTTGTCTGAGACCTTTCTTTCAGTTGTACTTTTAAGAGCGTTCACGTGCACCAAGCTTGGCGTTTGTTGGCGATGTTCACATTGAGCACTATTTAAGATGGAAACAGAGAAAGAAGGCAACGCACCACTCTTCCCCTGAGGAGCTCCCATTCCAGTTGAAAGCGAAACAAATACATATGGGTCAGAAAGTAAAATTTTAGAAAGCCTTATCAAAATTATATTCACATAGAGTGCTTTTTGTTTTTGTTAACACTGCTAGCGGCCTATCTTCCTGTAGAAAGGGTTTTATTTTTGTTGTTTGTAGATACCTGTGGCACCTGTTCAAAGTGCAGTGAGCCTTGATGGCACATCCGTTAAAGAACTCTGCTGCTAATCAAAAGGTTTCCAGCTGGAGCCTACTAGCCTCTCTGCAGGCGAAGAAGCGGGGTCAGTCTACAAGCGGGGTCAGTCTACGTTCTTAGAAGTTCACTGCCTTAGAAATAAATCTCTGTCCTATCTGGTCGCTGTGAGATGGAATTGAGGTCAACTTCCAAAAGGCTACATACTGACCTCTGTCTTGTTAAAGGCATCTACCTGCAGAACCTGACCCCACATGACTCCAGGGGTAATCTGAGTATGAACAATCAGAACCTGGCACAAGGAATGGCCGGTCCGCCCTGTCGCTGGCTTACAGAAGACATTGTAGCTTCTGTCGTCACCACTCCTTTTCTCTTGCACTGTTCTTTCTGGAAGAAGCCAACCACTGTACGGTGAAGACACTCAAGGATCCCTCACCCATGTGAGTGAGCCATATTGGAACCAGACCTCCAGCCCTAGATGATCCTTCAATGACTACAGCCCCGTCAACAGCCACCCAAGCCAGAATCGCACAACCAAGCCCCTCTCAACTTGCCGATGCATAGAAACAGCAAGATTCATCAGGCCTCTCTTCTGAGGCAACTGTGGGTGGACTTGAACTTCCAGCCTTCTGGTTAGCAGCCAAATGCGTTAACATTTACACTATCGCTGACTCCTTCTGTGGGACTGAGAAGCCATGTTGAAAGAGTCCATCCTCCTGCAGGACTCTTCCCAGGGCAGGGACTCAGTGGTAAAAGTACAGGTTGAACGTGATGTAGCACAGTGCCTGTCACTCGTCTACCAACTCACCCTCTTGGGCTATTGATGACACTCTGTCCTTACTCCCTCTGCAACGGCTTCAGACCTTTTCCAGTTGCTGTTGCTTCTCCAGCATATGTCCCGAAGGAGGGCCATCTGATAGAGGGCGGTGGATACAAAGTTAACTGAGACTTTTTTTTTCTGAGACAGCTGTCAGTTGCCCCAGATTTTAAATAGCATATTCAGAAAGTATATTCTTATAGCTCTGCACCTCTAAAGAAAGTTCAACACTTTATTCAAAAGTCATGTCAGTATATTGTGGTTTTTAAGAAAGTGTGCAGTATATTGTGGTTTTTAAGAAAGGAGCACTACTTATAGGAAACATTGCTTGTTTTGGAGGGAAAAAAGGAGGAAATGGGATGGAGGTGAAATTCTGTCACGTAGGGAACCCAAGGTACAAGGACAGCCGTAGATTGATGTCCATGACAATGTCTACCTTATTACTAGTTTAACTTGAGTTTCTTATTAAGAATATAGGGAATTCTAGCTGTTCTTCTATCCCAGGAAGGAGATGGGATGGAAGAACCTGACCCTCGACACCTATCTCCTTAATTCAACAAATCAAGGAGCACCTTTTATTTTCACGTCGATATGCTGTCATTCAAGGAACCCAGTTGGCATAGTGAGTTACTTTTAAGCTGTTAAATCACAGGGTCAGCGGTTCAAACTCATTAAGCATTCCAAGTGGGTTTTGAAAAAATTGAAGCTTTCTACTCCCATCAACAGGGGCAGTGCTACTCTGTCCCATAAAGTCACAGTGAGTTGAAATGAACTCCGTGGCAGGGAGTTTGGTTGGTCTATGCTATAATTCCATTGATACTATGTTAGAAATGGATCCTGGTCTATAAGGAGCTGAGGGTCTGAAAGGTGTGATGAGATGGTGATAGATGTTGCAGCATGTTAAACGTAGCTCTAAGGGAGAGAAACAAAATACAATGGTAAATCATCAGAAGAGTAAGTTCAGATTCTGGTTAAGAGGTTGGTAGTTGGCCAGGGGCAGGAAGCCAAAGGAGCTGGAAATTGAATTGGATTTCAATTGAGGTGCAAAGGAAGGCAACATCCTCAGAAAATCCTGGTTCAAATCTATCCAAATTTCACAGAACACGGAAGCAACCTGCCATGCTAAAACTAGTGGCCATTTTCATTTACAGATGAACCTAACATGTCTGCTGTATCTTGCTCTGTGGCATCACCTGAAAAGTGGACAAGGAGTTCTGGGCTTTGCTCTCTATTTGCCTCTAGAAACTATTGATCATGAAAATGATTTCAAATTTACTGCTGGTTTAAAGGATTAATTAGGAATGTCGTTCGAATGGAAAAGTTTAAATATTCTTAGAGCTCCACATTAGTTCTTAATATATTTGCACATTTACAGGCTTGTATCACTTTTTCGTTGTTTTGCAAAAGTCAACCAAACGACTGCAGATTCTGACTCATAGCTCCTGATAGGATAGACCAAATCTTCCCCATAGAGTGTCCAATACTCTAAAGTTTTAAAGACAAACTGTCACATCTTTAGTCTGCACAGTGGCTTGTGTGTTCCAACCACCAGCCTTCCAGTTACCAGGGGTCCCTGGTAGTGCTGTGGAGCAAGCATCGGACCGCTCACTGCAAGGTTGGCAGTTGAAACCTACCAGCTGCTCTGAGTGAGAACTGTAATTTCCTCCCTTAAAGATTTGCAGCCCTGGAAACACTCTATAGGGCCTGTACGAGGCAGAATCAGCTTGATGGCAATAGGTTTTTGTGGGGTTTTTTGGTAAGTAGTCCTCTATTTTTAGATGCTTGCTACTCTGTAATACACAAAAAAACATTTCTACACTTGAAAAAGTCCCTATCTGTTTTAATGAGTAACATTTAAGGGATTTTATTAATAGTCAAGAGAATGCTTATTTTAAAAATTGGCTCTATTGCTCTGTAAGTTTAGCTCACTAGCAATCCTTGATGATTTGAACATGCATTTTTAATTCTCTGAGTGTTAGGAAAATGAGAACCTTACTATTCAGCACCCTTAACTGCTTCTACTGCCATTACCATCTACTAGTCAAAGAGTGCTCGCAGCTACCACTTCTGAAAACTCGGTGACTTTGTCCACGTTAAACCTACAGTTACTAAAATAAAATTTGCCCAGTGGTTTGTAACAGGTAGCATACCATTTGTGTGTGCTTAATGAGAACAGTTTAACCAAGGTGTCTATTGTTATAACTCAGTTTGTAACAAGTGAAATGGAGGGGGGGGCGGTGGATGTGTACTATTACTTAAATGACCATGTGTAAAACTTAGGAAAATGGACCAGAAGTATGCCTCCCACTGTACACTGCCATGAGATTGAAACACTCATAGATAAGATGAACAACGCCTATCTCAGCCCACAAGGAGCTGGCCGCTTAGTAGGCAGGACAGTGCGTACCAGGTGTCCTCAAACTACGGCCTACGGGCCATATGCGACCCGATTTATCCAGCCCGCCAGGTGTTTTTGCCCCGTTTGGTTTTTTCACTTCAAAATAAGATATGTGCAGTTTGCATAGGAATTTGTTCATAGTTTTTTTTAAAACTATAGTCCGGCCCTCCAACGGGTCTGAGGGACAGTGAAGTGGCCCCTGTTTAAAAAGTTTGAGAACCCCTGGAGTAAAAAAAGGCCAAAAAAACCCCGTAGTTGATGCATTCATTATTCCTGAGTGGAAGCATTTGGAGATTTCAAGTTTAAAACATTAAGCCAGGACAGCATGTTTTGTTAATGCATGCTGAAATCAAAGCTACAAGAGCTAAGTAATGTTCCTCAGCTAGCTCTACCTCCGGCCCTGTGGTCCTGCTGCAGGAAGGACTTAAGACTACCTTGGCGTTAATAGCAGCATATTTGAAAAACAGTGCTCCCGAAGTCTAAAGCCCTTAAAATAAGACCAGATCCTGTGTTTTCTGGAGTATCTGTGATTTTTCTGCCACACCTGTAGACCTGTGAGCTCAGTGGTCACCTGCTCTGTTCTAAGTCCAGTGATAGAGATGTTGCCGTGATTTGAAAGACTCAGACCCTTGGCACCAGTGAGATCTTCTGTTTTCAGATCTTCTTTCCTGGAACAACCTCAGATCCCAGTTATTATCATACTGGGAAGGTCAACACATAATCTAGCATCAAAGAATTTTTTAATAGTATTTTGGGCTTTTCTTCTAGGAATGGTGGGAACATAATGTATGTCTGTTTCAGGTAATGATTCACATTTCAATTTGAGATGACTTTAAAATTACCAATCCATTGCAATTAATCTAATTTAAACCTGCTCTTTTCTCACTGAGGGTTAAAGAATTTTTATAGCAGTGTGTGGTACTTTTCATTTGACCTTTCCCTTTGAAATATATACTGTCATCAGTTTCTAAAAACCAGTGATTATTCCTAAAATAATCTGTCAGGGATGTAAAAAACCATGGAATCAGCATTATTTCTTAGTCTATAGCCACATGGCCATTCCTGCTCTTTCTGCATTTGCTTCTGCCAATAGCATCTATCAATGGCACATTTACTATTTGTATTGATAATTATAGTCGTGTTTACATCTAAAAAGTTTGCTTGGAACTTGTGGTTCCTTGTATGTTGTACGCATAGTGTGTTCAAAACATAATGTTGAAAAAAAAAGAAAACAACAACAACAATAAAAAACCATAATGTTGAAGTTATTAAGTAAATTGTTTCCTAATGATTTCTGTAAAAATTGTGGGGTTAGTAAGATTTGTGGAGTTATATTTCTGCTCTGCTGGAAGTTATTGTATGTTGAATAGATTTTCTAAAAAAATTTTTTATATATAATTCTTATATAAAATTAATTACATAAATACTTTACTCTTACTATTCTCTCTTATAGAAAGTATTAAGAGGCTTTATAGCATAATAGATACAATTTACTGTTTGGGGGGTGGTTTTTTTTTCTTTTCTGGTTACTAGGAAAATAATTAAAGAAAAGATAAGTATAAATAAAATCTAATAATTTATTTTGAAATTATATAGATATTTTAAATACTACAAGTGTTTTTGTTTTGTTTTGGCAGTTAGCCTTTTATGGGCAAGCAATTTTCTGATTACTTATTTTTATTTTTTTATTTTTAATCATTTTATTGGGGGCTCATGCAACTCTTACCACAATGCATACATGCATTCGTGTGTC
>NW_022111321.1:4678387-4679922 GCF_000313985.2 Echinops telfairi | reverse complement strand
GGAGGGGGAAAATGAAGAGCTGATACTAAGGGCTCAAATAGAAAGCAAATGTTTTGAGAATGATGGTGGCAACAAATGTACAAATGTGCTTGACACAATACATGGATGGATGGATTGTGATAAGAGTTGTATGAGCCCCCAATAAAATGATTTATTTTTTAAAAAAAGAAAGAAAACAACAGCATAAACCTGCTTCCAAAATAAAAATTTTAAAAATTCAATGCAAAAAAATAAAGTAAATGTCTAGAAAAGAATGATGGCAACAAATGTACAAATATCCCTGAAACAATTGATGTATGGATTGTAATAAGAGTTGTAAGAGCCCTCAATAAAATGATCTTTTAATTTATATATATATATATCACAGCTGGTATAGCTATCTCTCAGAATATATATATATAGAATTGTATAGGAAGTATGAAGTAGCCCTGGTGGCAAGTGGGTTACGACTCGGGCACCATAAAGTCAACTATTCAAAACTACCAGCTAGCTGCTCCACAGATGAAAGATGAGGCTTTCCACCCCCATGAAGATTCACGGCCTACCCTGGCCTATGGGGTCACTATAAGTCAAAATTGACATGATGGAAATGAATTTGGTTATGAGTTTCTATTTTATTCTTTCATGAAAATAAGCAAATCCTGTGACTGCTCATTGGAAATAAGTAAAATTAGAATCTACTACTATTTAAATTTTCTTACATACTTTGATGGTCCTTTTATTTTTACACTAGAATGTTAACATTTTAGAGAAATAATTTCTTGTTAGTTAGTGACTTTTGAAAGCTGTCATCCTGTAAAGACAATAAAATGTTGTGTCATCAAACTTTTGTGCAACTTTAATGTGATGATTTCACTGTTTTATTTTTCATTTTTTAACATCTACATAAACTTTTCATTCCCATGAAATTGCTTTAGTGCACATGTACAAGGGAGCTTCAAAAAGTTTGTGGAAAATAAGACTGGGAAGATAATGAAATTTGTCTATAAATGTTTGAAGCCCCCTTGTGTTATGCCTGTATTCAGTCCTGTCCTGAATTTTCAGTTATTTTATATCTTTGCATGTAATGTTTGCAGTAGTTGACATCAGCATTGGACAGTGATATAGAGTAACACACTACCGTCAGTAATGATACAATATTCTAGAATCATACCAGCCAGCACAGTAACCACTAGCCACATGTGTCTATTGAAATGCTCAATGGTGTAGCTAAGGTATGAAATTTTTTATTTTATTTAATGTTATTTAACTAAAATTTATTTTTTTACATTCAAAGATGGTGATACTTCATCTCACATACTTTTTTTTCTTCCTTTATAACAATCCATACATCAATTGTATCAAGCACATTCGTGCATATGTTTAAATAGCTACATATGTCTAGTGGCTGCTATATTGTACTGTACAGCTAAACGAAGCAAGGCTCATTAGCACTTAATAAAGAGAAGAAAACATGGCAATATTACTCCAAAATTAGTGTAGCTGTCAATTATTGTCACTTAAAATATAGAACAACTCTTACAGCTTATTTTATT
>NW_022111321.1:4657964-4676543 GCF_000313985.2 Echinops telfairi | reverse complement strand
TGATATCACAGTTTAGTGGAACTTTATTACCATAAAAGAGATGAAAGCCATGGGGGAGAACTTTGACTTGAGAATGTATGTTTATGAGACAGACGTGAGGGAACATCTAGGAAAAATGGATAAGGGGTCGGAAGGGAAAGTGGATTGGGGCGGTTCTCAGAGTTTAGAAGAGACTGTGCACTCTTCAGAAGGGGTGGGTAGACTTCCCCCTGGAAAACTTCCCACTGGTTCTGATGAGTATGTTTACATCAAAAGCATTAGGTACTTAACTGGTAAGTGGAAAGTGAGCAGAATTAGGACAAGGATCCTTGGAACTGACTGGTATTTTTTTGCTTTGTTTTCTCTTCCTGACTCACCCCTCTCTGCATTCACTTTTAACTTGGATTAGGACATTTCTACAACCAACACTAGTTACTTGGGTCCTGGAATTAAGTAGGTGTGACCACCAAACCAGTAGCACAATAGAGCAGTTCTTGACATTTTAAAACTGCATCAACGCTGCCTAGAGATAAGATTTGAATACTAAAAAGAATCCGTTGGAGAGCCTAAAGCAGCACTGTCACATAGAATCACCTGCCATGGCTGAGGGAAGGTGCCCGTGCTGTCTAGGAGAGTAGTGAAGTCACGCGTGACTGGATGCTGACGTTTGGAAAGTGAGCAGTGGGACTGAGAGGTAAAATGTGTAGCATTGATTTACTTTCGATTGATGGCTTCCACCTCAAGCAGTGCAGGTCCAGTTGGCCTCATAGGAAGGTAAATTGGACACGCAGGAAGTGGGCTTGAAGCAAAAGCTAAATCTGAAATTATTCAGATTTAATTTGATCAGAACTTCAGCTTGTCGTTCTTTGATGCTGGGTGCCATTGAGTTGGTTCTGACTCACAGCGACCCTATGTGCCACAGCTGAAAAGACAGCCCGGTCCATGCCCTTCTCACGGTTGGCCCGCCACAGTGTCAGTTCATCTCGTTGAGAGTCTTCCTGCTGTGCAGAACTCTAATGGCTTTCGAATGAATCACCTACAAAGAATGAATCCCCTGCCCCTTTGGCATTTGACTTACGGACTTTAGAAACACAGACGTAGAAAGTTGGTGGAAGAACAAAAAACTTTCAAAGTAAAATGAGCTCCCTTAGTCAATTAAAGTTTTTTCTTTTTCAACTTAATATCCATCTGAACAGTAGCCAACTCAGGCAAGAGCGACATCCTTAACAGAAAAAGATGTTCCCGATACAGCAGCAGGGACTCAAACTCACTGCAGCAAGTCCATTAGAACTACCCTCTGGGCGTCTGAGGCTGGCAACCTTGACCAGAGCAGAAAGCCTTTTTCTCCTGAAGACCAGCTAGTGGGTTCGAACTGCTGACCTTGTGGTTAGCAGCCCAGCGTATCATCCACTCAGTCACCTGAGCACCTTGCAGCAGGAACTAGGCTGACCTTTTCAGTAGCAATGCCATTTTAAATGAATAAATGAGAAAGAATGCATGATGGGAAAATCATGTTAGTTTTCCCTTCTTGTCAATGTATAAAAAACTCTCTTGGATCAGGTCATATCATATCTCTCCTGGATTATTACAATACCTTTTTCCAGTTAGGTTTTCGGCTCTAAACCAGGGGCCTACATCACCCGCAGAATTAGGTTTTCAAAAACAGACCTCACCCACACCTCGGATTAAGAACATTTTGTGTGTGCAACACATCCACAGTAAAAGTTTCTTAACAAATTCTGAGATGCTCTTTTTTACTTTTGAAGTGGGTGGGTTAAATGGGTGTTTTCTTAGATGAAAATAAAATCAGTAAACATTTTTGTTAGCATATCGACAGTATGCTATAAAAACCCACTTTCTGGGGATTTCCTAGAGAAACAGTGCTAAATGCAACAAAATTGTTTAATCAAAGATGTTTATAATAAGGAATTTTTTTACGTAACTTGACTATTCACCGTTAAGAAAATGATTAGGTACATGACAACTGCTAAAATGTCTTCCATGCCACTTTGTGTATGAGTCAGCTATGCTATATCATACTCATTTTCTAATCTAATCTTCATTTGTGTACCCACATGCCTAGCGCATTTGAAGTGTTCTGCCAGGAGAAAGGAAGGCTGACTTAGAGAGCTTAAGACTGGTTAGGCTTTGATTTCTCTAGGGAATCCACAGAAACTAGTGATTGTCTCCTTTGAAGCAAGTATCTATGGATGACAACCCTCATACATCACACTTCTCTCCATCTCTCCATGTTATCAGAGTGATATTTTGCTCCTATTCTCTCTGTTAGATTGCATTATTGTTGTGTAATTCTAGTACACAGCATCTTAGTGGCCCAGCTAATTACATTCAACTCTTGTTTAGGCAGAACTTTTGCACCAAGCCTCTCACCCATGGGAATGCCGACCAGTTGGTCTCCGTACTGGTTGGAGCTTGCTCTAGTTAGCTGTGGCCAGGAGACAGGATCAAGTGGAATAGGTATTTCTATTTTTGTGGAACCTATGATTCTAGCACTAGATGATAGGGCTTCGACCCATTATCTCATCCATGTGATGATACTTTGTGTTTCTTCTTTCTGAGACCCAACATCCACTCACTCTGGTTGTATATAACTGTACTTATTATCGCATATTATTAATAAATGTGAACAATTTTACCTTTTCTTATAATCATCATTAATGCATAAAACCTTTCTTTTACAAACAGGACAAAAGAATCAGAGTATCTCAGCCCTTGACACGAGGACCAAGTGCCTTTATTCCAGAGAAGGATGTAAGTTTATGTCTTAAAAAGCATGAAGCATGATAAATAATAACTTTGTACCAAAAATATCTCCATTTTTAATTCAGAAGGGAAAAAAAAAGCTTTGCTCTTGAGTTTCTTGTTTATATGTCAAAACCACAGAGATTTTCTTTTCAGCTTAATGTAAACATTTGAGTGTGTTATCTGACTTATTTTCTTGAAGTTAGGTTATATAATATGGTTAGAATAATAGAAATTAAGCCATCTGTTGATTTCAAATACAACTCTGCTGAGTAAAGCTAAGAGTTTTAAAAATTAATGTTAATCTGAATGTTTTAAGTTTTTCATTGGCCACTGTGTTCATCCAGGGAGATTAGAGAAACAAATTCATAGACACTCATATGTGGACAAGAAAGAGCTTTATATAAAAGAGTAATTGCATATTAAGAAAACATCCCAGCCCAGTCCAGATCAAGTCCGTAAGCTCGATATTAACCTATATGTTCTATAGTATCCCATGTGCCCTATACCAGTTGTGGTAGTTACTTAATCTTTTGTCAATTTGGGACGATTGAGAGTGAAGGGATGGAGGTTAGCCTGTCAATCAGGTCCAGCTTGATGACCTCATTTGGAGGTACTAAGGAGACTAATAGCTTGCTGGAGGCGGGACACATGCACACTCTCTACTTGATGTTCCTATTGACAAACCACATGGAGACACACTGATGAAGCCAGAGCCCTGGAGCTGGAGGACCCACATGGACACCCACACCAGCGCTGAGGTTCTTCCACTGTCACTGGATCTACAAGACTCTCCACCCACTGGCCAGTGATCTTTCTGCATTCAGCATCATTGCATGGCTGCATGAGTTTCGAGAGGAATTAATGGACTAGTATTGGACACATGGGCTAATATTGGACTTATGGACTTGATCTGGGATGTTTCTCAGTATACACTTGCTCTTTTATATAAAGCTCTTTCTTATACACACATTAGTATCCAGGAATGTGTTTCTCTAGTCTACCCAGGAAAACACACCAGTCAATTAATTCCTCTTCA
The DNA here is from genome assembly GCF_000313985.2 of Echinops telfairi. Taxonomy (NCBI): domain Eukaryota; kingdom Metazoa; phylum Chordata; class Mammalia; order Afrosoricida; family Tenrecidae; genus Echinops; species Echinops telfairi. The sequence continues at coordinate 4,672,762 of NW_022111321.1, read as the reverse complement.
GACCAATGAACACATGCAATACGCCAAATGCAGGAAGATCAAGGCCATCGGGTGGAAAGTTTTGTGGATCCAGTGGTGGTGGAAGCATCTCAGCACTAGCGTGGGTCTACACATGGCTCTTCCAGCTCCAGGGCTCCATCAGTGTAGTAGCTCCATGTAGCTTGTCAACAGGGATGTCTCGCATGGAGAGCGTGTGTGTCTGGCCTCCAATGAGCTATTTATCTCTGTCAAACTTCATCAAGCTGCGACCTGATTGACAGGCTAGACTCCACCCCTTCCTCAAGTTGACAGCAGTTATGTAACTGCCACAGTCACTAATTACATGGTGATTAGCAGTTACATAAATGTTAAAGGTATTTTTTAAATAAATAAAGTTTCTCAAACAAGTCTATTGAGTAGAATGGCATTACATTACCATTACCAATGATGTCTCTTTCCACAGGATCTCCAATAAAATTTGGCAACCTTTTGTAGAGTTGGAATCAAGGTGGTAAATGCAAGGAAAGGGGCTATAAGATTACCCACAAGAGATTGTAATTGACAGAAGGACTGTGGCTATTTTTCATGAATATATCTCTATGAAAGATCACAGCAGTGTACAACCACTTTCTAGATCCCTAGATACCTCTCAGACCTGTGTGTGCTACATAAAGAGCCATTGCTTCAAGGAGCTAGCTCTTAGCTCATCTCAAATAGAATTACCATGTGTGCTCATACACAAGTCACTGCAAAGCTATCATTTTTCTCTCCGATTAGTTAATGCATATTAATAGAATACCTACTCTGTGCCAGACATAAAAGAGGAGAGTAGTATCATTAGGACCATGCATGCCAGCTCACTGCCAGAGTCAGCACTTGCTTCATCTTCATGTCACTCTTTTAGTGGCCTGGCCGTGTGAATGAACATCCAGGACAGCAGGCATACTGCTTCAGGAGCTCAGTGACAGCTGCTCATCCCAGTGGTGGCCACACATTGGAGAAAGGGCTGTGCTTAGGCCTGTGTCTCTCACATAACCAGGTGCTGCTCGTAGTGGGGTGACTCAAGTACAGTTATTGTCACAGTTTAGATTTGAAGATCATCTGGTTTGTAGATGCCACCACTGGTTTCAGAATTTATGGGATCCTACGACTCTGTTAATGTATTTTAGGCGTATAGTACAACAAAAGAAAGCTCAACAAGAAGAGGGAAACAAAAACAAATAGTTTCTCCCTAACTAGAAGTGCTTCATCTGGACCCTATTATACTCTAACACTTCATCTTGGGCCCTGTAATAGACAAAGGGGCAGGAATGAGCAAATGTACACTCAGCTTTCTAATGAGTGGAGTAAAATATGGAAATAATACCTCTCATGTCCATTAATTCCCACAGAATTGGGTCTTTGTACAAGGTGCTAATAAGCTCTTAACACCTTCGGAGCCAATTTTTGGTGTGATTCCCACAAACTGTCACTGTGCACAATGATATATATAAATAATCACATTTTGAAAAAATGCCTTTGATTTCCTAGGATGGAGGTTGTCCATTTTAATAACGTACCTTGTTTCTTATCATTTGTATAATAAGCTCAAAATAGGAATGATCATATTCTAGCATCCTTCCTAATTTTTCAATTAACACTTTTCTACCAATTACTTTTTCTTTGTTCCCAGAAAGACTTAAGAAAGCTTGCTTTCTTCTTCTCTTCCTTTTGTGACATAATGTTGAACGACAGGCACGGCCAAAGGATCATACTGAGAATATCTGTCTAAAGATAATGTGACTAATTAATTATCTGCATAGGCTGTTGAGATAAAAATCACATGTAGTCCAAATGCCATGGCTGTTGCCTCTCCCTGGATGAGCGTGACAATGGGCAGGCAAGTGGGCCCTGAAAATCTGCCTGTGTGCCTGGTAAAACAGATGGAGCTTCTCTCCTCCGGTTTCAAAGATGGTGTGTAGAATGTTTGATAATTTGACATTTGTTGTTTAATAAATTGTGGTATCAGAGCCAAAAATGAAGGGTGTTTTCTTTTTCGTCGCTGTTTCTAGTATGAGCAACTGCATAATTTCGCTGTCTGTTAATATCAAAAGAACATTCATTTGCTTCAGCAGTGGCATAATTTATGTAAACCAAAGATGTGTTTACTACTCAGTCAGCGTTTTGTTTTGTGTTTCCTGGTTATAAGGTTGTCCAAGCAAACACAGTAGATGAACGCACCAACTTTCTTGTGGAAGAATACTCAACGTCCGGCCGCCTGGACAACATCACACAGGTCATGAGTCTGCACACCCAGTACCTGGAGTCTTTCTTGAGGAGCCAGTTTTACATGCTGCGCATGGATGGGCCCCTTCCTCTCCCTCACAGGCACTATATCGCCATCATGGTGGGTGTCCTTCTTCCTAGTTTCCTGCCCACATCCTTCTCCAGTCTGAAAGTGTATGTGCGGAGCTCAGGACACCCGTAAGGAGGCAAGAGCGGAAGGAGCCTGCGGCCTTTTGGAACCATCTCATATGCTTTAAGCCACTTCATAGACTGGCTGTTTCTCATTTAATTTGTAGTAAACACATTTTCTATATTTAATCTCTTAGGATTAAGGACGCTTGCAGGGTCCAAAAGAATACTCACCCAAGTTTGTTTTTGTTCCTGATGCCCTGTTTTTATTATTAATTAAACACAGGCTGTTTGTGATATTTTACTTGGTCACATTGTACATGAGGACTATCTCTGGCTTGACTAAATAAGAGGATATCAGTCAGGACCAATAGAGAATGAGTAAGAGAAGATTTCTTAAATGAATCAGCACTTTTACTATAGTACTTGTTAGACACAAGTTAACTAGTTAATATTACTTAGGGGCGTGGAGAATTATACATTGGGATGGGAGGGGCAGGTCTCCCCTGTCCTGTAGGGTCTCTGTGAATTGGAATGGGCTTGATGGTGGTGGGTGGACGCAGCCGTCAAGACGAGAAGGGTAGAAAGAAACAACACTACTAGAGAAAAAGACGGCCGTGCTGCGCGAGGAGACTTCAAAGAGTTGGTGGGAAAAGTTGTTAAAGAATAATGGACTTCTTCCCCCAAACTTTTTGAAACCCCTCGTATACGAGGCAATGTTAGAGCATCCTCAAACTATGGGCTGCGGGCCACATGCGGCCCGCCAAGGACGTTTATCCAGCCCACTGGGTGTTTTTGCCCCCTTTGGTTTTTTTTACTTCAAAATAAGATATGTGCAGTGTGCATAGGAATTTGTTCATAGGTTTGGTTTTTTTTAAAACTATAGTCTGGCCCTCCAGCGGGTCTGAGGGACAGTGAACTGGTCCCTGTTTAAAAAGTTTGAGGACACCTGTGTTAGAGTAATAGCAGAATTGGCCAGTAGTTAGTAGATCAGTTTTTACCAAATTTAATTTCATTATATTTTTCAATATTCTCACTGAAGTTAGAAACCAACAGAGATCTGGGTAGCACTCTGCTTTACTGATTGATGAGCGCGACTACAAATAAATAATTTTAGTTTTGATGATAGGGTGGCTGAATAAGAACAGAGTGACCGCAGACAGAGACAAAATGGGGACAATAGGAAGAATAAAATAATGCTGTTTCTCTGAGCAGCAGTCCCAAGGAAAGAGCGGTCAGAACTGCCCTGGGGGATTTACTCCCTTGTCAGTGTCCACACTGACTGTGGGCTCCGTTGGCATCAACAGGCTACTGTGTGGCACAGGTAGCCCTGGAGTCCAAGCTGTCTTAAATCAGCGGAGTGCCCTAATTGGCATACGAGAAGTGCCCTAATTGGTATAAATTTTCTATTGGCACAATACACAGACACGTTCATGAGACTTTCTTATGCTTTAAACAAAATTCAGTAGATCTCACTTCCAACAGTGAGAAGTGCACACGTATCTCCTTACCAGGGTTAGATGGTGGCTCTGGATTGACCTCCACCAGCTACTGCGCGAGGGGGCAACAAGCTTCATGTGATAAGCGCTTGCTTATATATGTATCAGCTTCAAGTATTCAAGAATCTTTTGCAGCATTAAAGCAGAATTTTTAGAAGGGGAATTTTGAAAGAAAAAAAAATATGGCCCCCAAAAACAACTGAGCCCCATCTGAGTGATTGGTTTAGAAACAGGGAATGCATTAGCCACACCATGATTGCTTTACCACAGGCTGTGTTCTCTGTGTTTCAGGCTGCAGCTAGGCATCAGTGTTCTTATTTAATAAACATGCACGTGGATGAGTTTTTAAAGACCGGCGGTATGGCCGAGTGGCTGAATGGTTTGGAATATGTACCACAAAGACTGAGAAACCTTAATGACATAAATAAGCTGCTAGCACACCGGCCCTGGCTGATCACAAAAGAGCACATTCAGGTACCAAGTGCTTTTTGTCTTTCTGTAAATCAAGGAGAGTTTACCAGTCATTCTAACTGAGAGATACTTACTGAGCTAAGTAAGTATTACTTAAGAATTTTACTTAAGAATTCATTTGAAACCTGTGCATGCTAAGAACGTGAAAAACAACAAAATACGTCAACTTGTGTCAAAAAGATAATTGTAGAAAGTCAGTGGATTTAATGTAACTTTAAAACGAATCATTCTCCTGAAGTCATAGGCAGTTAGCACATACTTGGAAAATTGATTTCCATCTTCATGCAGTAAGTAGAACAAAGAAGGCACGGTTGCATCATGGCACGCCCAGGCTCTAGCCTCTGTTACTCACAGGTTTGTGAGGATCCGTGATTGAGCTTCTATGGTCTCCATTCCCTCTGCTGCAAAATGAAGGAGCTGGAAAACATGAGCTCCAAACTCCTTTCTAGTTCTAGCATTACAGAATTTCAAGCTTTTAAAGAAATAATTTTGCAAATAAGATGGGATCTGCCAGCTATTGTGTCATTAGGAACTTTAGAAAGAACTTAGATCTGAAGTAGCCTTGTGACTGACTGCAGCACTTCACCTTGAAGGGGCCTTCCATCAGAGACCTACAAGGTATGGTAAGCGCAGTGTGTTTAGCACCGTGCTTGACACTTGGTTCAATAAATAGCAGCTGTGATTTAAGTTAGGTGCCTGAGTGGTGCAAACAGGGCAGGCTGCTGCTAACCAAGTGCTCGGTGCCACGAGGGAAGAAAAGCCTTAAGATCTTGCTTGTGCGCAAGATGGCAGCCAAGGGGACCCAAGGAGCAGGTGTGCTTGGTAAGGCCGGGGTCACCCTGAATGAACGCGTGATCTTCAGTGTTGTCGGCGAAGCCTTCCTCATTTAAAATGCTTGAATAGAAATAGCATTGTTTTTAAATCTTCTTACTAGACTATCTCTTTCTTAGCGATTTTCCCAGTTCTTTAAGTAAATTTAACTTTATCTCCATCCATTTTATATGAGGCGCCCTCGTAGTGTAGTGGTTATGCACTGGGCTGCGATCTGCATGGCCAGCAGTTTGAAACCACCAGTAGCTCCGCTGGGCTTGCTACTCCGTAAACAGAAACCGTCTCAGAAAACAAGGGGGTTGCTATGAGTCAGCACTGACTCGATGGCAGGGAGTATACATTTTAGAAATCTTTTAGAAATCTCGGACTCAGAGCCTCTCCTGGAAATCTGCGAAGTCCAATGCTGCCTTTGGATTATATGTAGATCAGTCATCTTTCCATTAGATAAAGGAATCAAGTCACTTTACTTTTGCATGTTGATTACTTAGTGGAGAAATCCTTGATTACTTAGTGAGCGGCCCTCCCTCTGCATTCTTAGAAGCTTAGGGAGAGGAAAGGCGGGCCACAGTGGGCAGGCAGGTAAAGATGCTATCACAGCACATGAGTGCTCTAAAAGCAGTGGTGAAAATAAAGAGGAGGGGGTTACAAAGTTGTCCCTGGGGGTGAGAGGAGCCTTCCTGGCAGAGATAACATTGGACCAATGGCAGTGACTAGAGTATGCAATCTTAGAATATGCTGAATGAGTGGCTGACAGTTTGGAGTTAACTGAAATATAGGAATTTTATGTAAGGTGGGGAGAAGAAAAGGGAAGAATTTTGTATAAGCTAATGAATGCTCTATTAGGGAATTCACATTTTATCCTCATATCTCTCCAGCTACTTAACGGTCCTCCAGCAGTGTATACGACAGTCCTCCAAAATAAGAGCAGAAACCATGTGTGTACATATGCATGTTCTTATTTCAGCCATTAAATTTTCTTTGTTCAAAAAATTTCTGAATTTTATGACATTACTTCAGTATATGCATATCCTATATAAAATTTTATGTATGAATTTATAATTACCCCTCCCAGTCAATTTTTGCTGCAAACATTTATGGTTAAGAAAAAAATTTAGTGGTGACTATGAGGGAGAATTCTTTTTTTCCCTGTGGAACAAGTGAATTTATTAAAGTGGTACTTCAGTACCATGCAGTGGCACTTCAGCATGGAATATGATGGAATGACACAGTGGCTGGAGCATCCCTTCCAGAGAAACAATTATGAGGATGTGACAGGTCTCAACAGTGTTTCATTCCATTGTACATAGGGTGAGGGAGAATTCTTAAAGGCTCTTTAAACCAACTTGTGACTTGAGCTTATTGTGTGATGCGGAAAATAAATTATAAGTGGAACCGACTAGAAGCAGAGAAGCCAGCTACCCTGAGAGGTGTTTTTCCAAAAATACTAAGTCAATGGAAGATTAAAAAAAGAAACCAGATATTTGGAATCCTTCCATGTGAAAATAAATAGGACTCAGTGGTTGGCAAAAGGTGGAGATGGATAAAAGGAGAGATGCTCTGAGGATGAGCCCCCACCACCACCCCCTGCAATCATAACAGCGCACCTGCCCATTCTTCAAGGCTAGCAAGGGATGTCCTGCAAGGATTTTGGTTTGCAGCCTTACTTCATCCATCTCAGGGCCCTTTCTTGCCCCTTCACACTTGATCTTGTTACCCAATTTAAAAAGAGCATTAAAAAGGAAAACCCTTGAGAAACTTTATAGGTGCCCAAACTACCATTCTGATGTGGCAGTAACCAAAGAGCTCAAAGTTCTTCAGACAAGGATTCCAAAGAGAGAAACGGGCCCTTCAGAAGAGTATAGACCTAGATGGGGGAGATACAGATAAATAATGGTTTCATATTATGATACTTTAATAAATATTTGTAATAAATATTTCAATTATTTTGTAGTAATACTTTTTGATATTATGTCTTATAAGGACTTTCATAAAAGAAACCATACATAATTACATTGTTTGATTATTTGAATGTAGCACTGTTAGACCATGGCCTTATGTTTAATACAGGAAGCATTTTTTAAAAGGAGGTCTTAAGTTTTACTGTAACAAATGAGTATGTGAAATTTGATAGCTCTCCATGCTTTTAAAATGTCCTTTATAGCCATTTTCACATGTACCCGTACTTGCTGCTCATTTCAGAAACTTGTCAAAACTGGAGAAAATAATTGGTCTCTGCCAGAACTGGTACATGCTGTGGTCCTTCTGACACATTATCATGCCCTGGCAAGCTTTGTGTTTGGGAGTGGCATCAATCCAGAAAGAAATCCGGAAATCTCCAATGGATTCAGGCTAATAGCAGTCAACAATTTTTGCGTCTGTGATCTCGCCAACGACAACAACATTGAGAATGCATCCCTTACAAGCAGCAACTTTCGGGTGTGTCTTCTCAACTTTTTCCTTTTTAACTATGTTTTCATTTCTAATTTAAAGGGATATCTATATGAACCATTTCAGCATACATTTTTATCGTGGGGGCAAGATATATATATTCGGGTACGGAAACCTTGCCATTGCAACGTTTTCATATGTACAAACAAGTTTGCATGATTTTTTTATTAAAATGAAAGATTTAACTGGTACCTGAAATTGTGGTTTGTCTTAAAGAGGCTCTTAAAGCAATTAGATATTACTCCAAGTCACATTGATCAGAACAATTAAGCATTGTAGTGGTTACAGGCTCTTAAGATTACAGCCTTTGAAGAACAATCTCAGAAGAGTGCATTGTTGTCTGAAAGATGCTGGAGTAACCATTGGAAAATACATATTTTAAGGACAGAAGAAAGTTAAAAAGTTTGATGCTTCCTGTTGTTATATAATTCAATCATACCACATGCCATCATTCTAGATTACATACATCAACATTCATAAGTTACTTTTAAAATGTAAATATTTATAACTAAGCCTAAAGGCCTGCCCTTCAAAAATGTGTGAATCCGCCAGACGAGTTTCTTTGAAGTTGATGGAAAATCCAGTTAGGCATACTCCACTGCCCACAGTCATGTACCACTGGGAAATGGGGACATTCAGGAGAATGATAATGGCACCCATATGCTCTCTGCTTCCAGATTGTGGGTTCACTAAGCGAGCTGGAGGCCTTAATGGACAGGATGAAGAGACTTCAAGAAGAAAGGGGAGATGAAGAGGCTTCTCAGGAAGAAATGACCACTCGTTTCGAGAAGGAGAAGAAAGAACGGCTGTTTGTGGTGGCTGGAGATACTTTTCACTCATTTCCTCTTTCAGGTGATTGGCTTTATTCTCTGTGCATTCTGCTGTTCTTGGTGCCCTCGCAGAACAGGCTTCAGTGTTGTCCTGGTAGATATGTAAAAGCAATTCAAGTACACGTGAAAATGTGACCCAAAGCTTACCAATTGTTTATGAAGTTAGGTAGAAATAATGAATTCGACCTACTCGTGTAGGTTTTAAATGATAAATGAAATCCTGTTTTACTGGACATCTCCTTAGAGAAGGGTTATGGGGAGGAGACTAGCCAGTCAGGTGCTGTATAGCAATGATGAAACATATAATTTTCCTCTGGTTATTTAATGCTTCCTCCCCACAACCCCCCACTATCATGATCCCAATTCTACCTTACAAATCCAACTAGACCAGAGGATGTGCACTGGTACAGATCAGAGATGGAAACACAGGGAATTCTGGACAAATAAACCTCTCTGGACCAATAGTGAGAACAGCGATACCAGGAGGGGAAGGGGAAGGTAGGGGACAAAGGGGGAACTGATCCCAAGGATCTACATATAGCCCCCTCTCTAAGGGACGGACAACAGAAAAGTGGGTGAAGGGAGACGTCGGACAGTGTAAGACATGACAAAATAATAATGTATAATTTATCAAGGGTTCGTGAAGGAGGAGGGCCGGGGAGGGAGGAGAAAAAATGAGCTGATACTAAGGGCTCAAGTAGAAAGCAAATGTTTTGAGAATGACGAGGGCAACAAATGTACAAATGTGCTTAACACGATGTATATATGGATTGTGATAAGAGTTGTATGAGCCCCCAATAAAATGATTTTAAAAAGAAAGAAAGTAATCCTGCTTTAATAGATGAAATAAAAAAATTAAAATCTTTGTATAATAGAAAGAATACTAAGTAAACAAGAAATTTACTAATTCAGTATATGCTTTAAATAATATGCTTTGAGCTGCTAATTGCAAAGTCAATAGTTCAAAACCACCAGCCTGAGTCCACAGGAAAAAGACAAGGCTTTCTACTCCTGTAAAAAGTTACAGCCTAGACAATCGCAGGGGCAGTGCTACCCTGTCTTACAGGGCCCCTGAGCCAACTCTGGAAATGATCTCTTCAAGAGAGAAGCTGCTTTACAGAATTGCCTATCACTAAATGTTGGCTTTTGTATCACTCGTATCGATTATGATATAATGGACTACATTAAGCAAAGTATAACCTATTTTAAAATATTAAGAGATAGTCCATTGTAAAACCAATATTTAAAAATGCTTCTCTTTATCTGACTAGAGTACTAAAATACAAGAGGAAACAAAATTGACTGTGGGCTTGAGCTAAGGATAAGCCTGAGAACTAAAAGTCATTCAAAAGCCTCAGGTCAACTTAAGTAATTTAGTATTTATAAGTTTTCCACACCTTAAACTACTTCGCTTTGTACTTCTCACTTGCTGACAATAGTATTGGTACCCATTAAGTACCTGTCACATGGGCACACTGTTTATTTCATATGCACCTACTGATTGACTATTATTTATTGACTATCTCATTATCCAACACTTTACATGTACAGTGGTAAAGTATCTATCCAAGTATTCTGTGCATTAAAGACGTATATCTGGCAGTAACAAATGCTGTGGTGTAAAGCAAGAGTTAATGCTGGCTGTGATACTTAAAAATTATGTGTCTACTTGACTGGCCATGATTTTCAGAAATGCCAAGGGAAAGCTAAAAAGTGGGAACAGGGGGATTTTGTTTCATTGTCTTTACCATGTACCAATTTCATAACACCACACTGTTTGTTATTGCCCTTAGATTTTGAAGAGGACATGGTTGTGACATCAGATGTCTCCCGATATATTGAAGACCCCGGCTATGGGTATGAGGACTTTGCCCGACGAGGGGAAGAGCATTTACCAACATTCCGAGCTCAGGTAGGAGATGTGTTTGATTCAGAGAAATGACAGGACTAAATGTTGTATGACTTAACAATTTCATTTTAGGCCTACTCTACTTTGATGTTCAAGTGAATGGACCCCATCACCCTTCACCGCACCCCCCGCAAAGCAAAAGGAAACTTTTATTGGGTTACTTACATTAGTAAGAGGTCATTTTATAATGTTCATACCACTTGTTTGGAGCAGGGAGGCAATAAAGCAATAGGGTCACATTTATAATACTAATATGTTTGTAGTAAGCTCACACACCAGTAGTTAACGGGCTTAAGAGACTTTGCCCACAGCCGAAGGAAGAGCATCTGCCAGCATTGATGAATGCTATCATGTTAAATGTGAACCTTAAAGACAGAGCTCCTTAGAAGGCATAGTCTCATGGTGACACGACTGTAGAAAGGGCATAGTTTTCATTAGAACACATGATCTGCTAACTGTCTACGTCACAAAGTCAGTTTAGTCAATAAGGGATTTTCTGAAACCCCCAAACCATAGGAGGTGGCCAACGTTCATCGCTCACATGCCAGACTGCAGGCTTCCCAGAAGTATCGTGCTCTCCCAGGGCCAGTGGGCCAGGCAAAAGGCTCTCAGTAAAGCATTGTAGTAAAGCAGCAAATCTAGAATGTAAATTTGAAATATCCCCACTTCCTTGCTCAAGTAGTTAATGTTAACAAAAGCCCAGAGTTTACGTGCAGAATGCCCATTTTGCAACTCGATGGATTCTATTCCCTTAGGACTACACTTGGGAAAACCATGGGTTCTCCCTGGTGAACAGACTTTATTCTGACATTGGACATCTTCTGGATGAAAAGTTCCGGATGGTCTACAATCTCACCTATAACACTATGGCCACCCACGAGGATGTCGACACAACCATGCTGCGCCGAGCTTTATTTAACTATGTTCACTGTATGTTTGGAATCAGGTATGTTCACCCTGGACACCATTGTACACATTGCTAAGTGATAATTCTAACTCGAGTCTTAGTTACCTCCTGTTAATGAGTGCGCAATTCAAGGGGAGAAGGTACTACCTGTGGGCATTGGATTGGGGAAAGTGAGAAAAGTACTCCATTTTGTAGAAAAGCATTTTGGGAGGGGAGGTTAAATGTGAATCTTATTATTGATGCACAGGTAAGTCCAGTAGTAAGGGTTTATTAAGGAAAAGCAACATCAAGCATTGCAGCTAGACTCAGGTTGCACTGGAGGATCCTTCTAGAATGAAGAGGTCAGTTCAGAAAGCATGCATTGTGTTTTTCAGACCATTGTCATGAATGTTAGCCCGTTTGGTTGTTTGTTTGCTGTTGTAATTTATTTTTGAAGGGGTGGTAATTAGAGCATAATTAAAACTGGAACAGATTCTGCCCTCCAAGCTTGCATGCATTATCATCACATAACCACACTGGAACGGCACATAGCAATCAATATAAATTAATGGCCTTTGAACGCAGGAAATTAGCATGAAGAGGACAGTGAGTAAACGCGAAGGAGACTGAAAGCTGGAATCTGGAAAACTCTTTTTGGATAATGTGACTTTTTTTTTTTTTGATAATGTGACTTTTTAAGCTGGACTGAAAAAGCTGGCTTTTGTGGAGATGAATTTGCAGAAAGGAACAATTTACAGTTAATGTGTGCATTCAAGTTGATTGTTTACTGTATCATTTCTGGTGTTTCTAAAATTTTTGTAGGATGGAATTCGAATTCACATTGTTGAGCAGTGTGTTTTCTATAGAGTCTAAATGAGTAACCCAAAATGTCCTCATAAATTAGTTAGCCATGTATTATTCTCTCTAAAAACTGCATTCTGATGATACATAATGACTTGTTACAGGCCACATCTATTCTGGATGATAATTTATCATAGAATCATAACATTTTCAAATATATACATATTTACCTGCCCAAGAAAAATAGGCATGAATAGAATTTAATTTAATTGCAATAAATATGTATTATATATGGAAGGCAATAAATAATAAATGCTCTGGTAGTTAGATCCACAAGGTACTTTCTAAAAACCAATAGGTATTACATTTAAAACATTAAAAATCAACTGGGGGAAAAAATAGAAGAAAAACTCCACAAGTTGTCAATGCCGCATTCACCCACCTACCTGCACCTGCACCACCACCCCCACCCCCACCCCACCCCCGCAGGGCCTCTTCTGCTGTGTTAGAGGGATGGTCTGCTCTGCTCCTCACTTGAACTCAAGGCTCCACCCCCTCTCACCTTTTAGCGAACTGACTTCCAGCAGCTCTCCACTCTCCCTGCAGGAGCAGCTTGATTGGAATGGCTCCACACTCGCCCCTCCCCCAAACGCTACCATCATCCTTCGTGTCCTCCTTTACGGGCTCGGCAAATAAAAACCATGTTTTAAAGCATTCACTGCCACCATGTTCTCCTGCCCCATTCTCCCTGGAACCTACTGTAATACCAGGCTTTTACTCCTGTAGTGCCACCAAAACCGCTCTTGGCGAGGCTGCCGGTGGCCTACCCCTCACCCTGACATCCAGTGGTCATTTCGCGGTGATCCCTTTGTCTTACCAGCCGCGCTAGCCCGCTGATGACCCCCCTTTTCCTGACGCCTGTCTCACTTGCTCCTCCACCTTCTGGAACTGGTTCAACTGCCAGCTTCGCACAGAAGCCCCTGCTCACCCTGCTTAAGCCCACAGCTTCTCCTCAGGCCCGGCTCCATCCTCTTCTTTGCACTAGTCACTGTCTGACATTTACTTTAGTTTCTGTTTCTTTTTCCCAGTAGCATTTAAATGCCTGGAGGCTAGAGGGTCGTTTGTTTGTTTGATCTGTTTGTTTGTTAGTGTTCACATCTCCAGTGCTAAAAGTGTGCCTGGCGCATAATAGGAGTTCAATGGATTTTTTTTTCTTCAATGAACTTAATGACCTTTTAGTATTTAATTACTATGCAATGAACTTCTCTTGGTATAACTTTAAAAATTAAGAGTTCTGGTTATGTCATTGTAAACCTGCCATTGTATTGCTTAGGTATGATGACTACGATTATGGAGAAGTTAATCAATTACTTGAACGAAGCCTGAAGGTTTACATTAAGACAGTGACCTGCTATCCTGAGAGAACTACAAAGCGCATGTATGACAGTTACTGGCATCAGTTCAAACACTCAGAGAAGGTAAGTAAGTTCCTGACTGAACACTATATAAGGAGAGGTGCTCAATACAACATATAGTGGTTATAAAAAGATGATACGTGAAAGTATTTACAAATCAGTACCATTGGAGAAGTGAAAGTGTTATCATCTAACTATAGATATCTTTTTTCAGTGTCTCTTAAGTCAAGTACCATCAGTGTCTCTTAAGTCAAGTACCATATACTCGAGTATAAGACACCCCGAATATCAGCCGAGGCACCTCATTTTACCACAATGACTGCATAAAAAATGTGCTGAAAAACTCGGGTTATACTCGAGTATATATGGTATTTTGATTATTAACTAAATTTGGTCACATGTTTAGTTTAATATTGATCATTTTAAAGTGTATTTGGAAAATTTTGTACCATTCTAACTATGAATAAAACTCAAACCCAGTGAGATATAATTTTATCTTGGTTCATTTAGAGATTTTTTTTTTAACTATTCAACCATTGGGCTTAACCTATTCGAGCAGTAACTTCTCATTCCATTTCAGTAATCTGATATTTTGGCAATGTAATCCAGGACCTTTGAGCCAAATATGTTATCATATCAGCATATTTCTTTGGATAGAATATATAAGAGCCCTCATTTAAGACCTAATAAATGTAAGGCTCTTTATCAGCATCATAAAGAGTCCTGGTAGTACTGTCAGTGGAGTGGTGTGCTAGCAATCACAAGGTCAGAGGTTCAAACCCACCTGCCATTTCACAGGCGAACGAAGAGGCTGTTTGCTCCTGTAAAGATTTGCAGTCTTGGAAATCCAACATAGGGTCTCTGTGGTAGAGGATTTTACCAGCAACATCATGTGAAAACTCATAGGTCCTTTGACCTTTGACTCTAAATATCTTTCTTTTTTTGTTGTTTTTAGTTTTCTTTGGGGTTTTTTGACTCTGAATATCTTTCGTATCATTATAATATTATAATTTCTAAGGCTGAAAGTAAAATCTTGGTATGGGTCTGAGTCACTAACGGAGACTTGGTGGTGCAGTAGTTAAGCTCTCAGCTGCTCCACAGGAGAGTGATGTGGCATTCTGCCTCTGTAAAGATTATAGCCGTGGAAAGACATTTACAGAGGCATAAATATAGACAAGTATATATGTAAATATATTAATATGTAACCATGGGAATATAGGTCTATGTACATATATTTATATGTTAAATGTCAAGGTAGATGGATGAACAATCTGGAGGAGAAAACAACGGGACTGACAGTTCCGGGGGGACATGGGAGAGGGGGAGGAGGGGGGA
>NW_022111321.1:4640471-4655609 GCF_000313985.2 Echinops telfairi | reverse complement strand
AGGATTATAGCCTTGGAAACCCTTTGGGTCAGTTCTACTCTGTCCCACCAGGTCCATGTGAGTCAGAATCAAGTCCTTGTCAGCAGAGTTTGGCATTTCCTGAGGAACGGGGTGATCTTGGCTTCAATACAGCTAACAGATGTGTCGAAATCTCCCCGTCACTCACACATCAGGGGATACCGTCTGGGTCTCCGGCACCCTTCCCTGGTGGGCCTGCATGCTCCTACATGTGCTTGCACTAGATTTTGAAATGTACTATCTAGAAATGGCTCTCATTTGTCAGGAAAATACATCCAACACTTACTAACCTTTATAAAAAGATTAAAAATTTAACTATATTATCATAGCCTAGTCTTCATAATAAAAGTTTAAAACATGGATGTTCATTTTAACTTATCAGCTGAGAAGTACATGCCCATGACTTTCTCTAATCGGTTCTGGAAAACCTGCACATATGTAACAGATTAGATGCTTCCTCAGGCTTCCAACTCTTACCTGAGTATCTTTCCAGTCCGGAGCCCTTGGTGGTGTGGTGGCTGTGCATTGAGCTGCTAACCACAGAGTCAGTGGTTCAAACCCACCAGTAGTTCCCCTGGAGAAAGATGAGGCTGCCTGCTTTTGTAAGGATGTAAAGTCTCAAAAACCGTAAAGGATGGCTCTCCCCTGCCTCATATGGTTGCTGTGAGTCTGAAATTTGATAGCAGTTTGGTTTGATTTTGGTATCTTTCAGATAAATAATACAAACTTTTAAAAAAGCTTTTTGAGGTCATAAACATAGATTGTAAAAAGTGTAGGACTGATTTCTAGCCACATGAAATTTTATAGCTAGTGGGGGAAAGTATAATTTATAGGAAAATTATCATTTACAAACATTAATCTTATCTCACAGCTGAAAATGTAGTTGGGCTTTCCCTACAAAGTATATTCTAACAAAAGTATTGGGGTTTTTAGGCTTGATCGTTGTCTTTACTGCTCACCAAGATTTTTTTTTTTAACTGATGACAGATCCCTTGTGAGTGCTGCATAAGTACACGCATAACTAAGCCCAAGCCCGTGTGTCTGCACATCTATCTGTGTGCACGCAGGATTACCGCTTACTAAGTGGACGACATTTCTGTTTCCAGGTCCACGTAAACTTACTGCTAATGGAGGCACGGATGCAAGCGGAGCTTCTGTACGCTCTTCGGGCCATCACCCGGCATCTGACCTGAGGGTCCCCAGGGACCGAGCCGTCGATGTCGTATGCTCTGCGAGACCGTTTCACATCCGAGAGGCATCAGAAGCTGTTTGTGATGTAGCATCAAAAATTATCCAATGCTCTAGTGTCAAAGTTTAGCCGGTTTTGTTTGCGGCCGTAATGTGCAATGATGTGTTTTTTTGTTGTTTATTTTTTCTTGATGCTTAACATTACTAACAACTGCAGAAACAGTACTGAGGAGCACTGCTTTGCATCGTGTCTAGTGGGAGTGTAGACTGACCATAAATCATGAACCTGGTTTGTTAATGCTTAACTTCAGCGTTGTTGGGTCTGTGTGTTTGTGTACTTCTCTTTTTATCCCTTCTTCACTTTGGGTTTTTGCTTGTGTTTCTGTTTTTTGTTTTTAAGTTAAAAAGCAAAAAACAAACAGGAAAGGAAAAAAAAGAATGCGCTTACAATCTGTTCGACTTTCAGATGTTGGAATTTAACTCCGAATGGGCCCCCTGGCCACGGTAAAGTGGTAATGCTGTGTCCTAAATCTGGTAGAGGAGAGGCATGCGCTGTTGGACCAAGCTGCTCAACAGACACATCTGTGTCCCCAGGAGATTTATTTGTCAGGCACTGTTTTCCTTTTGTTTTCCTTTCATTTTGTTTGGTTTTGACTTCTGTCGACAATAACGTGAAATGTGATACAGCCATTGTCCATACTTTAATGTGAAATTAATCATGATGATTCTGTAGCATGCTACTGAAATGCCAAATTAGCTATTTTCTTTCTCTTCTGAAACAAGTGTCAGCGTTCCATATCAGATGCACATATTAGAAGTGGAGTTGTGCACAATCCTCCCTGCACTGACGTAACCCTCAGCCCCCCTCTGTTACCCATAAGCACACGCAGTCCTGCTCACAGCTCACCCGGCTGGTCCTTGTCAGACTGCGCCCACACAAGACAGACCAAAAAGTTTCCTTGCACATTTTTTCTTTCTCCTAGCTGTTTTTTTTCCTTTCTTTCTTCTCCTCCTTTATTCTTTTTCTTTCTACATTTTAAGCAAAGGAAGGTTAAAATGCCTATATTTTTCCTGTTAGGCTTTTAGAAATGACATACCATAATTTCCTGCTTATAGTCAATTAAACCGTTTATTATTCAAAGGGAGACATTGTGTTTCTATGCATCGGTGGGTGGAACAGCAGAGCAACAACAATGCAAAGAGTGCAATACGTGGAGAGAAATGCATAATTCTTCTCCCCTGGCTTTGCCACTGCAGAAGTCTTTCTGAATTTAGCCATAAAGAAATTTTGTTCAAATTTGAACAAAATTTCTTTATTGCACAAAGATATTGTTTTGTGTTTCCTCCCCCTTCTTTATTTTTCATTTCTAACTTCCTGCCTGGGTTTAAACAACATTTTATTTTCATAATGCCAAAGCAGCCCCTTGCCCAGAAAAATCTCTTTAGACAGCTGGTTAAAAAGTCATAGGGGAAGAAGAAAAAGTGGCCAAAAAGTCACATTTTTGCATTGGTTTCTATTGCTTGATTAGACTATTCTCAGAGAGCACAACACAATGTGTTTATAGCTTTAATTTATATTTTGTTCATGAAACAGTGAAGTGCCTAAAGAGACGCTTACAAGGACCCAGTAAGACACAAGACTGCACTGCTGGGACACGGAAGCTAATCGAGGGTGACTTGACTTTACACGTGCATGCTAATATTTAAAACGACCCCACACAGTAAACAGTATACCGGTAGCTAAGATTTTCCATTGGAGACCCGCAATGATTTCATTCAGACTTGGTTGTTACTTAAGACTCGTTTACTCTCTTAAAAGAAACGTGGATTCGTTTTGTTCAGTCATTTTGGTCATTCCTTTCTGGTAGAACACATTAGGGTGCTTCCTTTCAGATCTTGTTCCAGATAAGGAAAAAGAAAGATGATTGATTATACATCTATTACTGTAAGGTATTTCTGCATTGTTTTCAATTCCAGGATCTTATTTGAAATCTTCATGTGAGGGGGGGGGGGATCACTAATATTTTTTGAGGGACAGGGTAGTTTATTTCAAGAGATTATTTAAAGAACTTATGCCAGATCTCTTCTGGGTTTTTTTCCATTGCACATACTCTCTATTGATGTAGTCCAATATCACGTTATACTGGTAATGAATCAAGTACAAAGAAAGTATTTAGGAGAAAGGCAAAAAACTTAGACAGCAACGTAAATGTCCATTTGATTTCCTAACGTCAGGACTTCCAAGTTGAGGTTATCTTTATTTTTGACATTTGCTTTTAAACTAGATTTCTTTCAGTGAGTAGTTGGATGTATTTTTGTGCAGGTGAACGGGATGACAGGCTGAAAAATGACTTTGACATACTTTGGAAAAGGAGGAGCAGTGCTCATAGAACACCATATGAGCTCTTTACCAAAACGGGAAACAAGGTTTCAGTAACGAAAAGGCCACCTAGCTTGTGCTGTGCATGTGTTGTTTTTCTTTCCTTTCCTTTTTCTTTTTTTTCCATTCCTCCTCCAGAATAGAACTGGCTGGGATGTGGGTTCTGGAACTGTTTAGTGCCTTCACTAGATCTCTTTCCTAGCTGCATTTCTTTCGAGCTCAGCATTGGTCTCGTCAAGAATCAGGAAACTTAAATTGACTTGGAACTAGACACAAAAACAATTGTATTTGTGAATCTCTGAACCTGCCTAGAAAAATCGATGTCTGCTGGTGCAAAAGCACCCTAAGACGCAGCGTGCACAGCATGCCAGGTTTTGAATACCATTTCGCAGCGAGTTTGCTGTTCAACCCCTCTCTCTGATGCAAACTTGAAGTTCTAATGCGGTTTCCCAGGGTGGTGTTTTTCAAGAGTATTGAATTAATATGTAGTCATTTATAGTATAGCCTTTTATATTCAAATGTGCTATTTTTTAAACGAGTTGTCTGGTTCAATTCGTGTGACGGTAAGATTATACGACACGCTAACCTTCACCGTGGGCTCACATTGTGCCAAACTTAAATGTGCAAGTGTCACATTCAGTAGCACGTGTGAATGTGACTCCTTTATCTTCGTTGCTTATCACGTGACAGGTTGTGTAGTAATCCACTGATGTCTGTCCTGGAGTGATGTCTGGGTACTGGTTCTTGCTGGAAGAACACGTTCTCCGGCTTCAATTGTAATTCTTGATTTCGCAGATCACCTTAAGAACTAGCGGAGCCGTCTCCCATCCAAAAGTAAATCTGCTCCTTAGCCTGATCACTCAAGTGAGAATTTGGCCCGGCACATGGCTCACTGGACCCTTCACATTAGGTGTCCGCAGGGAGACTCTTCGCGATGAAGGAAGCCCGAGGCAGGACTTCTTACTACCTTCTTCACCTGTTAGAATGAAGAATATTTTCCCAGTCTCAGGAAGACTCTTTGTCCCATTTGGGAAATTTTAAAATAAAAGAAACTAAGGTAGATTCTGACCTCGAAAACCCAAAGGGGAAGTTCTACTCTGACTGCAGGGTCTCCGTGAGTTGGAATGGACGAGGTGACCGCAAGCGGGCATGGAATCGGGACATGGGCTTGCCCTTCCTCACGGCTCTAAACCAAGGGAAGAGCACCATGGGGCTGTGGCAGAATAGAAGGCTCACCCTGAGCTCCACATCGAATCACACTTGAACCAGACCCTGCTTTCATTGTCTTAGGGTATTGCCTAGTGAGTTTAATCATCCACAGCCGCCGCTGCTTCCTTGTCTTTATAGAGTTTGGAGATTGGGGTACAGGGGGGATACTGGCTTAGGATTTTATCCACAAGAAAATAAAGTTATCAGCAAACAAGGACATCTACAAATAGTTCCATTTTTGTTCCAAATGCATTCATATGTGATGGTATGAGTCTTTTAAGTTCTAAGGGCAATTAGTCAGTGGAAAGTGGTTCAGTGCATGTTACAGAAATGCACTGCGACAGTAAACTGAGGTCTCATTTTGTACTTAGCTGTGTTTTAAAACAACTCTACATACTGTCTGTTGAGAGCAAGACCTTAAACCCTTCTCTTTATTCTGGAAGAGGACTTTTTCTTCTTTTATGCAAACCAGTGGTCTTGCCTGGATCAAGAAGTATGCAATAGGCAATTTATGTTACATAAATAGGATATGAAATGTTCTTAATAACATGTAGTTCAACAGCAAATTGAAAGACATGTGGCTCCTCTGTTCAAATTGAATTTTAATTTAGGTGATTTGTACAATAAGAACTTAATCTAGGTGGTTGTCTGCATAAACCGTTTCTCTGTTTTACCCCTCTGAAGACTGAAGAATCAAATTAAGTCATCATTCTTCAAAGCAGTACTGTAACATGAATGTATTTATCTCCGTCAACAGAGCTGAAATGCCCACGGCTCAGTGGGGCGAAATTCAATGCGAGTCTGCCATCCTTTGCAGGGTTCTGCCCAGGTGAGACCTGGAACAGAAATCGCCTGGGGTGAAACGGATATAGAAGTAGAGGTATAGATGGAGGCAGAGCCCTGTAGGGAAGAAAAGTTCTCAAAGAACCCATGGGGCATCATTCTGAGAGGGTGGCTGTCCTCATACCTGCTCAGACGTGGGAGCTCCTAACCTGCATCCAGCCCACCCTCTCTAGCCTGCTTTCTCTTCCTCCCAAGTGCCTCAACCTCTACATATCCTCTCGCCTCCCCCTCCCTTAGCCAATCCTGGTCTGTATGCCTTTCAGAGTCCAAACCAAACATCACCAGCCACCTGCTGATAGTCACCAGCATTCGTGTGTCTGAGGTAGTTTTTCTCCATCCATTAAGAATATGGCTTCATCATGGTCCCCTATGAGCCCCTCCCCCACCACATTTCTTTTGGCCACCCCTTAGCCCAGACAACAGATGTTAACTCAGCACCAGTGTCGTTCTTGTCCATCACATACCATTGTACTCTGTTCCCAGCTGCCAAAATATCTTTGTTATCCTCTACCTCATCCCAAAGAGCCTGTAAATGTTGAGTATCCAATCTTTTCATGGATTTACTCTCTCTCGTTCACTCATACTACTTCCATATTTTAAAGAAATCATTAAAAAAGATTTTTGCCTTCTATCAAAGTAGAAATCTTTATATTTATATGTGATTGAGAAATTGAACTATTTCTACCATGCAGAATTTAGCACTTAACCAGATTTTAAAGTGAGTGAATTGCCATTCTAACTTCGATCTATATTAGGTTATGAATATTGATGTTAACCCAAGTTATCTGAATGTAAAGTTATAATTCCCTGGCAATCCAGATTGATCTATCTATAGCCCTTCCATGGAACCGGCAATTCCTGTTATCCAAATGAATGCTGTTTCAGACAGCTTTATTAAAGCTGGGACCTCGACACACATTTTAAGACAAGGACCCGTATGAAAAGTAGTGTTTAGCTGCCCCCACCCCCACCCCCATCCCAACCAGAACACAGAAGCCCATTTGACCTACAGGAAGGATAAAATACCACAAAATTAGATGCATGGGGTTAGATCAGGCTTTCCCATGTTAGACTGGGACTCTAACCCTGATTTCCCCCATTCCCTTGGGGAGGGAAAAGCAAGTACTCTGGCATGAAAGGGGAGTGTGCATCGCCTCTGTACGCTTAGCCCCCTGGGAGGCCGCGTGTACTGTAGATGCAGCCAGACAGAGTGGCTATGGAGCTGGGAAGGGAGAAAGGCCAGCCTGTCTTCCCCAGCCAATGTGCACTAAATGTTCATAGATGGCAAAGAGCTTCTCAGTCGGTTTCCTACCACGGGGAGGGTTTATCTGCAGGTGGCTGTTGGCCCTGACGATAAATCACAGCCCTGTTTGAAAGTGTAGCGTAGTGTGAGCTGCAGTCGCGTTTGTTTGGACGTCTCCATTTTCATTCGTGGCCAACCCAGCCTGACAGCAGAGCCAGAGTCAGCGTGTCAGATGCCTTGGAGGGCTGGGAGGGAGGTGATGGCCTATTAGAGATGAGCCTTCATCACGGAGGTAAGGCAGTCTTTAGTACATTACGCCAAGAAGCATTCATTCTAGTCTTAGCCTAGTTATGACAGTCCCACCATAAAGTAGAGAAACGAAAGAGAACAAACGTTGAGGGTGGGGAGAGGAAACAGTAAGCAGTGAGTCTCCTCCGAATGTAGGGACATCTCTGCCAGAAGACCCCGCACCCTCAACGGTCATCTTTAGAACAAGTGCCCCTGTGACAGCTCGTAGGACAACAGTGAACACTGGTCGGTCTGATGATGAAAAATAGAATTGTTTGGTCTGTAAATTTTCCTAAAGTCGTCTTATTTTATTGCCTCCTCCATTGAGCCTCTTAAAAATGAATGTATAATTTCTACAGAAAGGAGAGAGCTAAAGCGAGTGTGAGAACACTGGTCTTTAATCCTTCACCATTAGTCCTGAGCCCTGATCAGTTAAGTACATGCATTGTGATACATACTGAAGGACAGTGAGTATATAGCGCTACTTAATCAGACGCCTGTCTCCGATAAGGCCAGGTCACGTGGTGGGATAAAGCAAACCTGTCGGTTGGTTGGATGTAGAAGTTTCCTTCCTTTATAATGTTGAGAGACTGTTTCTCTCCTTTCCAAATTTCACTGGTTCTCTGAACCCTAAGTTCAGAGTTAAACGGTACCCTTGTCCAGCAAGGACAGTGATCCGAAACATTCTAGCGCAAATCTTTTCCTTTGCATCCATCTCTCTTTTCTGCAAAGATGTCAGTTTCATCATCCTCTTTCTTTTCACCTCTACGCTTTTCACCCTGAAACAAGACAGACACAGAAAACAAACCATATCCTAGTTTGGCATCTTCTCAATGCTAGTAGAATAGGCGCGTCCACATGCAGCCTGAGGAAGGCAAGGCAAGCAAGCGGTCTGGCCAGTCAACTGGGAGCATGCCCTTGCTCAGATTAGGTCCTTCAAACCGGAAAATAGCTTTCCTGGTCATGGAAGAACTGGATGTATCCTTTAGCTAATGAAATAGGATTCGAACTTGAAATCTTTTTTTGAAACCCTGATTTTTGCAGGGCAGCTACATAATGAATGTATATATTAAGAGTCTGTAGCTGAATTGCACACAAAATCAGATTGCCAACTCTTGACTTTCAGTTTTAGACGTCATTTTATCCTTACGTTGTGAGCGATATATGTAGCATGCTGTGAAACGTCTATTATAGTTCTTTAATTCATCAGTATTAATACAGAATTATCTTTTGTGTTCCTTGGTACTCTTTATTCAATGTAATCAGAAGCTGTGATGTTTTGCCTTGGCAGTCCTGTGCTTTGTTACTGTAACTTTTTTGTTGTTGAACTTTTTCACAAAGCACGTGACTTTGGACTGATGTGAGGCGGATGACGTGATCTTTTAAGACTGCTATATGTATCAGTCTCTTACTATATAAGATTTTAAATTAGAATAAGCTTTTATCACTAGATCATTGATGCAATTTAGGGTTCACACAAGCTCCCGTGTCAACCGGTGGTCTTGTATTTGTAGTTTCAATTCTGAAAATAGCAAACTTGATCAACAGCCACTTTAAACTTTGTTCTGGCAAACCAGACTCTGCTGTAGATGTAGTGTGAGGTAGTTAACCACCTAAGCCTTCTCCACTTTACACCCTCCCTGTGAGTCAGCAGTTTTGGGGTTTTTTTGGTATAAGTAGGTTTTGTTTTTCTTATGTTGCTGATGTCACGATTCTGACTAAAGCTGACCTGAATGGATCAGTTTTTGTGTACTATTCTAGGACTTTAATGCTTTTTTTTTTTTTTAGGGATGGGTAATATTATTTGAACAGATGCAGAAGGAACTGTTAGTGAATCAAGACAAAACACATTGGAAATAAAGGAACTGTATTAACATGTTAACAATTCATACTGCACTTTTTATGACATTTTGAAAATCTATTTATAGGTACAGAACAATGGGTTTTGTTAAACTGTATCACATTTATACTTGCAGAAATTTATTTCATTGTTATTAGTAGGAATTTTATTGGTTCAATAAAATTGGCAAACCTGAATCCTGATCCCTTGACTCTGTCTATATGTACATATATTTATATTGGAGAAAGCGTCTTGCTTGTGGTTGCTTTTGCTTGATGATTGAGATGTTCATCTTGAAAGACATCAGAAGAGTAAGAGTCATTTATTTTCCTTCATTTCGTCCTGACCCACCGTCTCCTTACAATTTGTAAGTACCCAGTATTACACCAGTGCAATATTGTAGTCATGCAAGCTGTGAAAAATATATTATTTCCTTTTAAAATATTGCTTGTAATCTCAACAAAAGGCAAATTAATTTCACCGCTACCCCTTGTTACTGGATACAATGATCTTGGATGGGAGGGGGCACTGTACATCGGATCCGAGCCTGAATCCAGAACCTGCTTTTGTTTTCTGGTTTCATTCCACTGGCTTGCAGACCTTGGAAGTGATTTCATTGCTATGACCCTTGGTGCCCTCACTGTGAACTGCAGGGAAGACTAGTTAAGAGGAGTTGGTTGAGAATTAGGTGAAGTGTGAAGATACATTTGAAACAATATACTATAGATATAAGTGTGAACGGCTAAGTCAGTGGTTCTCGACCTGTGGGTCTCGACCCCTTTGGGGATTGAACGGCCCTTTCACAGGGGTCACCGGATTCATTACACAGTAGCAAAATGACAGCTATGAAGTAGCAACAAAAATAATTTTATGGTCGGGGTGACCACAACCTGAGGAACTATGTGAAAGGGCCACGCATCAGGAAGGTTGAGAACCACTGGGATAAATGAAGATGCTGGTGAGCAGTGTGGCTTCTTTGCAGTGACATCATAGGCAGAATAATTACGGAGGAGGCGGAGACTAGACGTGTATACTGTCAAGTAAATGGTAAGCCTTCTAAGTAGAACTAGGAAGTGTGATAGGTGGTAAAGCCCTGTGCACAAATTTCCACCAAGGGAAGTTACAACTTGTCATTTCTCTTAACGTGTTTATTACATAAAATATAGCACCCAGGACAGCAATTCCTCCTTGGTGCCAGACATCCAGATGAAATAGGAAAGCCGTGGACATGAGCTCCTAGCTAATGAGAGTCTGTCTTTTCTAATCACCTACAGCCTCTGTGGAGAGATAAAGGGTAGACTCGCTGGAGCAAACAATCAGCCCAGCCCTGCCACAAGGTCTCCCTGGGTTCAAAATCTGAATTTTTGCCACCAGCTCTCTATGAATCTCTTAATCGCTTTGAACCAATTTATTAAAGTCAAATAAAACCCATGTGTATGTCTAGGCTTGATCCTTTTACATACAAAATGGCATTTAATCCTAGCAATATCCTTTCACATACAAAATGGCATTTAATCCTAGCAGTAACTTTGTAAACAACTGCTGGCTTCATTTTATGGATGACAGGATGGCGCCTGGGAGAGCTTCACTTGCCCAAGGGCCACATCTAGAATTTAACATGGCGGATTTTTTTTTTAATTGAACTACCCTACCTTGACTTAGCCTAAATGTCTTAAGAATACAAATGATCTTGGTATCCATGAAATACTATTATATTTTACTGAAATGTGATAGGTAATCTGTTTCAAATGAGTTTAGATAACTTCCTTAGCTGGCTAACTTTGCCCACCAAGAAAAGTCTTATATGATCCCTGAGGGGATGATGTTACATCCCAATATCTAAACTATCTAAATTTATGAGTTCAAAAGATAAAGTTACACACACACAGCCCCAAGGCAACAAGTAGCTTCCTTCTGAAGATGATCTGGCAAAGCTGAAACTGTTGCAGAATCATTTCTAGGACTAACCTGTCTGATGAAAGGTAAGATACCAAGTCACCTGTATAATGACAACACTTCCTAGTCTGTGGATTAAGAAAGGAGCTTTCCCATAATCATCTAGTTGACATATTTCAGGACATTTAGGTGAGCCTGAACCTTCCCATAAAGCTAGACCTTAAAAAGGAGCTGGGATGAGAATCCTTTATACATTAGACACCTTCTTGCACTGAGTACACTTAAAATATACAGATGCAAGTGCTTCATCTTCCCATTAAAGTGAAAGTCTGGAAAATTATCTTGGTGACAGTACTTTTCAACACCCACTGATTGATTCCTTTATCTCCCATGTTCCCATCTCCCAAGTTCTGCACACCCTTAAAAAAATTACTGGCATATAATTCACATACTACACAATCCAATGGTGTAAACATATTTTAAAAGTTATGCGGTCAATGGACATGGGGCCTCTACTCAAGTACTCCCTCAGTGTAAGAACACTTTGTTCTAATAACCTGGCATTATGTGATGCTCACCTTTCCAACAGCATTGCTGAAGACAAGATATATTAAATGATATAAAATTTGGGGTATTAAAGGCTTGAAGATAAACAAGCGGCCACCTACCTAGGAAGCAACAAAGCCCACATGGAAGAAGCACACCAGTCTGTGTGATCACGAGGTGTCAACAGGATTTGGCATTAGGCATCAGAAGACCCCAAACAATCATTGATGCAAAGGAGGTGGGGCAGAGTGGAGACCCAAAGCCTATCTGTAGACTATTGGACATCCCCTCACAGAAGGGTGACAAGGAAGAAATGGGCAGGCCAGGGTGCAGTATAGCACTGACTAAAACACAACATTCCTCTAGTTCATTAATGCTTGCGGCCCCCCACTATCATGACCCCAGTTCTACTTTACAAATCTGGCTAGACCAGAGCATGTACACTGGTACAGATGAGAGCTCTTGACACACGGACTCCAGGACCCTAAGGGGACCCACAGATAAACCCTTCAGGAACAATAATGGGAATAGCAATACCATGTGGGTAAGGGGAAGGTGGAGGGATAAAGGGGGAACCAATCGCAATGATCAATGTATAACCCTCTCCCCACCGCCCACATCCAGGTTGACAAACAACAGAAACATGGGTGAAGGGAGACGTCAAACTGTAAGATATGAAAATAATTTATAATTTATCAAGGGTTCAGGAGAGGGGGAAAATGAGCTGATACCAAAGGCTCAAGTAGAAAGATAATGTTTTGTAAAGGATGATGGCAACATATGGACAAATGTGCTTGACATAGTGGATGTATGGATGGTTATAAGAACTGTAATACCAGAAGGGGAAGGTGGGAGGAGAAAGGGGGAACCAGTCACAATGATCTACATATAACCCCTTCCTAGAGGCATGGACAACAGAAAAGTGGGTGAAGGGAGACAGTGGTCAGTGTGAGACATGGGGGGAAAAAATTATAAATTATGAGGGGTTCATGAGGGAAGGGGGGTGGAATGAGGAGCTGATATCAAGGGCTCAAGTAGAAAGAAAATGTTTTGAAAATGATGGCAACAAATGGACAAATGTGCTTGACATCATGGATGAATATCTGGATTGTGATGAGAGCTGTAAGAGCCCCCAAAAAAAGATTTATTAAAAAATTTTTTAATTTAAAGTTGTGCAACTATCACCACAATTTTAGAATATTTCATTCTTGTAACCTTTATTATTAGTGTCCCATTTCTCCCCCAACCTTCCTTGTCATAACTCTAAGGAACTATTAATCCAGTTACTATCTCTATGGATTACCTATCCTGGATTTCATATAAAGCAAAACATTTTAGAAACCCCAACAATAACAACAAAAAAAAACAAAAACATCAATCCAAAAGAAAGAAGAAGATAATAGAAACTAGAACAGATTAAAAATTAGTCAAAAGGGAAAACAAATAGACACTATGTTCAATTTTTTTTTTAAACTTTTTCCAGCGTTCTATCTTTCTAAATTACACAGCACACTGCTTGCCCCCTTCCTAGGAGAGTCACTGTTCTGAGTTGGCGGATCACAGTAGGCACATTTTCTACAAGAAGGTCTTTTCTAGGAACCGATACTCTGCTATTTTCTTAGGCGATGTCTCACTTTTATTATTTTTGAATTCTTCATTTATCTTTTTTCTGGCTGCTGCCAGTGCTCTGACATCATTTTTAAAAGCATGGCTGGTCCTGCGCAATGTTTTGAAGAGCTGTGAAACCTAGGCCGCCTGACCCATGGCTCTCCTGCGGCAGAGGCAGTAGCTTCTCGATGCTATGTTCAATTCGAACCTAACTAGATATGCAGCAATCCACTTTCCAGTGCTCTCTGTGTGAGGGCAAGTCTATTCACATCCCAAGTCAAGGGTCTGAGGGAGTTTAATGGAGGCTTAATCCATATGGTGATTCTAAATGGATTTTGGACCTTCACTGTCATTCAAATCCTGCAAACCAGGTGCCCAGAATTTAAGCTCTAATACAATTCCCTTCTCTGACCTTGGGTTTTATTATTTATAATCCTTGAATCATGCAGACTGGTATACTCCTTTCATGTGGACTTAGCTGACACCTCACTTAGATGACTGCTTGTTTTGAGAGATACCTTTAAGACCCCGGTTACTATTTCTGATTTGCACAGCTCTTGTACACTACTTCAGTCTTCTTAGCTCTTGTGGCTGCTGTGCTAGCCGGTTCTGTACAGATTTGGGCCAGATTTTCACAGGTGCAATGGGCAGGCCCTCCTGTGGCCCTGGATCGCTTGCTTCCGCCTGCATGGCCCAGGGTGGGATACCAGAAGGAACCACCTTTGCACTCGGCGTGCTCAGCCCACAGTGCAGGGAGTGTGTTGGTTAGCTGACCAATGGCTAACTAGTCAATGAGTCGGTGCTACCTTTTGCCCCTCTCAAGGGTACCTGTGGGGTTCAGTACCACTCAATTACCTTTCCCTCCTTTCCTATTTCACTCCCTCATCCTCATATTTGCTTCCAGAGAAAGCCAGATTTAGTCAGTATAGGATAGGGCTTTTGAAAAGGAGCTTGAGCTAAGCCCACATTTCAGCTCCACAATCGCTCACTACTTGGCCTAGAAACTCACATACATCTAATTGATTCTGACACACAGCCACTCTCTACGACAATAGAACCACCTTGTAGGTTTCCAAGACTGCCACCCGTTACAGGAGTAGAAAGCCTCATCTTTCTCCCTTGGGGCAAGCTGGTGGCATCGAACTGCTGACCTTGTTATTAGTAGCCCAACTTGTAACCCATGATGCCACCAGGGGCCCTATTTACTGTCCTAGAGTAAGCTACATAAGCTTGTGGGTCCCCAGCCTCCCCATCTAAAAAATACAGATAATGATAGCAACAAAGAGAATGTTCTTTAAGAAGGAATAAAAGTTGGTTAGAAAAGGGTAAGGTAGGAATATAGGAAATAATGAGATAATAGCTTGTAACATGAGAGTCATTTAAAATAGACCCTTCTAAATGTTCTAACACTGCCAATGAGTCAATTCTGACTAATCACGACCCCATAGAACAGGGCTGAACTGCCCCTGTGGGTTTCTGAGACTAACATTACAGGAGTAGAAAGTAGCCTCTTTCTCTCTCGGAGCAGCTGGTGGTTTTTAACTGCTGACCCTGCGGCCAGCAGACCAATGTGTAGCCCCTACCCCACTGGAACTTTAACTGCACCTCTTACCGTAATACCCTGCATGATGGGCATTACCCCATTTCAAGGAGTTGTAAAAAGTGAGCTGAGCAAAATCAAGCAACTTGTCTAAAGTCAAATACTAAATGAATGATAGGACTGCTCTCGCGTGACCGGCCCCTTTTGGTGACCTTGTTCTTTCTGTGTCCCACGGAGGAAATTGGGGCTCTTTTGTTTGGTACTCCCAGTGAAGGTTTTATATAATGGGTAGTAATATTTAATTGCTAAGATTTGCAGAGAACAGAATATTCTAGAGGAGAGGTCAGTGGGGACAAAAATGAAGAATGTGGTCTTCAGGGCAGGTGTAGGGGACCTGGCATTAAAAGGTGGGTTTGGAAAGTGTAGTTTGGTTAGACTGTTCAAGGTCTGACAGATTATATAAAATAGTTATGTTTATTCCCTTAGAAGAGGAGAGAAAGGCCAGATTGAAGCTGATTCATGGTAGAACCATTTTTTTT
>NW_022111321.1:4623369-4638873 GCF_000313985.2 Echinops telfairi | reverse complement strand
TGAAAAGAGCTATATGAGCCCCCAATAAAAGGATTTTTTTAAAAACGAAATGAAAAACTGGTAATAAAATATTCAGTTATTTGATTAATAGATGAAAATTCAAAAAACATTCACTCCATCTAAAATCAGAATATTCATAAATAACTTTATATAATTAAAAAGTCCTTTATTATTTTGATTAATTTCCTTTCAGTCCTAGCCACTCTCCTTCTTTCTCCTGCTCTTAGTGTTATTTATTTTTTTAAACCATTTTATTGGTGTATTAGCCACAAGCACACAATTCAGTAGTTCAATCTTAGCAAGAGGAATGTGCACTACTTACCACAATCAATTTTGGACCATTGTTTCTGCCTTACTCTCATTGTTAATAGCTCCCCATTTCCTGCTAGCCTTCCCTGCCACTTCCCCAAGAAACCATCAACTCATTTACTGTCTCTATAGATTGACCTAATGCAGATTTCACATACGGAAAAACATACAAAACAAAAATAACAATAACAAAGGGAAAAAATGTCAATTGAAAACAAAGTAGAAAATATTAAAAGTAGAACAAATTTAAAATGGGTCAAAGGGGAAATCAAATAATAAGGTGTTCAATTGTAGCCTAACTGCATCTGCAATAATCCACTTACCAAAGCACTGTCTGACAGCAAAGCTAGTCACCTCCCTGGTCCATGGTCATAGGCCATTCATTGGAGGGTTAATCCACGTGTATCTCCCCTTCGAGTTTTGTTGTTTTGTTTTAACTGAAACATCTTTAAAATGGATCAAAAGGGAGATCATATGATAAGGTATTACATTTTTTTACCTAACTCTACCTGCCATACTCAACTTTCCAATGCTTTTTGAAATCAAGGCAATTCACATCCTTGGACTATCATCAGAGGGGATTCACCAGATGCTTAATCCATGTGCGGACCCGGTACATGGATGTGGGGCATCCACTGCCATCCATGCTTTCTGCAAACCAGGTTTTCACACTTTAAACTCCAGTACCATTCCCTCCTTCAGATTTGGATTATATTATTTGCAGTCCTTAAGTCATTCCGGCTGGTGTGCTCTTTTCCCCGTGGACACCTCACTTAGATGACTGCTTGTTTGAAGGCAGGCTTCACGATCCGGCTGCTCTTCTTTCTGACATGTGGGTGTCCTCTAGCTTCGTCATCACACTTTGCTGCAGCACGCAGCGTGCTCTTCACAAAGTGAGCAGCAAGCAGGCCCATGTTATAAGAACTAATTGTTCTTAGAATGGGGCTAGAATGAAATGCTAGCCCTAAATCCATGAATATACCTATGGCCTATATATGCCTCTGATTCACTTTAGAGACATGAGACAGCATTGTCATTTTATGTTAGAGAACATTGTCAATCATCTCCCTGGGCCATAAAGCAAATCTATTGAGAGTGTCATTAATTTAGCCAATGGTGTAAAATTTAAAACACACTTGAGAAAAGGAAATTATGCAAGTATAGGCCAGCTAAAAACAGCAATACATGAATTGCTGACTTGTACAGATTAAACTCAAGTGACTGGACACTATTCACGCAAACATTGGGAGTTGGTGACAGGGAGATACTTTCAATAATGTTCACTGACAGCAGCAGCACCGTACCCAGCAGACTAATACATATCACCAGGGGGGCGTTAAGACTGTAAGTCCATGGTAGCTCAGCCCACCATTCGTTGGGACTCTCAAGGCAAGAGATCTGTTGGACGTTGGGCCAATGACCGCCAGTTCTTTACCATTGGAATAGCAGGCTGGAATAGCAGGTGACTGTCTGCTTCTTCTCACATTAGGGCATTCCAGCCTCAAGTGCAAGGGCTACAGGTGAGTTTGAGGTAAAGCCCAATTCACCCAGTGGGGCTTTATGGAGCCATTTTAAGTGCATCTTCAGCATAAGGATGGATGTGTCCTATTATAAAACAGTAGCATCGCCTTGACCATCAGAATCTTGACCATCAGTACAGGTAACTGTACTGCCATTGCTTGGCGATTTGTTTGGTTTTGGGGTTTCTTTTTTAGAATACCGTAAGTAGTTACTTAAATATTTTCAATAGCTGTTGTTATTAAGGAGCCCTGGTGGCCTAGTGGTTATGCGTTGAGCTGTGCTTTGCCAGGTCCGAGGTTTGAAACCCCAGGGAAAAGACTGCGCTTCCTATTCCTGTAAACAGTTAGTCTCAGACACTCCCAGGGGCAGCGCTGCTCTCTCCTCCAGGGTCACTAGGAGTCAGCATCGAATCAATGTCAGCGACTATGGTTGCTGTTGTTAACTGCAGGCAAGTTCGTGACGACTCATGACCCCGAGCACAACCGAAGGAACCAGCGCCCGGTCCTGAGCTGCCCTCTCACTTGTTCGTAGGTTTCACCCACTGTTGCAGCCACTGTGCCAATCCATCTGGTCAAGGGCCTTCCAAGTTCTGGCCTCTTAAGGATGTAACCTCTCCTCGGGAGCTTTCAAAGTGTTCGTGGAAAAGATGGCATTGAAAGACAATGGGATTTTCCCAGGAACTTTGTGAAAGCCCGATCAGACAATGCAGAAAGCAAGCTGGACGTGCATGGCCTTCCCATCCGTGTGCCAGACTCCCCGACAGCCGTCTCCACTTGCTGGCCTCACCACTTGGCGCCTTCTAACTATGCATTATGCGACAGATAAGGTTGAGACAGTGGATTCAGGAAGTTGTTGGTGTTTGTTCATGTGCATACAGGCCCTCCGAGTGTGACCTTCAACCCCGCCTGTTCTCCCCCGCCTTGCGCTGGGATTGAGCAGGAGCGTTTGTCGTTGTCGGGCTTGTTTGTGGCACGGACAGTGGAAAGCAAAAGGGATCCCCCCTCACTTCAGAGGCCCCTCCTCTTAACAGTGGGAAGAATTGTGACCTTGATTTACCAAATCACTTCCCAGCTGCTTCCAGGATCACAGCCTTATCTGGTGGAGCCTCACGAGTACTGGGCCGGTGAACATAAATCAAAGAAGCACTCATTTTGTGTCATCTCCCCACATTCACAGAAGGAAGCCCTCTAGAGTCCTCTGTGTGCTGTGTGCGCACAGAAAAGTGAGAAATGATGGTTGCACCACGAGGAAATGGCATTGGGGCCACATCTGCGGTGACAGAGGGAGGAGAAGCCAACGACTCAGCAGGCCTCCCTGGCAGTGCCAGGGGGCAGAGGTGGGGCATGCCCCCACCCTCAATCTGTCCCCTATTCTGACACCAACCGCTTCTCCCATGAGGGTCTGCTTTTCTTCTGGGCTTCCTAACTCATTGCAATGGCCACCCTGAGCTCACAGACAGCACTCGCAATCGGGCGTTCTGAGGGAAGCTCCAGGTTACCACAAGCCAGGATGAGCAAACATTAAGGATACGGTCCCTAACCCACAGCAATGCCTCTCCTCTGCCAGCTGCCACGTCTTTCTCTCGGGCCCTCCTCAGCTCCGTGGTCCCTACGTCGGTGCCTCTGTGGTCAGGACACCCGCCTGCATCTCTGCCTCAGTCTCGTCGTCATCTCAGTGCTGCTCTTCAGTGGCGTCTGGTCTCCTCGCCACAGCCTGTGGTCTCAGCCTGGCATGACCTCTGCCCTGCTGCCACCCCCACTGCAGTTGGGGTTTCACACGTGCTCTGCTAGTGGCTTTAGGAAGCCACACAGGCTTGCTGAATCAGAATGGAGACACCGGGATTCACACCATTTCATTTTTTTATCAGAACCCCGCACATATTTTCATGCTACCACTACTACACCAGGCTCCTTTCAGAAACGACATGTCTTTTGGGAGAAGCCTCCTTTAGGCCACCGTCAACACAGAGTTACGGCTCGAAACCCACCTGTCTTCCTACATGCTCTCGCGTTGTCCCACTGTGACTGGGAGGCCAAAGGAGGTCCTCGATGTTACTGAGAATCAGGTGGAACCCACGCGAAACCAGAGAAGGGATCCCCATGGTGAAAATGCATTCCCCATTCTAAATCCTGCCTAAAAACTATTTCAGAAGTGAAATCATTACAGGAGAGTTTCTTCATCAAGGGACATGCACGCACACACACACACACACACACACTGCTCTTCATTGCTGGTTTTCAGAAGTGAAATCATTACAGGAGAGTTTCTCCATCAAGGGACACACACACACACACACACACACACACACGCTGATTGCTCTTCATTGCTGGTTTTCACCTGCACAGGAGGTGTTTGAAAGTCCCCCAGCCTGGTGCAGGTGCCCCTTGGTCCTCAAAGTGACATCTTCACTCTTCCATCCTTTCCCACAGGAGATGGCCCATGCGCGACGCCGTCTGAGTTCTCAGACAGCTGCTTCCATGAGCGTGGATGGTGGATTCTGGTAGAATCAAACCCTGGGCCACTGTAATCTTTTCTCCTTGGATCATGGCCTTCCCTGTGGCCCAGTTGTGAGGGTGTGATCTTCTTGACATTGACATGTAATCCATGTAATACCAAAGGCTCCGTTCTTTGATCTTCGTCAGCAAGTGCCTCAAATTCCCTTCTCGTTTTAGCAAACAAGATGGTGTCACATGCACGCCATGTGGTATTCACGAGCTTCCTCTACTCCCATGCCTTCTTCTTCTGCACGTAACCCAGCTTCTCACAGGATTGGCTCCCTGACGCGCATCTTTACTGGTTTTAGACAAAGCAGCACCCCCTTGTTCTGTTCCAGCAACTGCCTCTTGGTCTGTGCCTCTGTTCTGCATGAGCACAACGAAGCGCTCCCCGATTCCCATCCTTCTCGATGTTATTTACAGTTTGTTGTGGCCTGCACAGTCGAATGGATTTGCATAGTCAGGAAAGCAAAAGTAAGCAGGTGTCTAGAATCCGGAGCTACAGAATGTCCTCCTGGTGTCAGCAATGACACACAGTGATACCTTGGTTGTCAAACGGCGCCAAGTTTAAACCTTCCACGACTCAAATAGTGTTTGAAAAACATCTGCTCGGTGTTTGAAAATCCAACTTGATGGCGCTGAGTGTGAAGCGGTATTTTAAGGCAGCAACCACCACGTTGTGAGACCAGACACGGAGCTTCGCTGCTGGCGTCAGGCTCGGGTTCAAAAGCCAGCTCTGCCACCGCCTGACTCGGTGATGCTGGGCACACTCCCGTCTTCCTTCTTCATCTCACCAGATGGGGATAACAGGACCTACTTTCCAGGTGTGTTAGTTTCCTAGGGCTGCCATCAATAAAGCCTTGGCGGGGTAGTGGTTGAACATTGGGCTGTGATCCCCAAGGTCCACAGTTTGAAACCGCCTGCCACTCTGTCAGAGAAAGATGGGATTTCTACTCCCATAAACAGTTACAGTCTCAGACACTCACAGGGGCAGTTCTACCCAGTCCTGTCAGTGCACCCCCCTTTGCAGACTCATTTTGTGCTTTTGCACCCTCCCAGGACAACGGAATGAATGGCCGGTAACAACAGCAGCATGCAAATGAGGCATCCTGGGTTGCAGCCCCGAGGAGCCCCTGCTGTTCCTTCAGTCACCACCCTCTCTCCACACTGCTTATGGCTCCTACCTGGCTCCCCCACCTCCCACCCCTCCCCTGTCTACTGAACTCCTACGCCTCCTCCAAGGGTGCAAATCAAATGTCACCATCTCTTTGAAGCCTCCCCTGCCCCATCCAGGCAGTCGGGCACACCCTCCTCTGTGCTCCCACACACTTCCTTAGTGCTCGGTACAGGCTCGAGTGCCGGCTCTGGGCTTCAGTGCTTGAAATATTTGAACTAGTTACATCCTCAGTGTCAACGAGCCGACCTGTCATTTTGAGGAGTTGGATGCCCTTCACCCAAGCTGTGCTATTTCCCATGGCCCCAGGTACATGTGACCATCGGTCACTGAGCAAGGAGGACCGGCGAAGAATCCATGCATTTGAATTAGGATGCTGGAGAAGGAGACACCAGAGGAAGAACAATACATTTGTCTCAGGAGAAGTACAGATAGAATGTCCCTTAGAAGCCAAGATGGTGAGACTTTGTCCCATGTCCTTTGTTCAGGTGACCAGGAAAAAATAGTTCCTGGAAAAGGCCACTGATCTTGGTAAATGACAGGGTCCGTGAAGAAGAGGAAGGCCGCCGCCAGGACAGGAATTGGCACAGCGGCTCCACCAATCAGCGCCAACAAAACAAGTATGAGGCTGGCACAGAACCGGCAGTGTTTCCTCTACGGTACCTTGGGTCACAATTAAATCCTCACCCAAATGCCCAGCCGCGGAGTCGATTTCAACCCACAGTGACCCCATGATGGTGATGGGTTGTTAAAACTAAACCTTCGCAGGAGCAAACAGGCTCAGCTTTCTCCCTTGGAACGGTCGGTGGGGTTGAACCAGCAACCTTGTTCGCGCCTGACCCCCAAATCCACAGCACCAGCAAAGCTCCTTTAAGTCCTACAGTTTCCTAATGATGCTTGTTTCACCTCGGGTTTCGGAGACAGAGCTTACGGCACAGAGAAGCTACTTACACACGAGCACTCATGGGTCATAAATGGCAGCCCTGCAGAAACCACACCGACTCCAGACCCACTTCCCTAACCACGTGTCCACACTCCTTCATCCTGGGCACTGGAAGCCGACCCCCATCCCCTCCATCCAGCGGGGAACCCCAGGATTAGATCATATTCATTTCCGTACCCCCAGTTCCTAGCACCATGCCCGGGACCTAAGCCCAGGCAACCTCCCTCTCCCTCTCCCTCTCCAGAGACGACCGCAGACTAAGTAATGAAAGTGACTAAGCCAGTCAAGTCCACCTGTTTCCAGGTTCGCCGCCTCTTCTGCCTGCCACTCCCTTCCCGGGGGACACTGGGCCGAATCCCACCCAAGATACCTGCGGTCATCTCTTCGAAGTGGATGAAGAATCAAGAGCTTCTTCTAGTTCATTCAGTAAAACTATCTATCTATCTATACATATATATAAATAACTATATAACTAACTAACTATATAAATAAATAAATAAAATCTATAGCCATGTCCCCCCATGGAGAAGTTCAGAGCCTAATGATACAATAGGGGCTTGTAGTGGTCATGGCACCTTCCCCAGTAAAGAGAAGCATCTCTATTTATGAAGAGTACAAATAAAATTCAACAAGGCAAGTGGAATTCTAGAACGCCCCTCCCTGGTGGGGCAGTGGTGGAGTCTGAGGGGGCAAATCCAGAAAGGAGAGGGCTTTGAAGACCCCGAGGCTGTTAGCCACTCCCAGGTGTCAGGGACAGCCCCACCTGGGCCCCGACTGTGTTCAGCACAGCCCTGCCAGGCATCTCTGGGGAGTCCAAGAATTCGGAGAGGGGAGCGAGCTTTTAAAGAATCTGGGGAGTTAATAAAACCAAGAACTTGCCTGCCCGGTGCTTCCCCTTCGTTGGGCCAGGTAGTGTGCCCTTCATCGTTTCCAGCGTGCGGCCTGGCCTCTCCAAAGGACCCGCCCGGGACCGGCAAGCCGTCTGTGCTCCTTGCCTCCTTCTCCTCCCCTGGAAAGAGACGGTGGGGGCTTTGCCAGGATTGCACGGCATCCTTTCAGAGCTCAGTTAAACGAGCACAGAGGAGCCTTTTGAAAGGCTGTGGCTAATGTTCTAATAACGCTGCACTACCCAGCAGGCCTGAGGACAAGAAAAGGGCCGCGGCTTTCAAACACAGGTTCTAATCAGCCCTGTGAAAACCGGACTATCTGTCCGCCCTCCACAGCTCGTCACACCAAGGCTGAAACTTGGGCTAAAGCCTCAAAGAGGGAAAAAATGCTTGCAAAGGGAATTGGGTGGTTGGGGGAGCGGTCGGGAAAGGTGGGGAGGGTGGGGGGTGGGGAGGGGGAAGCATTGGCCAGTGTTCCCCTTGCAGCCTGGCGCACTGAGCTCCTGGGTCTGTGCACAGCAGTCCGGAGCACGGAGATGTTGCAGAGATTCAAGGTGAAGGCCCGAGGTGTGGTCGACGGGTTCCCTCCTCTTGTATT
This sequence comes from Echinops telfairi, assembly GCF_000313985.2. Lineage (NCBI taxonomy): Eukaryota > Metazoa > Chordata > Mammalia > Afrosoricida > Tenrecidae > Echinops > Echinops telfairi. The sequence goes on along the minus strand of NW_022111321.1, from coordinate 4,630,946 downwards.
ATTTTTTTCCAGCAGTTTAATTGACTTACGATTTACATGTGATACAATTCAATAGCTCAATCCCATCACCACCAGCAGAACGTGTGCCCCTTTCTTGGCTCCCCCATGGCCCCCCGGTGCACTGGGCTGGGGTGCTTTGCCATCTAGCTCAGGAGAAGCGTGAAGAACGACATAGGGGACGCACACACCTAAATGACCTCCTGTCTTTGCTCTGGGCTCCTAGGGGGGAGCTGCTGGCAGCATGAGAGAAGTCTTTGGAGAGGGAGGAGGCCCCACCATAGAAAGGGGAAAGATGACTGTGAGCGGAGAGGGTGGGGGCCAGAGGCACAGGCCGGGTTCAAGACGGCCAGCAGTGAAGAGGCCCTCAGGGGTGAGAATTCTCTGGAACATGGCGGGAAGGAAGAGCAGAGAGCTGGGACCTCGAATTCTAGGCCAAGACTGCAGGCTGAAAGCCAAAGGTTGTCTCCTTTTGTTTGTTTGTGCTATTGTTTGTTAAATTGTATTACTTCCTTCATGTTTTATTGTATCTTTTTAAAATCTGGGTTTTAATTTAGCAGAGTATTTGCTCTTTCATTTTGTTGTTGTTGTTGTTGCAATTTAGCTGCAAGCCCCACCTCTCCTTATTGTCACCCACTTCGCACATCTCAGTTACCTCCCAGACTCTACAAGGAATCAAGGTTGTGACCCCAGCCCTGCAGGAAGCTACTGAAACTTCTCAGAACAAAGGAAATGGTATTCTAGAACTAACACTTATTCAACACTTATTCGATCTCAGATAAATAATAATTGTATCCTGAGTATATTTATTTCATGCCACAAAAGTTTTTACTGCTTATCTGAAATTCTAATTGAACTGAAAAGTCTGGGCCTCGGTTCTTAGTTTGTTGTCTAAATCAGGGCATCCTAAAGTGGTAGGTATCAACATCTCATTATTTTTTAAAATTCATTTGTTGGTTTTTAAGTTTCACTAACCCACAATTCACATCTCACAATGTCAGCAGTCGCCCACATTCCTCGGAGTTGTATAGGCGTCGGTCCCTACGATCATTTCTGAGACAATCCTTCTTCCGGTGCTCGTAGTTGTCAGCACCCCTTTTCCTGCCAGCCTCCCTGTGGAATCTATTGATGCCCCTGTTCTCCCTTTAGGTTTACCTAACCTGGGTTTCATATGCAGAGAATCTTACAATCAAGAAAGAGTACACACGAACGACCCATCAGCAATGACAGTGAATAAAAGAAAAGCCTCAATTGAAAACAGAGCAGAAACTATTAAACACTGGAGCCCTTATACATTGGGTCAATGGAAGATCAGTGATAAGGTGTCACATTTTGTCCTGAGTACTCAGTCTGATAACAAGGCCTTTCCCATCTCTGGTCCATGTCAGAGATGGCTCTGGTCCATGTCAGAGATGGGTTCACCAGGGGCTTGCTCTGTAGGGGGTACCCTGCAAATGAGTTTGGGGAATTCCCTGGCAGCTGCAGCCTTTTGCAGACCGGGGGTTCAGAATTTGAGCTCCAATATCACTCCCTCCTTGGGTTTCAGATTTTATTATTTACAATCCTTGGATCACACGTGCTGCTATAAATTCTCTTTAGAATGAGATCCAATAAGGAACCTGTGTCCACTAAAGGTAGAGATGGGTAACACTCCTTGGGTGGGGAGGTGGGCTGGGACAGAGGTGAGAGGGGCTCTGTAGAAAGAATGAGCAGGGCTCACAGCTGGCTAGAGCTGGGAGGGGAAGCAGAGGAGCCATACCAGCATGGCAGAAATGCCATTCACTTAAGTAGCTGAGCAGCCTTGGGAATGATACTTGAAGCACTTCCAATGGCCTTGGCATCAATTCTGGGTATCAGAGTAGGGCTGTGTTCCGACGGGCTTTGCAATGGCTGGATTTTCAGAAGTTGATCACAGGCTTATCTTCCACGGAGCCTTCTGGTTGGCTAGTCCTAGCCTTTTGCACATGCACGCTAGTTAAGGCCATGATTCTCCGATGTGCTCTTATCAAAATATTTTGAACAAGGGTAAAGTTCTGCCTGGTTCCTTGTCTCCATAGACCCACGGTGCTTGGGCTTGCACATTGTCAGTCCGTCCGAATGGGCCCTTACAAGTACCCCGAGTGTTCTGGCGTTGGCAAACCCAATGGCCTTGCCTCTGATTCTTCATGGAGCCATGGATAACATGTTTATTAGGGTCGGAGCAGGGATATGGACCCACGACAAGCCATGTACTGACCCACCACATGGACATCACTCTACTCCACAAAGAAGCAAGCAAGGAACCCCCTCTACAGAGACATGGGTACTCTCTAGATTCGGCATGGGACTGCTAGCTACAAGGTCAGTGGTTCAAACCCACCAGTCACTCTGAGGAAGAACAAAGAGGCTGTCTACTCCTGTAAAGATTTCATAGGCTCGGACACCCTGGAGAAGGTCGCTCTGGATTGAAATCAACATAATGGATCCTCTCTAATGTAGCATCAGCAGGACCTTGTCTCTGCCCTCAAACATCAGGCAGAAACGTCCTCAGCAGACCAGCCCAGACCAGGCAGTGGGCACTTGGCATGGGGGGGCGGGGGGGTCGGGCCCTCCCCTCTGCTGCTTCCTGGCTCTCTGATTGGGAGTTGGAGGGTGCATATCCTTTTCATCTAAATAGAAGTTATTTTGTTCTGTGATTTTTTTTTTTTACTATACACAATTTTTTCTGGTGTCAACTTTATGACTTAAATAAAATATACACACACATACACTCACTGCCATCGACTCATAATGACCCTATCGGACAGGCTAGAACTGCCCTTGTGAATTTCCAAGACCCCGAACTCCTTACTTAAGTAGAAAGTCTGGTCTTTCTCCCGCAGAGCGGCTGGTGGCTTCGAACTGCCGATCTGGCAGTTAGCAGTACAACCCGTAACCATCACGCCACTCTGTCTAAGCAATTTCCTTCTGAGTTACACAAATGACAGCTGCATAAAAACACTTTCTTTTCCCCGTTGCTCCTAATGACCAGTCTCTCCCCTACCTGGCACAACTCACCTGTCCCCATCAAACTGGAGCTCTGCTCGCAAGGCAGCGCCTTTCCGTGGTCTCTGCCGCCACCTTGTGGATGCGGTGGGGAACGGTTCGAAGACCTTGGACGATGGAGTTGAAAAACAACAGGTGCTGTGAAGTTACCTGGGCTTCTGCGGTTAATTTCAAATGATACAACGATGGTACCTCTCTAGAGCTCAGGTTTCAATAATTAATTACGTGATTGAGTTTGGATAAGTCGCCTTTTTCTTTCTTTTTAATTTTTTATTGTGAATTGAGTGAAGGAGCTTTTCAGAGTAGATCATCAGTTTTACATTCAATGATCCATACACTTCGGTTCGCCTCATTCACTGCAATCCCCTCAGTGGAATATCCCGCATCCCACCTCTTCCCAGTGTTTTTGGTCCATTCCTCCTGCAGTCCTAACCATGCTGGACTTAGGTTTTGGGCAAATGCTGCCCTTTTGATCTTAAACGGTTGATTATCCTAAGGTGTGTATATCTAACTAATGTTAGTAATCCCCCTTCTTCAGCTGTCTCCTGTTGGCTGAAAATCGAGACACGTGGGTGAGTTTAGTTCCAGACTGAAAGGAGGACCCCATCATAGTATTGGGGTTCCAGCAGCCTCTATCTGAGCACTAAGCTGGATGTCTTTTATGATTTGGGGTTTGTTCCACATTTTGTCTTCGATTCTATCCAGGACCTTCTACGATGACCCATTTTGTGGGGTTAAGGAGAGGGGCCCCCACAAATCCTCACAGGTCCGTTCGGCGCAATTGTGTGGCGGCGATAATAAGTTTATAGTGAAGTCATGGAGAGCATGCGAGATAGAAGAGAGACTGACGTCATGGAGTCAGGCACAATGCATGGTAGCACGCTCACCTCAGCCCCACTTGGTGGTCCTTGTGGGGGGAGCCCGGCCACGAGAGCAGGAGAGAGCCCTGGGAGTGAGAGCAGGAGACCTCCCAGGCGCGAGGACCGGGGAGAGCTTCTTCTTTATTGCTAACGAAGTGTTACATCTCTTTAGGGGGACATGATTACAAGTAACCACATGTCACAGGAAGGGGCAGTACATACACACTGTAGGAAGGGGATTGATGATAGGCATATGCTTAACAGGAAGGGGATGAGCTAGGGGTGTACACATGATAGGAAGTGGAGGGACTAGGAGTATACATGTGACAAGAAGGGCGGACCCTAGATTCATGATGGCTGCCTAGCCTTGATCATCCTTGGGCGGGTCTGACCTCTGGTGTCTCCTACAAGGAAACAGACAACTACTATGCTATCAGAAGGGAGTGGGCCCTACTTGTGGGATAAACAGTGGTGTCTGCTTGCTCTAGATGGCTGATAGCTCTCAGGGAGAATGACCCCTGATCTACTCCTGATGACCTCCAAGTGTACAGTCATTCTCAAGCAGCTAAGTCTGGCATATATCTGGGGGAGACAGCTTGAGAGAAATCCTTTGTTTCCCACACCACTTCAAAGTCGTTGGGAGTGGCAGCTGGGAACCACCTCGTTTCTTCTGGTTCTCAGGGCTGTGGAGACTGATGTCCGTTTGCCTTTGCTTTTAATCACACCTCCTTCTTCTGGGCAGGTGAGGACAATAGTTTCACCTTAAAGGACCTCTCACCTGTTTTTAAAACCTCAGTCACTCCTCACCCAAGTAAGCTCTAGACTTTGTGTACTATGTTTTGTCATTTGACTTGGGTATCCCCTGAGACAAGGGGCCTGAGCCCCCAAGACCTGTGGCAAGTCACTTTTCTGAGTAGCAGTTTCTAATCATATTGAAAACAAAGTTTTATGTCCACAAAATTGTCTTTTTTATTGGGAAGAGAAAACAAAAACAAAAACCAAGCCCATAGCTGTGGTGTCCGTTCTGACTCACAGCGACCCCATGGTACAGCGCAGAACTGCCCAGAGGGTTTCCAAGGCTGTGGTCCTCAGGGAAGCAGACAGACTGCCACGCCTTTCTCCCACGCAATGGTCTCTCCCTCCTGGCTTTCTAACTCCAGGTCTTCTTACGCGGCATTGTAATTCTCGCCTTTGTCTGCTCGAGCTGCTCTGGGGAATTTTCTGTTCAGCTCTTTGCTTCGATCTTTCTTGCATTTACTTAGCTACTCTACAGTCAAGAGCAAGCTTCAGTCTCTCCTTCCATCCAACTTATGGGAGGTTTCCCTTCTTTGCTCTCTTCTTGTTGACCCAGTCCTTTCTTCTTCTATGCTCTTCTAATGCCATCCCGCGGCTCATTAGGCCATCTGTCACGTGTTCAAAGGATCGAGTCTTGGAGATGATCTTTACGTTCCGGTGGCTTATACAAGGTTGTACTCTGGCCCTTGTGGACTTGTTTTCATTTTCTTCAACTACAATGTGAACTGGCACATGAGAAGCTGCTGTTCTGTTCTAAAATCACCTCCTGGCTTAGTTTTGTATAATGATGGTCAGCTTTTCCATCACCTCTTTCCACAAATATAGTCCATTTGATTCCTGTGTATTCCATTTGGTGAGGTCGATATGTATAGCCACTGTTCTGGTTTTTGAAAAAAAATATATTTTCAGTGAATAAGTTATTGGTCTTGCATAATTCCATCGTGCAATATCATGCTTCATTTCTTTTCAAAAACAGATTTTTTGACATACAAGGATCGTTCACATATCATACAATCCAATGATGCAATCATATTAAAAAGAGTTCTTGTACTCATCATTATTAACCCCTCATTACCTCCCAATCTTCCCTGCCATAACCCTAAGAAATTATTGCTATCTGTGTAGATTTACCTATCCTGGATTTCACATACAGAAAAACATACAAAAACAAAAATAACAACAATAAATAACGAAAGAAAACAGAGAAGCCTCAACTGAAAAGAAAGCAGAAAATATTAAAAACTAGAACAAATTTAAAATGAGTCGAAAGGCAAATCAAATGGTAAGGTGTTAAATTTTAACCTAACTACGTCTGCATTAATCCACCTTCCAGTGCACTCACTCTGTCTGATAGCATGGTTATTCACATCCCTGGTCAATGGCCAGAGGGGATTTTCCAGAGATTTAATCCACGTGGGGACCCTCTAAATGGATTTTAAGTCTTCACTGCCATCATCAGCTTGTGCAAACTGAGTGCTCAGAAGTTAAGCTCTAATACCATTCCCGCCTCTGGTCTTTGATCTTATTAATTATAATCCTTGAACCTCACAGGCTGGCATGCTTCTTCCATGTGAACTTAGCTGACACCTCACTTAGATGGCTGCTTTTTAAAAGACAAGCCTTTAAGACTCCAGATGCTATTTGATCTGATAGCGGGCACCAGCTAGTTTACTCACCACACTTTACTATAGCATCTATATCTTCAGTGATCTCTTCATGAGGACAAGAATATTTATTTCTAATGATAAATAAGTGAAAGTTTGACTTGAAGCATGGTGTAGCATGGGTAACCGTCTTCACACTGGGTACTCGTATGTGGGCATATCCACATGTGGGCCAACCCGCCTGGACACGGATAGAGGAGAGGAGAGTCAACTTGAATGATATGGATAAAGCTTTTGGGACCTTCATTTACTGATGTGGCACAACTCAAAATTAGAAGAAACGGCTGAAAGTAAACATTGGTAAGCGAAATCGTTGAAATGAAATGGAATGCATGAAGATCCTAGGCCTTCGTGCACTGAAATGGCCTGGCAGTGGTCATTTGAACGCAGCAGTCATATGGGCACATCGAAGAGGACTGGCATCACGTGCTCTGTCAAAAAGAACATTTCAAGATCTGTCTTGAAGTATAATGCTATCTGTTATAATATTTATACACCTACAAGGAAGACCAATTCATACAAATATAACTATTATTCAATTTCATGCACCAACCACAAAAGCCGGTGCTGAATAAATTGAAGAATTCTACCAACTTCTATCATCTGAAGTTGATTAAGCATGCAATCAATATGCACTGATAGTGCTGCTGCCGTCGTCGCCATGTTCTTAGGTGCCACTTTGGTGCTGTGCTGTCAAAGCCATCCCCAATCTTATTCACACATTGATATGTCTGCACGCCCACCTAGATAAGAGAGGTTGGACCCAAAAAAATGTGAGAAGAAAATAAAGGGACCAATGGCCCCGGAGGGACATGGGAGTGTGGGAGGTAGGGGAAGGGAGGAAGGTTGGCCAACCTAGGGACAAGGGAACAACAAATGGTTCAAAACCAATGGTAGGGAGGGGATGGGAGGACTGGTAGGGAGTGACCAAGGGCAAGATAACTGTGAGGAATTACTGAAGCCAGAATGAAGGCTGAACATGGTAATGGGACAGGAGGAAAGCGTAAAAAAAATAGAGGAAAGAAGTAGGAGGCAAAGGGCATACATAGAAACCTAAATACACGGACATGTACATATGTAAATATATTTAAGATCAAGGGGGGAACGGACCTAGATGCAAATAATTATAGGTTTGGTGGTAGGGTGGCAGGTAGACATTGGGCCTCCTCATGCGCATTCCCCTAATACAAGAGCACCTTGCTCAGCTAAACGGTCATTTCATGATATCTACCTTCCC
>NW_022111321.1:4614551-4621362 GCF_000313985.2 Echinops telfairi | reverse complement strand
GTAATTATATATTGTGAAATGTTTATTTCTAATTACAAATAAATGAAATTTTGCCTTGAAGCATGGTGTAGCATGCCAGTCTTCCTACCGGGTACTCGTATGTGGGCATATCTGCATGTGGGCAGACCTGCCTGGAGGATAGAGAAGTGGTGTCTCGGTTCCTAAGACCATTGGAAATATGTGTTTTCTGATGGTCTTAGGCAACTCCTATGAAAGGGCCATTCAACCCTCAAAGAGGTCGATACCCACAGGTTGAGAATGGCTGCTGTAGTGCAACCCATTCCTATTGTGTGAACCTCCCTAGCTTGTCCCCCCATGTTATGAGTGTGTGCCTATTGTGCAAGCCCTTCCTTCTGTGCTCACTGTGGCCTGCGTGCCGGAGATGATATAAACTCGAGAGATCACATTACGACACACTCGCTCTCTGCTCTGACCTGGCTCCTGAAGTCGTGACTGAGAGATGAGCCCTTGCATGCAGACATCTTGTCTGATGTCTCTTTAGTGACACAACCGCCCCTTAGAGCCATTCGGTTGTGGGGAGGCTGGTCCGCCATAGGCAGGTGTGGTTTGCCATTGTAAATGGGTATTATTTAAAGTTTTGCCCTATCACCAACCTCTACTGTTCGTGTAAATAGTGTCCAGTCACTTAAAAGTTTAATTGTACAAGTCGGCAAGTCATGTATTTCGGCTCCTACAACAACCAAAAAACCAAGTAGCTCTGTAGAAAAGATGACGGAGAAGTTGGATGTCATCAGCCTCGATGAGGCCAGGGCTGACTGTGGAACAGAACCACAGATTGCTCTCATGTTCAGGTTGAAGCTGCAGAACATTCAAACAATTTCAAGAGAGCCAAAATATGGCCTTGACCTCGACTTAAATCTTACCTCAGAACAAGAACAGTTTGTTCTAATAATGCGGCATCCTTTGATACATCCCTGACACCATCACTGCCGACAAAATGGGTGCATAAAGCAGACTTACCCAGCGCAGCCCTCCCGGGTGAGGCACTGGGCTTCTGCAGACACCGGGCACTCAGGCACTCGCTCGGTGGATCTGACCCCACCGGGCTAGGAGAAGGTGAGCCCAGAGCCCGGGGCCTTCCATGGTGGGTCTGCGTCCCAGTCCCAGGTTTCTGGGTGTCTGGGGACCTCTGAAGAGAGTGCATTTGCTGGAAGAGTCTGCGTCTTCTCTAGACTCTCAAAGACCCCCAGCCCCAGGAAGGCGGGAGGAAGGACAGGAGGTCAGGCCTGCGGGTCAGAGATCCGGCTGTCCCATCCGGCCTCTGTCGACTGCTCCTGAGGCTCACACCAGGGCACCGTGAGGCCTCGGTGAGTGTCCCCATGTCCCTTCGGGGTGCTGTGGGTACAAGGTCATCCTTTCAAGGACCTATTGGCAACATTGTCCACAGAGGGGAGAGCCGGCCGCAGACCCGGCTTAGATGTCAAGGGCACAGGCCAGTGGTGCTGCTGTGGCCACAGAGGCCCCCCACGAGAGGAGCAGAAGCAATGGCTCCTGGCACTGTCCATCTGTGGGGGTGGTTATTTTGAGGTGAGGCGAAAACGAGGTGCTTGCACTCACACCTCCATCGATCAGAGTTCTCCTCCCCCCTCTCCCTTGTTCGGTCCTCCTCCTCGATTCCCATGAACTGTGGGCCACTTTTCCTTGCCCAATGACTCCATACAGATGGGAGATTTGATGTGAGGGAGGCCGGGAGGCTTTTTGCCTACTAAGTCTCACTCCCCAAATAACAATAAACTCAAAATACATCAGCAAAAGTAAATTTGCCGTTAGTGGGTACATTCGAGATCCCTGTGGAGAATGTTTGGATCCACCAGAGGCAAGGCCAGGGAAGGTGTTGCGGTGACCACAGATGGAACTTGAACGCAGTAACGGTAAGGCAGAAGGCTTACTGTGAGGTGCTGATCCAACTTAGAATCCTGGTTCTGACACTGGCTGTGTGATCCTGGGCGGGTTGCTTAACCTCTCTGAGTCTCCGATCCATCTTCCGTCAAGACAGCAGCGGCCCTTCTTTATCTCGCCGGGGTTGTTGTGAAGCACACGTGAAACAACCTGTTTGCAAGCTCCTGGCGCACAGGGTCCCTGGTGCTTTCTTTGCGTGGGGAAGGCAAGAGCACCTGTCTGACAGCCTCTGGGAAGACAGCCCATCGGAGGTGTCTGGGTGCACCTGGCGGTGTCTGGACATGGTAAGGAGGATGGGAAAGGGGCTGAGGACCCCAGGAATCCTTTGCCTCCCGGTGATTCACAGTTTGGGGGCTGAGGGAGGGAGCATGGCCCCGGGCCGGGTTTGGGGCCAACATTTGTAAAATAGTCCCCACTTCTTAGAAAGGTGTTCAACTCTAGTCTCTTTCCTTCCCTCGTCCTGTTTCCCCTTTTTATTTTTCTTTCAACACTCCTGGGGTCTCAACTAGCCCTTTTAGATCTCAGTTTCTTCATCTGAAAACTTACCAGTCCAGTGATTCTGCTCACAGGAGTGAGACGGGGTGTGGCAGCGAGTCTACTGTCAACTTGAGGAAGGGGTGGAGACTAGCCAGGAGTCCAGCATGTCAGTCAGGTCGCTGCTTGAGGACCTCATTTGGACGTGTGACGGAGATAAATAGCTCGCTGGGGGGTCAGACACAGACTCTCCGCTTCGTCTTCCTGCTGACAAGACACCTGGAGCTATGCTGATGGAGCCAGAGCCCTGGAGCTGGAGGAGCCATTGGAGCCACTGGAAACTCACACCAGTGCTGAGATGCTTGCACCACCACTGGATCCACAAGACTTCCCACCCACTGGCCTGCATTCAGAGTCATTGCATGTGCTGTGTGAGTCTGAAGAGGAATTTATAGACTGGTATCAGACATATGGGCTAATATCAGACTTACGGACTTGATCTGGACAGCTGGGGTGTTTTCTCAATATTCAATTGTTCTTTTATATAAAGCTCTTTCTCATACACATATGAGTGTCTATGAATTTGTTTTTCTGGTCCACCCGGACTAACACACAGGGAATCAGTCACAGCACACATTTTAATACATAAACCTGATTCCCCTTTATTTTCCCTCTCCTTGATGGAGTCTCCTTCCCCCTGCTTTCCTGTCACCCACAGAGGTGAAGGAGAGGCTGGATCGGGTGCAGACAGGAGAAACGGGGCCAGGGAATTGTGCATTTCCTTTGTCATGTCACTCATTTTTCTCCCTACCCTTTTAAGATGACGGCTGCAACTGTCACAGGTATGACCGACCAACTCCCACCAGGGGCCTCTCGGAGTGGATGGCTATGGAATTATTTACTTTGGGGAACTTCTCACTGGGCTTCAAGACAATAGGGAATCCTGGACCAAATAGATTGAATGCTGTATGTTGATTCAATTTGGGTCATGTCTAAACTCGACAACATAAAAATGTACTAGGCCGCCCTGTGGTTCCTTGGGACGGTTACACAGAGCGACGTGGATTGTCTTGCAGTTTCCAAAACCAACCCACTGCCATTGAGTGGATTCTCACTTATCGCGACCCCGCATAGGGTTACCAAGGCTTTGTAATTCTTTACAAAACAGACACCCTCTTCTTTCTATGGCAGCTGGTAGGTTCCAATCACTGGCCGTCCTGATAGCTGTCCAACCCTTACCGGACAGCCCTTTCAGGTTCCTTGTCTGGAGTTTAAACAACAACAACAACAACAACAACAACAACAACATCTCACTACCATCCAGCCCATTCTGGCTCATACTGACCTTAGAGGACAGAGTAGACCTGCCTCTGTGGGTTTCTGAGACTTCAACCCATTATAGGAGTAGAAAGCCTTATTTTTCTCCCACAGAGCTACTGGTGGTTTTGAAGTGCTGACCTTCTGGTTGGTGGCCCAACACATAACCCGCTAAGCCACCAGGGCTCCTAGTCATGGAACTCAGGCCTTAATACTCTCTACAGGAAAGTCTCCTTGTTCAAAGGTAGACCTGGCTTCTCTGACACATCCATGGTACTAAATCTCTCTACATTGGCCCCTTTAGAGGTCAGTCTCCACTGACTGCCTGATGCTTTTATTTATTCAACAAACATTTACTTGTTGCTTGCTGTGAGTGAGGAGGGTCAACAAAGGCCCAGAACCCTGGCCTCGACCACTCTGAAGGCCTATCCCAGCTTCCCAGTCCCCTGGGGGCCTGCTGAGGTCTTTGTTAGGACCACATCCTGACCACCTTCCTGCCTCCTTCCGTCCCTCCCCTCCGCAGGTGGCAGGACTCCGCAGTGAATTTTCTTCACATCAATCTCTGTCTCTGCGTCCGGGAAGCACATGAGCTGTGGAGTGAAACAAACCTCATTCAAATCCCGATCGGTCATTTAGTACCTGAGGGAATCTGGGTCAACGGTCTCCTTCCTCTAATTGTTTTATTTTCACCTGAAGGCAAAAGCATGCCATTCAGATTAAATGAGTACAGAGTGTGTCAGTCCCTGCACCGCTGAACCAGCTCAGCAAACGTCAGTTCCCCGTCAACGGCGTGCCTCAGACGTGCAGTCCCAATCCTGCCCACGTGGATATTATTTTATGTTTGTGAAAGCAATACTGTTCCTGCAAAGGGGCCAGTCTTCCATTATTACAGTTTCAGGACACGGTAAGATATGAATATGTATAAACGAAAAGAAATCAACAGTTGTCAACAGTTGCCAACCCCTGTAGATAAGAGTAGAGCTGGGTCTATCGGATTGTCACTGGCTCATTTTTCACAGGAAGTTCACCCACCTTTCTTCTGGAGCGCTTCTGGGTAAACTCGACCCTTCAGCTTCTCAGCTAGCAGCTACACCTGTTTACCATATGCACCACCCAGGGGCCATTGAAGTATAAGGGTTATAATGGACTGAGTTGACTGAATGAGTAATTTAATCCTATCACCTAGCAACTCCTTTTACATTGTCTCCCCTGTGCACTAGCACCTATTTGTGACAGGTTGTATTTTCCATAAGTGACCATGGCAATATTCCTCATCCCATGTACTCTTCTGACAAGGCCCGGCCATTCTTCCATCAAGAGGTGGAGTCTGATTTGTCTCCCCTTGAACCTGGACTGGCCTCTGTGACCTGCTTAAACTTTAGAAACTGGTGGAAATATGTTCTGGAACTTCTGCTGCTACCGAGGTCCCATGAGGGCAGGTCATTTGCCTGGGCTTCTTGGGATGGCCTCTCATGGGAGCAGTCACCATGCTGTGAGAGAAGCAGTTTCAGGGCAGGTGGTCTGGTTAAGAGCCCTAGCCAACAGCTAGCACCCACTGCTGGTCAACTGAGTGTGCCATCTTGAATACACCACAGATGACCGCGGCTCCAGCCAACCTCTGGCTGCAGCCACCTGAGAAGGGCCCCGCTGAGCCCAGTGCACCCACAGAACGATGACAGATGAGAACCAATTGTGGCTTCAAGCCATTAAGTTGTAGGGCGGTTCGTTTTGTAGCAATCAAAATCAAAACACTACCTCCTGGGATGGTTGTGGAAATTAAATGAGATAACGCATGTAAAAAAAAAAACCAAAAACGAACGTGCTCGGTCAACAATGATTACACCTGTAGAAATGATAACTTGATGGTTGAAGGCCATTAAGACTCAGCCTTGAAACGGCTGAGAAGTCTCACGACCCAGGTGTCAGTATCTGCTGTTTGCTTCCGTGGCTTGACATTGAGACTAAGAAAAAGAACAAGGATGTGTGCGAGTTCTGGGAAATCAGGATGGCTAATTTTCTCAAGGATGCTTGGTTTGGAAAAACATAGAGTTGTTGATGTGTATCCAATGTGCTTGCTCAACAATGAGAAAAAATATAACCCCGGGTTGTTTCTGCATGTATAAAAGGAAGATGGAGAATAAACTCGGGGCTTCAGTATTCACTGTTGCCCTCCCAATACTTTCTGTCTCTCTTTTTTCCTCACTCAATCCTCACTCCCCCTTTCAGGACCGTTCGACTCGTTGGCAGGCTCCGACACTTGATGCTCACAGGGCTTTGAGCCAGGTCATTCCAGTTCAATCCCCTCCTGAGGGTTTCAGTACTTTCACCCCCCCTGGTACGGAATCAAATCTACAAGTACACCAGGTGAGTCTTCTAAGATTCCCAGGGGTATACATAAGAATCACCTGGACATCTGTGGAGTTCTTGTTGAAATGAAGATTGATTTCCTGGTTCAGTATATCTGGGGTGGAAATGAGAACGCACGTTCTACAAAGAGAGCGTATCTACAGACAAAGCACGCATCATCTGGTTCAATAGTTAATGAGCACTTGCTACAGATCAGGCTTTCTCCGAACTCTTCTGAGTCAACCCTCCACCTAGACAGGGCGTCTTCTGAATGCTTTGTTAAAATTTAACCACTATTCATGAATCTCCATTCAGGGCCAAGAACTGTGATCCTGATGCTGAGAAATGGGCTATAAAGATGACTCAGATGGAGCCAGTGCCAGAAGCAAACCCTCAGACAGCCTGGTGTGCAGGGACGGAGGGAGAAAGAGACACACATCTCCCAGCCTCTGCTGCAGTTCCTCATTTCCTTGTTGGCTAACTCTGGGTCTTCCGCATTCTGAATCTTGCTGAGTGCTTAGCTGGGTATCAACTTGTATTTTAAGTGGAAGTTCTCAGCCCTATGCCTCCTCACTTTATGTGTTTATGTCACTCACACTTCTCTGCATATCTGACCCTCATCCATGCAGGACGGGGATGCCTGCGGACTCCAAGGGACGTGGTTGGGTCTTGTTCCTCAGGGAAGTTCCAGCTCCTAGAGCAACCCAAACACACACACACACACACACACACACACACACACACACACACACGT
>NW_022111321.1:4591579-4614451 GCF_000313985.2 Echinops telfairi | reverse complement strand
CGGATCCATGATGTGTGGGTTCAGAAAAATGCCAATGATTCCTTTCATTCAGTTCGTCTCAGACCCTTGCAGCTGGGAATATCAACAGCATACGGTCTTCTCTCAAGCTTCACAAAGGACCTTATGGTTTCATGGGCTGCGGTTCAAGAGGCAGGTGAAACCGGTTTTTAAAAAAACCCTGACGAGGTCCCGTTGGCCTCATGACAGCCCTGTGGGCCGCAGCTGCCAGAGCAGAGACCTTCTCACTGCCCAGGCGTGGGTTAGGACTTCTCAGAGGCCCTGGTGGCATAGTAGTTACGAGTGGGCTGCTAATCACAGAGTCAAAAGTTCAAACCCACTAGTGGCTCCATGGGAGAAAAAAATGAGGCTTTCTATTCCCATAAAGAGTTACATTCTGGCTGATACCAAGGGCTCAAGTAGAAAGCAGGTGTTTTGAGAATGATGATGGCAACATATGTACGAATGTGCTGGACACAGTGATGTATGTATGGATTGTGAAAAGAGTTGTATGAGCCCCTAATAAAATGATTTTTTTTAAAAAGAGTTACACTCTGGGGAGCCCAGAGAGGCAGTGCTACCTTGTCCCACAGGGTTGCTGAGTCAGCACTGACTCGATGGCAGTGAGTTTGTTTGTGTGTTTTGAGTTTAAAAATTAGCAAAAGCACATTTCACAAACCTTAAATACAATACAAACATGGGGGTTACACTTTTATTTTAAATGATGAACATAGGTTCAGCATCTTCTATGAAAAAGGTCATCTTCGCTTAAAAAACATAGAGGTGATCTAAACGGGGGGAGCAGAACCAACTGCCATCTGACCGGGGGTCTTGATTCTGAGCCCCCGCCCTGCGGAGGAGCTGGGGAACGCGTGCTGGGAAGAGGCGTGATCGACACGGTAGACGAGAGCTTCGTGGCTCTGCTTTTCCATTTGCCATCCAGTGTGGTGCCCTCGGGTGCTTCAGAAAAGAACTGTGTTCCACAGGGCTTTCTAAGGCTGTGGCCTGTCAGACGGATCACCAGGCCTTTCTTCTTCTTTCCCCCCGATCACTTTATTAGTAGATTCTTTGGATGATGAGCACACAATCCAAACGTCATAGCATTTAATAGTTCAGTCATATCAAGCAGGGTTGTACAATCGAAACCACAATCAGTTTCAACACATTTCCTTCCTTATTGTGTGCATCTTTGATATCAGCTCCCCATTGTCTCCTCCCTCCCCTGCCATACCTTCCAGGAACCCTATTCCAGTTATTGTGTCTGTAGATTCCCCCAACCTGGGTTTCATATACTGAAAAACATAGATACGTAAAAGAGGATCAAGAACGCTCCCAACAATAGCAAACTGCAGTGCAGAGATATGCCCCAATCAGGAAAACAAACGAAAAAACCCCAAGAAATATTACCAACCAGATCAAGCTCAAAGGGAGATCAATGATAAGGTGTTAACCATTCAAGGCAGACCTGTCATTTAAATTAACTCTAATGGTCTCTCCAACACTCTGTCTGATACCCGGGCTATTCCCATCTCTCACGTATGGTCAGCAGGGTAATCATCCTTGTGTAGACCCTGCCAATGTATTTCGGGCTCCCGTTGTCACCCATAGGCTTCTGCAAACCAGAATTCCGTAATTGAAGTCCTGCTACCATTTTCTCCTTCGAATTCGGTTTCTATCTTGTCCACATCTGGGACCACAGATGTGGGGGTGCTTCTTCCATGTGGGCTTAGTTGACATCTCACTCAAATGGCTGCTTCTTTGGAAATAAGCCTTTAAGACTCTGGTTGCTGTTTTTTCTGGGCACCATCCAATTTCTTCACCACACTTTGCTATAGCACCATATCTTCTATGGTTCCTCATGAGGGCGAGTATAGAGCAAGGCCATGTCGTAAATAACTAATTGCTCTTAGATTGGAGCTAGGGTTAAGTGCAAACCCCAAATCAGTTTCTCTCTGTTCTTTTGAGGCACGTCTGAGTGGACTTGAACCTCCAACCTTGTGATTAGTGTAGGACCATGGTAATCATTTACATCTATCATTTCTCTTTAATCACAAGTCAAATAACCTCCTCCTCGTCGTCCTTCTTTGAAAACACCATCACTCATTTGTATTAATGTTTCTCTACATGGTAGCAATTCTAGTGTAGATGACAACTAGTCCAGGGCTCTTTCATTGGGTGTTGTATTATATTTTTCTTGTTACCTTAATGTATCTATATTATTGGGGCGGGGGTGGTGGTGGTGGTGGTGATCTGGTCAATTGGCTTTTGAGAGACAGTGCAGTATCCAGTCCACAATCCCCAGACTTCTCTGTGGGAAGAAAACATGGGAAACTAGTATGAGGGAAAATCCTCGTTGGGGAAAGGGCAGATCCTTTTATCTGGAGATGAAGGAAGAATGTTTCCAGGAATGATCTAAGGCAGGGGTCCTCAAACTGCAGCCCGCCGAGGACATTAATCTGGCTGGCCGGGTGTTTTTGCCCCATTTGTTTTTTTAATTCAAAATAAGATATATGCAGTGTGCATAGAAATTTGTTCATAGTTTTTTTTTTTTAACTATAGTCTGGCCCTCCAATGGGTCTGAGGGACAGTGAACTGGCCCCCAGTTTAAAAAGTTTGAGCACCCCTTGTCTAGGGAAATGGGCCCTCAGCACTGGCGAACTGGGGATCAGGCTGTACTGTTGTGTTTGTGGGGTGCACTCTAAGAGATTGGGGTGACTCCCAGAAGCTGTGGGCCCCTGGGCCCCAGGGGCGTTGGGTGTACTTCTGGGTCTGAATATGAACTCCAGCGATTGGAGCGTGAACCCAGGAGCTGGGAATACACCTCAAAACTTGGTGGTAAATTCCAGGTGCCGAGATTAGACTCGGAGAGCTTGTGGAGGCAACCTTGAGGCCCGGCAGGAATCACACTTCCTGTACGGGTGGGAGCAAAAATTCAGGGCAGTGATGGCCAAGGGGGAAACCCATTCATGAGGAGTAGTGGGTCCTTGCACCCTAGAAGGCTCAATCGAGCTTCTCCATCTTGAAGTGGCAGGAAACTGCCAGCGTACCCAGAACTTGCTTTCTGCCTGGCCAGCCTCTCTGCTGACATCTCAAAGGGCGCTTGCCGTCAGCGGCACCAGGACCGCTGGCCCTTCGGGTCTCAAGGGGTTAAGCTGTTACTGCCGCTCATCCCGTGGCCCCAGGAACAGAGAGGCAGAGTCACCGAGGCTGCAAACAACAAAGGAGTTCATTGACTAGCTCGAGTTAGGGTCCAAGTTAGGGTCCAAGTCCCAGAGCACCAACGCAGTGTCCTCCTCGGAGACGAGGACCCCGGCCTGGGGCCCAAGCCAAGGTTTTATACTCTTTACAGGTTACATAAACTGGGTGAAACTACTCCCCCTCCCCCTCCCATAGTTCAATGACTTCATCTGGAGACAAATGGTTGTGTAAGTCATTTTGGTTGACAGGCTCCACTCTCAGTCGTTCCAATTGTGGTCACTCACGACTTTCCAGGTGCGGTCAGCGTCATTGTGATCACTCGGGCCTTTCCAGGTGTGGTCAGAGTCATTTTGGGGGAGAGGGTGACTTTGTTAGAGAAACGCAACTCAAGGTTGTTAGAGAAACAAAACTTAGGCCTGCCTTAAGAGGTTTGGCCTGTGCTGGAGTCACCGCTGCCTTACCAAGCAGCAAGAGGAGCTAAGGAAGCAGCTCTGGCTTCTAGTTGAGCAGAAGCCCTTGGCCTTTCTCAAAGGAAGATCTGAATTTCACTGAATCAGTCTGAGCCAAGGACTGCCGGTTTCTCCAGTTTGCGGGCAAGCTGGCAGGCCTGTGAAGCTCCCCGAGAGCCCTCCCCTCTGACATGGAATCCAGCGTCAGTATTTGAGGGTTCTCAGCTACTCGTCCCTTTGTAAATGCCTTTCCACAGTCCTTTGAAATCAGTCACCTGAAAGGGGGGCTGGAATTACTGAGGGAAGCCAGAAGTCAGGCACCTGCCCACCTGGTGGGCGTCTTCACCAGGGGATACAACAGGTAGATTCCATTCTACCCCCTCACCTCTAGCTCAAGGGGCTGGCTCCATTTGTGAATCGAAATCCTTTCTTAAACAAAAGGTTTTAAAATATCTTTCCCCCTCCTTCTCAAAATGGGAACTTAGCAGATGTCTTGCTTTGAGGGTGGCCCTTGAATGGTGCCCCGTGACACCATACATTTACCAGAGCAGCTCCAGCGGAGAAAGGCCGGCCTTTCTAGTCCCATAAGGAGTTACAGCCTCAGAAACCCACAGGGGCAGTTCGACCCTGTCCCGGAGGGTCATTATGAGTCTGCATCAACTGGATGCAGAGAATTTTTTCAGTTTGCTTGCTTATGGCATGTATTCATCTGGTAGACATGGTTCTGTCTTTGTGAATGCGTGTTACTCAACGGTTTGCCCTATCACCAACCCCCATTGTTTGTGTAGTTACATAAGAGTTTAATCTGTACAAGTCAACAATTCATGTATTGTGGCCTGAATTCAGCCTCTATTTGTATAAGTTACCTTCCTCAACAGTGTTTTGAACTCTTTACCTTTGGCTAAATAAATGCCATTGTCAATAGAATTCCCTTATACCCCAGGGGAATGATTGATAATGTTCTGTATCATAACATGATAATGGAGTCTCTAAAGTGACCCAGAGACACATATATAATCCAGAGAAATAGGAATGGATTTAGGGCTTGCACTTAATTCTAGCCCCAGTGTGACAACAATTAGTTCCTGTGACATGGCCCTGCTTGACGCTCACCCTCACGCAGGGCGCACTGAGGACACGCGTGCCCTAGAAAAGCAAGGTGAAGAAGCCAGACTGTGCCCACCTATCAGAAGAGTAGCATCCGCGGTCTTAAGAGGAGATGAGCCAGTCAGGGTGCAATGTAGCAATGATGAGAAATACAACTTTCCTCTAGTTCCTAAAGGTTTCCTCCCCGCTCCCACTACCATGACTCGAATTCTATCTCGCAAGACTGGCTAGACCAGAGGAGGTACACTGGTACAGATAGGAACTGGAAATACAGGGAATCCGGGACGGATGAGCCCTACAGGACCAGTGGTGTGAGTGGCGAAACAGGCAGGGTAAAGGGAGAATGGGTAGGAAGGAGGGAACCGATTACATGGAACTGTGTGTGACCTCCTCCCTGGGGGACAGACAACCGAAAAGTGGGTGAAGGGAGACATCGGACAGGGCAAGATATGACAAAATACCCATTTATAAACTATCAAGGGCTCATGCGGGAGTGGGGAGCGGGGAGGGAGGGGAAAAATGAGGACCTAATGTCGGAGGTTTAAATGGAGAGAAAATGTTTTGAGAAACGATGTACAAATGCGCTTTATACAATTGACGTGTGTATGGATTGGGATAACAGTTGTATGAGCCCCTAATAAAATGTTAAAAAAAAAACAAAACAGAAAAAATAAAAAAATAAATAAATAAAAAGACAACTTCAAACAAGCATCCATCCAAGTGAGGTGTCAACTAAGCCTACCTCGAAGAAGCATAGTAGTGTGTGTGATCCAAGGACAGTAACTAATAAAATCTAAATCCAAAGGAGGGAATGTTGTCAGAGCTTAAATGGTGAACACTCCGTTTTTAGAAGGCTGTGGATAACAGTGGAAACCCAAAATCCATGTGCAGGCTGCACATGCGGACTTAGGCTCTGCTGAAGCCCCTCTGGCCATAGTGGAGGGAGGGGCCGCCTTGTAGTCAGGAAGAGTACATCGTAAAGTGGATTACAGCAGCTGTGGTTAGGTTAAAATGTAACATCTTATCATTGGATCTCCCAGTTTTTAATATTTTCTGTTTTCTTTTGGATTGGGGTTTTTCCATGTTTTGTCTTATCATTGTTGGGTTTTGTCTGTTTGTTTGCTTCCTGTTTTTATTTTGTATGATTTTCTGTATAGGACATCCAGGACAGGTAGAGATAGTAACTGAATTGATATTTGCCAAGGGCTTGGCAGGCGAGAATGGAGAAAAATGGGGTGCTGGCAACAAGCATGAGAAGAAAATGTCCCTGAATTGTGGTACTGATTGCATAGATCTTCTGAATATGACTGAATGATTAAATCGAATGACATGTGATCTATACACCAATAAAACTACTTTAAAATGGGAACTTACATGATCTGAAAACTCTTTTTCATTCAAAAAAATTTACTGTAAAAATAAGAGTTGCATGAGCCCCCAATAAAATGATTTAAAAAAAACTGCTCTGAAAATAAAATAATAGTATTTGCACATAAAATATGCCATAAGGAAAAGGATTGTATTCTTAATCAGCCTTTTTATAAACTTTTTCAAAAAGAATAACAGGAACTTTATATAATAACAACAAAAATGATGACAATGTTTCTCTTACTACTTGTATGAAATATTTATATTATACCTACTGGTCTTCTCCACACTATTAAGGCAAGTACACAACTCTACTTCTGGTCTATCTTCCGTGCCTAATGTACTGTTCAGGCGACAGGACATGTTCACTAAATGAGTATTTCCTATTTCACTGGTTTCTCTAACCTCTCTCTGTACGAGGCAGATCACCCTGTTTCGCAAAATGTCTGGTAATCCTGGTGATATCTTACTAGGTGGATTTTCAGAAATTAAAGAACATAAACACCCTCCCTCAGCTCTAGATAGCACAGAAAATTCTACAACAAAGTTCTATATTTCCTGATTCCTTACTGCACTCTATCTACTTTGGCAGTGACAAACTATCTATCTAGTTGAACTCTATCTAGTTGGCAGTGAAAGACTGCAAGAGGGCACCCACGTCATCCATTAAAATATTGAGCTTAGAGATAGCCTCTCAGCTGTTTATAAGTGTGGACTGTAGATATGGGCTGTATGTTTAGACAGAAGTCCACTTGCTGGTTTTTGACTTTGGGTGAGTTCCTTATCCTCCTTAAAATGATGTAGGCATTTTATCTAAGCAAGTGCAATTTCTCAAGAGTGTCATTCCCAACAATGATGCCATCCCTCTTCCCCTCATACCCCACCAGACCCATCCAGTTTCCTCGATATTAAATGTCTTCACGCTCTCTTCCCATAAAACACTGAGATAACTGTGGTAAATAACAGGGCCTTGTGCCTATGAAGGCTATTAAGAGGATCACATCCATTCTTTCATTTAATCTTCACAGTAGCCTGTGGGAAACACAAAGATTTCTCCCGAGTTGTCTCCCCCAAATATATGCCAAGCCTAGCTGCTTGCTACACATGATGAATGACTATACACTTGGAGGTCAACAGGCGTAGGCCAGGGGTTATTCTCCCTAAGGGTTATCAGCCATCTAGAGCAATCAGACTGTATAGTCTGTCCCACCCTAAGTAGGGCTCACTCCCTTCTGATAAGGATAGTGGTAAATTGTTTCCCTGAAGGAGAGCTCAGGGAAGTCTAGCCCACTCAAGGGTGACCAAGGTTAGGCCGCCATCATGGAATCTAGGATCCACCCCTCTTGTCACATGCATACCCCTAGTCCCTCCCCTTCCTATCATGTGTACACCCCTAGCTCATCCCCTTCCTATTATGCTTATGTCCACTGTATATCCCCCTCCTATTGCTTGTATTGCCTATTGTACAGCCCCTTCCTGTGACATGCGTGGTTTCCTGTAATCATGCTCCCTAAAAAGATAGACAAGCCTTGGTTAGCATTAAACCAGCGGTCCACCTTGCCTCGCTTTCCTGCCCTCGGCCCCTGCTGTGTGCGGACCTGGCCGGTAAGATCATGGCCATCCGTGAGGTGAGCGTGCTACCATGAAATGTGTCCGACTTCATTATTTCAATCTCTCGTCGCTCTCTCTTTATTCTCTATGACTATTATACTCTTTATATATCTCACCTGTACAATTGCACTTACTGAACCCCCGATTAGTTGTGAGGGGCTGGCCTTTCCCCCACAGTAGCCCGGATGAGGAAGACCTTGTTTCCTGCCTTTCTACAGGTGAGGGGATGAGGGCAAACAGAGGCCAGTGACTTGCCCAGAACAAGCTCTTTCTTGGGGTGTCTATGAGCTGCAAAGAAAGAGCGTAGGCAAACAACAGATGCATGCCCCCTGGTCACTGATGCGAGTGGTCTTGCTACTACCAGGGAGCATCGGGAGGGTGGACCTTTCGCTCCCATCTCTCAGATTCTGGAGGCACAGTTTGCGGCCCTGGACAGAGAAGCTTCCCTGAAGGTTTCCTTCCAGAAGCCTCCTCTCTGGATGTGAGCCTCTAAGAGCAAATACAGAGGTGCTCACAAACATGTTCACCTCTGAATGAAGACTATCTGCAAGAGACAGTGACCCCAATAAAGAGCGCTAGAGGACTCTCTTCCTTGGAGACCCGATCAAAGAACCCAGCGGGCCCTTTCCCAGCTTATATATGATCCAGAGAATCAGGACGAAGCTGTCTTCAGAGGGGTTGCCGTTGCGTGCAACCAAAGGAATCCTGACGTTGCTCTCTTGATGTTCAATGGCAGGAAATGAGTTTTCAATGAGTTTCCAACGGGTCCTCATGATCTTTGACTCATGAGTGGTGGTTCTAGAGCTCCGACGGGAGTCCTGAGAGAGATGGAGAGGCAGCAG
This sequence comes from Echinops telfairi, assembly GCF_000313985.2. NCBI lineage: Eukaryota > Metazoa > Chordata > Mammalia > Afrosoricida > Tenrecidae > Echinops > Echinops telfairi. The sequence goes on along the minus strand of NW_022111321.1, from coordinate 4,605,879 downwards.
TGGCCGTACAGGGAAGGCTAGCTGGGGCCGGGCAGCCTCCTCCATGCTGACCTGGGCACCACAAACCAGGGCCTTTCGCCATCTCTGCAGGCTCATATGTGGACTCTTACCAGCTTCTGAGCAATAGGTTCATAGTAAGACACGTAAGCAAATGAGGGCAATACCACAATGACATTTTATTTACACTGAGAAATAAAATGGGATCAAACAAGAGGTCCTGAGACAAGCCAAGGCTTTAAGAGCCTGAGTCTAAAATAGCTGGTTACATTCGTTTCACTGGGCAGGTGAGCGGCCTCTGGATTTGGAAATATTCAAAGTTCAATTTACTGAACCTTCCTCTGCCCAGAACAGTTTCGGTTTCAGAGAGTCTCCTTTCTGTCTTCTGTATGCCTGATCAATTTATAGTCATATTCTTTAATTATCTATACAGACAGTGTGTGTGTATGTGATCGTAGTGTACTCCAGAGAGCTTAATGAAACGTAGTGACGGCAGAGCTGCATCACGTGAGGCTATCCCAGTTCAGGAGAGTAGACCAGGAGCATCTCAACAGTGCATTCAGCAACGTCATGTGAGCAGTTTGCAATCAGCCTCCGTGGGAGTATTGACAGCACAGAAATTGACACACACTACAAATCAGGAGTTAAAACCAAGGGGTGGGGGGGGTTATTTGTTTGTTTCAAGAATGCTAGTTATTAACCATTTACCCATCTGCCACTGGTTATATGTGAAATAAGGCCAACAACCTTGTTCTTTCTTTTAGGAGCAAGCCTCCACTTCACCCGTGGTGGCCTGTCCAGACATCTGACATGCCATCGAGGGCCATTTGAAGACTCTGTGACGTCAGAGCCCTAGCTGTGGGGGCGCTGGTTCCACAAGTCTGGTCTCCTCCTACTCTGCACGATTTCTCACCACACCTCTTACCCATCACAATGGGGGGATTAGTCCCAGCTCTTAGATCATTTATTCTAAATCGCTCATATTCACACACGTTAATTCTCTTCAGAGGGCTGGCCTTTTTCATGGGAAGCAGTTTAAAGAAGGGTGTCAAGTGGCAGGATTCCTGGCACTATCCTAGGCTGCTGGGGAAGCAGGGAGCACTGCTGGGATTTCCTGAAAGTCCTTAGCTTGGCTGCCATTTGCTCCAACGTGTCACCAATGATCATTCCTTCCCCGGCTCTCTGGGAAGAAGAAACACTGCTACTATTGCACATCACCACGACGGCAACACTCCAGGGACAAAGTCACTAGGTGACAAAGTAAGACATCTCTGTGGCCCAATAATACGAAAGCGCTTGTTGCAAAGCAAGGTTTCACTTGGCCAAACCCAGTATCCAATCCATCTCGTGCTTCTTGGTTGGTAAATATGCCTGTGATGGCATTCAGGAAACGTGCAGAAACTCGGGGTGGGGGGCGGGGGGGAATGGAGGGGGTTAGTAAAGGCAGATGGCCCGTGTTCCACAAACATCCTCCCCTTTGGGCCAGCCTGCCCGCTCCTCACTGCTGGGCTCCCCTTCCTCGGGAGTTCACTTCAAGGTGGAGAGACCAGGCTATGGCTGGATAAGCCTCATCAGCACACGGCCTGGAGACACAGACATTCAGACAACCCTCAGTCCCCGTGTCCTGGGTTCATGGGGACATGGTGGGCATGGTGGCAGGTCTGGACTTCCTCAGGTTGAAGACCCGCCGGGTGCGGGGCTGCATGGCTGCAGGCAGTCCTCAGAGGTTCACCTGCGACCTTTCACTCTGCACCTGTTTCTTTCCCAGCAGCTCACTGTTACATGGCTTCTTCTTTTCAGGGTGTGGTACGAGGGGGCTTCGAAACGTTTGTGGGAAATGTCATGATCTTTTAACTCTATTCTTCCAAAAATGCCTTAATGCTCCTTATTTCCGGGACTTGGCTGATCCAAATGAAAGCAAAGCAAATGGTTAAGAGATACTCATAGCGACCTTATCAGACAGGGTAGCACTGCCACTGCGAGTTTCCACGATTGTAACTCTTTGCAGGAATAGAAAGTCGCGTCTGTCTCCCTCAGAGTGGCTGATGGTCTCAAACTGCTGACCTTGCAGATTGCAGCTGAACGTGTAACTTCTACACATCCCGGGCTCCTAGAGATGGGACTGATTGTGTTTTAAGAATGTAGGGCCTAAGGACGGGAAGCAACCTAACTCTGAAGGCCCTAAGTTCGGAGCTTTACCAAGGCATCATTTTCCATATTCTCTGTCCATCCAATCTTTGGCTAAACAATTAAATCTTTCTGGAGAACTATTTTAATTTTTATTTGGTATCTACTCATTATTTTAAAAATAACAACACATCAATTTTTAAAAACAGAACCTCGGAGCTTACGGTCATAAATCTTTCTATTTCTATGATGGCTTATAGTTTACAGAGCTTATTGTCTCCGTTGATCCTGACACTAACCCTGGGAGGGTGATTTTGTCAGCCCAGCCACAGTTTCCAGGTCAAGTTCAAGCTCACGAAGACTTGGAGACATTCGCAAAGCGTCACAGCAGAACTCAGCCTGGAACCCAGATCTACAGATGAATTCCAGAGCTCAGGATTAGCCCCGAAGCCAGAACAATAAATCAGAACAAAGTAAAAACCCTATACCACCGCTCTTTGGAGAAGCACGCATAGTGAATTTGATCTTAATTTCCTTTTTCCTCCCCAAGGAAATTCTGGACATTCTTGTAAGGGCATGGCTTCTCACATAAAGCGTCCTCTGCAGGATGGTTCTGTATGTCGATGTCCAAATTGGAGAAGTATTGATCATGTACAGTACCAGGTAGAACTTGTCTGTGTACCAGTCAGTTAAGGAAAACATTTTGGGGGTTTTTCTTTTTTCACGACATATTGGTCCATCTTAAGTGATGTTTCCTTTTCCTAAGCAAAGAAAGAATAAAACACTCCTCCCACAGGCTTCTCCTGTCAAGGCCTAGGCTGGCCACGACCCCAGTGTGTGCAACGCTTCAGAGCTCTGAACGGGACAGTACTTCTGCAAGCTATCAAGGACTCCACCTACTCCTCCCCAATGGATTATCTTGTAGCGGACACTGCATTAAAGACAATCGGAAAAGGATCTATTTGGCGCCTTAACTAGGACGTCGGACGATAGTGGATGCTGAGGTGTGAGGGGAGACGAACGAACACTGGCTGTGATGTTTAACGTATCAACTTAGCGGGGCCATGATTCTCAGTGGTTTGGCAATGACGTAATGACATGTTTGGGCAGTTATGTAGTGATGGTGTAACTCTCCACTTTGCGACCTGATTTGGTCATCCTCGGTTTGCACCTAACACCAAATTTCACACAATGACCTGGTCCTTGGAGCCCATAAGTGAGAAGCGGGTGTCTATGGGTGAGCCTGCCATCTTCAAATGAAGTCAAGAAACGCTGCCAGCCAAAGAAGGCTGCATTCAGATATATTTGTATTTAGAAAGGTTTCTCAGGCATATATGAGAATTATGATGAGATCTGGTTGGGGACAACTTTCACCCCACCGATCCTTCCACCAGAGTCCATTGGGGTATATGTCCCATATAGTACTTCCCGAAAGCATTAGAAATAATTTAAAACCCTAAGAAATAATTTAAAATAATTTAAAACCCCTAGCAATTCAGCATGCATTCCATTAGCAAAAACAAATCGTTATCTACATCTTACAAATAATTTGACAATTAATTGGTCAGTAGCTCACAAGACGTTGCAGGATAAATGTCACTATTTAAAGGCTATCGTCTTGTTAGGAGGCAAAATGGACATGTCCTCCCTCTAGTGCATGCTCTTCGAAGGAACAGGGTTCGTGGGAAGCTGAATCCACTTAGACGGGAAGGGAGGTTTGTGACTGTGGACTCAGCCACGTGGGAACTGGAGAGATCCCTTGCTATTTAGGGACCTGAAACGCTCAACTTTCCCTTGCTGAATAACACTGGAAACACGCAGAGTTGCTGTTCTCTAATCTGCTGTTTTCTAGACTCCAGATCCAACTCTCACCTGTGTTTTTCATTTTTGTTGTTGTTGTGTTTTCAGACATGTTGGCACCAATGATAAAGCTCTGGCTTCCTTCTCAATCACAACCTAGACTCATGATTGGTCCTTCCAGCTTTCACCTAGACACCTTGACCTCTAACGTGACTGCCAGTCAGTCTCACCCATGATGTGTGCTTTTTCCTACCAAGAACAGCTATAGCAGCAACAACTAATGTTTACCGGGTACTCACAATATCTCAGGCGTAGTAACGAGTGCTTTCCATTCATGAGCTCACTCTAGTCTCCTAACAACCCTGAGCTTGTCCTGTTAATGAACCCCATGTAATGGATGAGAGCGCCAAAGTTTTGGTGGTATGTAAAATTTCCAGGAACCCATGGTAAGCTGTGACACCAGAATTGGTAGCTGCGTCGTTTTGACTTCAGACCTGGGCTTAGTTCTCAGACAATACTGCTCTCCAGGAAGAAGGTGCAGACTCCGGGACACTGAACACAGGAAGTGCTGACAAGTGGTCGATAGGGGGCACGCTGTTGAAAATGTAAGCTTGAAGATCATTGGAGTGTAATTGTTAGAGCTTCACCCATGACCAGAGAAAATGCCTCTGGAAAGAGCATAAAAAATCCGAGACCCCATTTGTGAAAATCAAGCAGTCCACACTATATTGCTCATTGGGTAACATTTTGAGAAGCACGTATTGGCTGGTGAGCCAAATGCTGAACAAGGCTCAACCGTGTACCAGGCCCTGCCCAGATGGGAAAGGCAGGCCAGAATGACTGCCGAGACCCATGCAGGGGCGCCCTGCACTGAAGGCCACAGAGAGGTCTGTGCCCTTTCAGAGGCTAGTTGCTATTGCTCAGTCTGTGGGAAATTTGTAGTGTGTAACCAAATACAAGAAGAGTATTTCTATAATTTTCGGTGTGATTCAGGATCAAGGGAAGCAATAAGCCTTCGGTGCTTATTTATAAAGGACAAGCACAAAGACTGATAACCTAACAGCTGGGGCTAGGGGTAGGAAGAGGGGATGCTTTTCAGAAAAACAATGTTCAGAGAAAAGTAGCTCTATGGCCTGTCTCTATGACCACACCTTCTTTGTTTTCTAACCGATGCCTCCAATTTTTAAACAGTGACCAAAAGCCAGCTGTGACTGGAAACTAGTGTTAGTTTGAATGAATATAAACCAAGGAGAAATGATGGGGGAAATCATAGGGAATCCCTCTCATGGTTTCACCTGTACCCACTCCTCACTCACCAAGCCCCCCAAATGTAAACCCTAACCCTGATACCTGTGGTGACAATCCCAATTGGGAAATGGTTTTCTCGGTTGGGTAGATGGGGCAGTATTAGTGCAGGGAGCATCTTGAACCAATCTCTTTGAGGGTCAGAAAGCAGAGGGAGAAGCAGAGAAGGGGGAAGACAGACACCGATCCCCAAGAAAATCAGCCAGGAGCAAGGAGTCGAAGACGAAGAGAAGCCAGCAGAAAGGGAAAACCTTCACTGCACGTGGTGGCCCGAAGGCGGGCTTTCTTCAGACTCCTAATTGAGAAAAGACAGTGCTTCGTTAAAGCCTCCAGGTGGTGTATTTCTGTGACCGCAGTATTCGATAACTAAGACAAGCGTGAAGCCTCACCTCATCGATTACAATGCGTCCTTTCAGATATCTTACAGAAATGATAACAAGCTGTCAATAATTATGACTTTATTGAGCATCTGCAAGGTGCACATCAGGGTACATAGCTTCAAAGTGCCCCATGGACTTCTGTCCCATCCCCCACAAAGCCTCCCCTGACTTCCATGGCTTCATTGCTTTTCCTCCAGAGCACACTTCCAGGACCCTGACTGGAGCCTCCACCAGGACACATGCCCAGCATCTACTGCACTGGTGCACCCCCCGACCCCCCATGAGACTGTGAGCTCCTCAAAGCGGGGGGTCTGTGCACTGTTCATCTCTGCAACCCTGGCCGGCAGCGCAGTGCTTGACTGACAGACCCCCGAGCAAATGAAGAGCCCCTTGCGTTGGTTCCTTCTCCCAAAGCCCTCGCCTGCAGTTAGCAGGAAATGCTGATGCTGAACCAGAAACCAGCACTCAAAAGGCACAACTGAAAAGAGTCGGGTCCCAAGGTGTGGCTGCTTGACCCCAGACAAGAGCATCAGCTCCCTAATCCTGAAAGGTGGCTGCCAAATCAGAGCCACGGCAGACTGTCAACCAGAGAGAGGGGGTCATACACCCCAACTCCTACCGCACAGCAGCTTTTTGGAGACAGATCAGCAGTGCAGCCACCTGCCGGGTTCCCGGCCCCTGACAGCCTGCTCCAGGGGACACAGGCGCAGTCAGCACCAGCAGTCCCCACGAGGGTCTCAGACATCGCGCCCCTCTCCCTCCTCAGATTCCCAAATGTCGCACAAAAATCAACAAGCAGAGGTGAAAAAGCCTTACGTGAAAGATGGACATCTCCATGTGGCCCTGCAGAGGCCGGGTGTGTTGTGCCCCTCGCAGGGTGTCTGGGGGCGGCGGCAGCTGAGGCGGCCTCCCAGGGGCCTTTCAGAAAGCAGATGGGTGCTATGAGGGACAAGAGAGTCCCGAGGAGACGTGGTAAAACAAGAGCTCATCATCTCCACCACACACACCCAGTTCCCTGACGAGTCAGCGCCGGGGTCTTTTTGACGACAGCAAGAATTTTGCTGTGGTTCGAGGACACAGGCGGCACCCTCACCAAGTACCTCACAGCCCAGGTGTACATGTGAACACGGGACACGTGTACAAGGCTTTAGCTCTTGAGCGGCCATCACTCGTCATGGAATTGAGCACAGACCTTGCTGCCTGGTGCCTCGGATTCCCTCCCAGAGGAAGGCTGTCACAGCGTCTCCGTGGCCACTTCTACTGGTTCCTCTCTTTCATCCAGCAGGATTCTTGGCCGATTATCCCCCACCTTCTGCAGAACGGAAGGAAGGCCACCTACAGATCTCTATGCTCGCTAATCAGCGTGTTTATAAAATACTGCTTAAGAGTATGAACTAAATCTAGTACCAATTCCCCATCGTGGATGGGGCCAGCGTTCATCCTCCCCAACCCTGCAACACGCAGCCATCAGAAGGGCAGCTCATTGGCTGCAGCTCTTCTTCGGGTCAAATCTACCGGCCTTCTGCAGCCTGAATTCTCGGGACACCTCTGGTTCTCAGCGACCACCCGATGCCCACGGTCGACACCACGTTGCCTTTCTCAACGGAGATTCGCCTGTATCGCTCTGCTGCTTCTTCGTCGCCTGCACCCTCAAGGTTGTGTTTCTACTCAGCTCTTGTCTAGCTCACAGCCGACCTTAGAGCACTTAGAAACAACGAGGCGACGCCCGGCCAGCTGCATGGAAGGCAGGGCATGTTTGGGAGATTCTGGTTTCTCCTGTTACGTTTTCAGTGCAAGACTGAATTACTCTAAAAATTGGGGATTCACTCTCAAATCGAACTTGCCTAAATAGGTGAGAGAGACAACTTCCAGCCTCAAATACACTATAAAAATTATTTTCCAAGAGGTAATCATTCTTAATCAAGAATTTTATATACAGTTTTGTTGAGTTGTTTTTGTTTTCTGTTTTGTTTTTCAGAATGACTGGAGCCATGGTTTATGTGTATGGCTCTTTTCTACATCTTTTTCTCAAAGCAATCACGTAAGGATAAATGTTTTGGGTGCTTTGTTATATTAGGTATTTGCTTGAAGTATTCAGAAGTTTATCTCGTATGTCATAGAATATGAATATTCATATTAGCCCAGCGTGTAGATCATTGATTTCAACCTTCTCAACTGGAGCTTTAATGCACACAACCAATCTGATCCAAGACTAGCTGATCTCAGGCGGCCACCCGAGGAACCCGCATGACACTGTGCAAGGGGCGAGGCACATTTGCTCGGGCCTTCTCATTGTGGCAGACCTCCTCCGGCCAAGCACAGAGCGGTAGAAGTGCTGATCGGGATTTCAAAGACAAGGGGAGCCCAGTTGAACCTGGTAACTGTGGGGATCTAAGGGACACGGGCAGTCCCCAGGTTGCAAATTCAACCTGTTCCTAAGCATGTGTCTAGAAGTCGAATGTGTAGTTAGGTGAGAACAGTTGCAGGTGGTTCTGATTTAGCGTAACTTTAAGGCAAAAAAACGTAGGGGTGGAGGGTGGAGGGTGGGGTGAAGACTTTCCAGTGATTTCAAACCTGCACATGCAGGACGTGAAGGGGGGGGGGGGACTTTGTTGTGGGGAGGCGGTAGTTCAATCATTTCAAAGTGTGAGCGGATTCACAATACTTGAAAGGATGGCTACAAATGTTCAAGTTGTCAATAAATTAGATGCCTATAGTTGATTTTCTAATCCCAGCCTAGAAAGTGATTTCAGTAGACAGACACAGTGTGTGCTTCACCAAGTTTAGGTGGGTTGATGAGCTAAAAAGCAGCAATGGCTAAAGAGCGGGCCAAGGACGTTGACTTGCCTTTGGCTCGAGTTTCAGGGAATCGTAAGAACAAGACTCATTTCCTCTTTTCTCAAAGACCCTCCGGTTGAAGGTTCTCTTGTTTCTGACTATCCTTTTCCCTCTGCGATTCTTATGGGGATAACCCAGAACATCTCAGGGCTCTTCTATATCAGAGTGAATAGCTGAAGCTACCAATGGCTTGGAAGTTCACACGTAGCACTGGAGGTACGCAGCACACATAGCCCTACCCTGGACATTGCTTTTGGGTCAAGTCTAAGTTGTACCTTCTTCCTTGGCAAAAACAGGCCAACGCCCTCACTGAAGGCCAAATGTAAGAATTAACTCAACAGAAACCCCATTGGAAAGATAAAACCTTCCAGACTTCTCTCTGAAAATAAAATAAAATTCATTCTGGCTGAACACTATTCATTTTGGGTTTTTGGTTCTATAACTCCCCAGAATTTTCTAAAGTAACCCTATAGCCGATCTGTTTGCAGATACCCAAAGCAACTTGAAACAGACCACCCATGGTGCCGAAAGCAGTGTCCAAGAGCAGAGAGACAGTGCCACCAACACCCACAGCGATGTCCCTGCACACAATCGGAATGGCGCTCATTGTATACACAGGGAACATGGCCACATCCACGAGGACTCGGACAGGGATGCCCAGAACACGGCAAACCGCCTTCAGCAGGCAGCACAGGATCCGGAGAACGGCCCTGATGATCCTGACGAAGACCTTGAGCACTTTCCAAGGAATGCTCACCAACTCCTCGCCGATGGCTAGGAAGTATGAAATGGCAGCTGAGCCCAAGCGGTAAAGGCAACCTTCTATGCCATTGATCACCAGCTTGGTAACGAACCACAGGAAAAAGAGCAGGTACTTCAGGACTCCAACCACCAGGTAACAAATCCATTGGAAAAGCTTGATATACGGGGTAGCGATAATGCTTATCAGTTTTCTCAACAGGCTGCTACTTTCCTCAGGCGCCTCTGGTGGCAACAGGTCAGCCGACCTCTTGCTCTTGGTGCTGGAGAGCGGGACGGCACTCTCTTGAGAGAGCAGCACCCGCTCCTCATCCTGGACTCGATTGACCATTTCCAGGATTCTCTTCATCTTCTCTGTGTCTTGCTCCGCATCACCACAGTTGTTCTGAAACAGCTGGGGGTGCGATGGAAGCAGTTTCTCCAGATCTTTCACCATCACATCTTCTATGACATCACCACCCCCCGCGTGCTTGACAAAGCCCATAGCCCAGCCTCCGGGGCTGGCACAGCAGGCTGCCAGCCAAACAAACTCAGGCACCGCCACCTTGCCTTTCACCCTGTGGTCTGAGGGCACTGCGCCCGCGATGAGATAGAGGTCTTCGCCGTTGCCACACTGTGGGGCTAAGGCCCGGTCCATCAGGCTGTTGAGATTCATGTACCAGCGCTCCCTGAAGGATGAGGTCATCGGAACGGCGTTTGTGAGCGTGAACGTGGCCATGTGGTCATCATGGCTAAGAGGGAACGGGTACAGCTGTCCTTTTTGATAATCAGACTCCAGGTAATCGGTATTCAGGGCTTGCTTGCTTCCCAGATTGCTCACCACGGTGGTGGCATCGGCTTCATCCATCATCTCCTCGAGACTGCTGCTGGGGTCATCGATCTGAAAGAAGAGAACAAGTGTTGAGATGAGCCCGCTGTTCACAGCAGAGAGGATGCACAGGAACATTCTGCTGGGGTGCCAGAGAAGTCTCTGCTGCACGCTAGCTTCTAATAAAGGCTAGGTCTCTGGTGCAAGGGCTAGTCATCCTAAATAGCCCACAATCCTTGTGGTTTCCCCCTGCATTTACCCCATCCCTATCGGTGCACTGCACCACTCACCTACCACAAGCATGGACACACAAACACGCTCCCTGACACTCATTTTTGATCGGCTGTGGCTTTATGAATTTCATCATTCGTTTTTACAATATTTTCCCCATAAGAGTCATAGTACATGCAAATGTGAGAACAAACGGAAAGCAAAGGTCAACATGCCCAAAGAAATCAGGGACACTTACACATTGTGGGCTGTAAGAAAAGTAACTGCAATTGATGCCATTAGTCCCCTGGAGGAAAGCGGATGGTTGGAGGCAAGTTACGGGACACCAGCAGGGCAGGCGACAATTCAAACTGGAGCAAGAGCTGCTCGAACTTAACCTTTCCAAGACAATTGCTATTACTAACAATTTCTTTTCATTCTTGGCCCATCTAGATAAGTGTTATATAGCAGTTGTAATCAATATATACATCCTTGTTGGTTCTCCCATCCATTTTTAATGTACATTTTAAAATTCAGCAGCACAATATATACTTTCACTTCACCAATCTGAAAGGACAAATAGTTAGGATAAACCTAGGTCCTCAGGTGGTACAGAGTTCACATGCTCAACTGCTAACCCCAGAGGTGCCTCAGAAGACAGGCCTGGTTTTCGACTTCAGAAAAAGCAGCCACTGAAAATCCTAGGGATCGCAGCTTTCTACGCTGACACTCACGGGGTCACCACGGCATCGTGGGAATGTGCTGGGCTGCTAAGCAGTTCAAAACCACCAGCTGCGGCTCAGGAGAAAGACAAGGCTTTCTACTCCCATGAAGAGTTATAGTCTCAGAAACTCACAGAGGCACCTCTACGCTGTCCTATAGGGTCGCTATGAGTCAATTTACCTTGATGGTAGTGAGTGTGTGGCTTTTGGTTTAGATAGCACCCATTTTTGTTTGTTGATTTATGTTTTAATTTACCAAACTAGACTATAAACTCCTTGAGACTGGGGACCATGTGTTTCTGCAAAAGACCCAACCGAAATCCAGGCTGACATGCACCAGGAGCTCAAGGCACTCTTATTAACCGCCTGGCCCTAAGCTAGCCATCAGATCAGAACTCATAGTAACAGGCTGTCAACCCAACCCACGTCTTCAGAAATGGGGAAAGGTAAAGCACATGGTGCTATATCCATCAATATCTCAAAGCCGTTAAAAAGAGAGAGCGATTATGAAAAGCTGGAGGTGATGGGGAAATAATGTGGTACAGTGGCAAACGGGCTGTGAATTTCCCAGTTCTGCAATGGGAAACATGGGTGCGCTCGTGCCTGTTTGTTGAAACCTATTGCTGCTGAGTGGATTCTGATTCAGAGGGACCATCCAGGACAGAGTACAGCCATCCCCTATGGTTTCCAAAGCTGTAGGCTGTAAGTCCTCACATGGGAGTCATGGATGGTGGCATAGTGGTTATGCATTGGGCTGCGATGCATAAGGTTGGCAGTTTGAAGCCACCAGCAGCTCTTTGGGAGAAAGATGGGGCGTTCTACTCCCATAAAACAGTTACAGCCTCGGAAACCTACCGGAGCTGTCTTACCTGTCCTATCGGGTTGAGACGAGTCTGTGTGGACTCCATGGCTGACTTGGGGTTTCTATGGGTGGTGGTAAGTCTTTACAAAAACTCATCACCAGGGAGAGTGGAGGGAGAGTGGGTAGGAAGGAGGGAACCGATTACAACGGACTGTATGTGACCTCCTCCCTGGGGGACGGACAACAGAAAAGTGGGTGAAGGGAGACGTTGGACAGGGCAAGATATGACAAAATAACAATTTATAAACTATCAAGGGCTCATGAGGGATGGGGGAGCGTGGAGGGAGGGGAAAAATGAGGACCTAATGTCGGGGGTTTAAATGGAGAAGAAAATGTTTTGAGAATGAAGTAAAAATGCGCTTTACACAATTGATGTGTGTATAGATTGTGATAAGAGTTGTATGAGCCCCTAATAAAATGTCTTAAAAAAAACAAAACTCATCACCAGGCCTCATTCGTCCTTGGGATCAGCTAGTGGGTTCTAACCACTGATCTTTCGGTTAGCAGTCAAGTGCTTAACCACTGTGCCACCACGGTTTCCTTGTGTAGGGGTAAGAAGGGCAATGGGTGAGCAAATAACTGTGACAGCAGAAGCGTTGCCCAGAGCCTTACAGGGAGCCATACCTAGGCTTCCCTGACTGTCACTCCATCCCTTCCTCCAGCCTTAGAGTGAACAGTGATCTGAGATGCTCTCCCCACCCCACCCCCTTTACAGAAGGTCAGTCAGCCAGGAGCGTCTGCCTGTGCTCTCCTAGATGGATAGAGCCCAGGTGAGGGGGAAAGTCAGGCCCAATTCCACCCCATGCCCTGTGCGCCTCCCCACCCCGGCTCCGGCTCCCTGGCACAGCGCAAAGTGAGTAGCGTGCAGGCAGAGGCCACTACAGCTTCGCTTCCCTCTCCCTGCTTTCTCTAGAGCCCCGTCCCCATCGGCCCAAAAAGGGCCCTAGGGTTTGGTGACAAGATGAAACAGCGCTTGAAATCAAGACAGGATGCTTGGATACTATACATGCAGGGTGCTAGAATGTGGAAGGTTTGTCAGGAGGTAGGGGGAGTGTCAGGATTAAGATTTTTTAAAATACCAATTCAATAGTTTCAATATAACATTATACGCGAAGTATTTTACGGATGGAAAAACTAAGGCACGGAAAGATAAAAGTAACTTTCTCAATGTCAGTCACCCCATAATTAGTGGCAGTCACAAGGTTTAAACTGAGATCAATCATTTTTCCCTCAAAGTATACTTTTGTGTTCGTTTTATTAACCCATACTCTCTCCAGATGGTGGTCTTGGGGTTGGATATTGGGCTATTAGCCACAAGGTCGGTAGTTCAAGCCTACCACCTACTCTTTGGAAGAAAAATGAGCCTATCTTCTCACAGAAGTATGTAGTCTCAGAAACCCTGTACCGGGATGCTGTGAGCTGTAACCCACGCAAAGGCAGTTGCTTTGCTTTGTTTGGGGCATATGAATTATAAGCAGAGCCTGGTGGTATTATAGGATAAACCTGGAGCTGCTCATTTAAAAGTTGGCAGTTCAAACCCACCAGCCACTCCATGGGAGCAAGAAGAGGCAGTCTGCACCCAGGATGATTCACAGTCTCAGATCCCCGTGGAATAGTTCTACTCTGTCCTACAGGACCAAAGGGGTTGGAATCGATTCACTGGCAGTGAGTTGGGTTGGGCTGATATGGATTAATGACTATAATTTTCTCTGATCTATATATCATGAAGTTCCCTGAGGTTGCAGAGAGGGAACTTGACATCTGGCTCCCCTGGAGCTGCAGTGCCCAGACTGAGGAGGGAATGGGAAGGAAACAACGAGTGCATGTACACACGGGCCTTCATGCTCAGCGTGGTAGCTTTATGGCAGCTGGCTAGCTTTATGGCCCGGAGACGGGCAGCACAGCCACGCATTTTCCAGGGTATCAGAGAACAAAACCCTTTGATGTGGACTTGACTGCCCTGTGTGCTACAGAGTAGACCTACTCCAGCTCTACCCTCGTGGCTGGAGTTGTTATGAAAGCAGAGTACTATCCCACGGAACCACCAGCCTTTCAGTTAGCAGCCAATTGCCAACGAGTTGCTGTCCCAGGGTCCTCTTAGTGCATTCTGAGTCTTGGGGATGGTTAGCTGGCCAGTCCACAGGAGCTGCTGTCCCTGTTTACTAGGAACACTTACAGCTCCCTTGCCCTCTTTTCTGCAGGGCAGAAGAGAAAAGTAAGCACCCAAGCTCAGCAAGCTCTGCTGGGGAACAACTGTAAAATGGTCCTCCCACCACAATCCCCTCCACGCCCACTCCACAGAGCCCCGTAAGACATTTAGGGGAAAGGCCCTATGCAGTCAAGGTAACCTAGGTAAATTGTATAGCTTAATGGATTTAGATTCTTCCTTAAGATGATTTTAATGAGGAGCTGATACCAAGGACTCAAGTAGAAAGAAAATGTTTTGAGAATGATTAATGGCAACAAATGTACAAATGTGCTTGACACAATGG
>NW_022111321.1:4588701-4590189 GCF_000313985.2 Echinops telfairi | reverse complement strand
AAAAAGATGTTTTACAAGAAAACACTGATCTTCCCAGAACCTTCTACTCTCTCCTTTCAGACCCCAATTAGAAATACATTAAAGCCTCTCTTTCTATCTTAGACATGTCTTTTATCCTTTTCCATATTTTAGCTTATTAACCCTCAGTGCTGTGTTCTGGATGAATTCGCTACCACATCGTACAGTTCACTGAATTCCCAGTGGTGTCTTGTCTATCTAACCTGTGGAGGTGGCTTGTTTTACTTCGGGGCCAATGCTTTTCAGTCGGCATCTCGATTTGGTTCTATTTGGAATGTTCCTGTGTTTTTTCCTTTTTCTCTTATGGCAGTTTGTATTTCATCTGTAAATATTATTTTTAAATCCCTTTGAGATTCACTGTTGTATTTAGTGCCTCCGTTTTTTCAGTTGCATCTGCAGGCTGACATCAAGGTGATGAGTATACTTAAGTGCTTTGCCTTTATTTTTTCACTTTCTGGTGAGCTTATCCTCATAAGAAGTCCATGGTGTTTTACTGAACAGGAAAAAAAGAACAACCATCTCATCGCACTGTTTTTGTAGTTTCTTCTACCGGAGTAGTTGTATAAAACTAAATGATCCCAAGCTATTTTTTCAGTTATTTTCTAAGCTTTCCACATGGAGAACTCAATGTGAATTTGGACACAAGGGAAAGGTGCTGGCTTTGGGCTTACTTCTGGAGGGAGATGGCGATTTCTACTCATGACCTGGCATAGGCTTTCCCGGCTCCTAGATTTTGACTCAGTGCACGTGGTTCCGAGTCCATGCCATGAACAGAGTCTGCGGCTTGAACACCTATTTCCTGACAGCTTAGGGCAGTGGTTCTCAACCTGTGGGTCGCGACCCCCTTTCACAGGGGTCACCCACTTCCTAACTATAGAAACTAACAGTTTTGAAGTAGCAATGAAAATAATTTATGGCTGGGGGGGTCACCACAACCTGAGGAACTATATTCAAGGGTCGCTGCATTAGGAAGGTTGCAAACCACTGGGTTAGAGCCTGTGGTAATTACATAATCTGGTGTCAATTTAAGGACTAAGAGTGGGGTTGAAGTCTAGCCTGTCAATCAGGATACAACCAATAAGGCCTCTGTGTGGGCATGGCCTTCTGAGGATTCTGGGAATTCCTGAATTTCCTCCTCTGTTCACTCCCTTCAAGACATCCCTGTGGAGAAGACACATGGAGAGAGGCTGATGGAGCCAGACCTCTGGAGCTGGAGGAGCCAAGTGAAGACCCCTGCCAGCGCTGAGATGCTTACAACGCCACTGGATCCACAAGACTTCCCACCCATTGGTCAGTGATCTTCCTGCATTCAGTGTCATTGAATATGTTTCATGAGTCTGAATAGGACTTTATAGATTGGTATCAGACATGTGGGCTAATATCGGACTTATGGACTTGATCTGGATTGGGCTGGGATGTTTTCTTAATATTCAACTGTTCTTTATAAAGTTCTTTCTTATACACATGAGT
>NW_022111321.1:4585900-4587436 GCF_000313985.2 Echinops telfairi | reverse complement strand
GACATTAGCCCATATGTCTGACACCTATTTCTAAAGTCCTCCTCCATCTCACAAAACACACACTATGATGCCTACTGTAGGAGGAAAACCAAATCAGTGAATGTGTAAACACCTCAGCGCTGGCAGGGGTCTCCACACAGCTGCTCCAGCACCCAGGGCTGCATCAGGGTGGGTCCATGTGGCTTCTCCTCAGGGATGTCTTGCAGGAAGTGAACCTTGCCAGCTGAGGCAGAGAACTAGCTAAGGCAGCTGCACCCTGGACCAACCATCAGAGAGCAAGAGACCAGAAGGGTGAGGCTCACTGAGCCATTTATCTCTCTGCCCTTCAGTTAATCCCACGTGTTCATCGGCCAGGTTGACACAATAAACCTTAACTATCACACACCTCAAACCTTGTTTCTCACTCAGAAGATGATGATTGATTTAACCCAACAGATAAATAAGTGCTTGACACAAGGACGTAATCAATACAGTGCTTGCTTCGTAAAAAGAACATTTCCCAACGATGAAACATACAACTATCTTCTAGTTCGTAAATGCTTCCCCACCCCTCAGTATCATGATCCCAATTCTACTTCATAAATCTGGCTAGACCAGAGGATGTACACTGGTACAGACAGGTACAGGAAACACAGGGAATCCAGGGCAGATGATCCCTTCAGGACCAGTGGTGAGAGTGGCGATACCGGGAGGGTGGAGTAGAGATGGGTAACCAATTACAAGCATCTGCATATAACCCCCTCCCTGGGGAATGGAAAAGTGGGTGAAGGGAGACTTCAGACAGTGTAAGACATGACAAAAAATAATAATTTATAAATTATCAAGGGTTCATGAGGTAGGGGGTGGGGAGGGAGGGGGAAAATGAGCTGATACCAAGAGCTCAAGTAGAAAACAAATGTTTTGAGAATGATGATGGCAACAAATGTACAAATGTGCTTGAGACAATGGATGTATGTGCGGACTGTGATAAGATTGTATGAGCCCCCAATAAAATGATTTTTAAAAAAAGAACGCTTCCCATCACCCGTGTATCGTAGAATTGCATGTTCATCTGTCAAACTTAGCTCTTTCGCATTTTCCAAGGATGTCGTGAACACGAGTGAAAACAAAAGCAAAATTTCTCAACTCCTTAATTTGATCGATTTGGGATGATCTTCTCTGAGCCTTTACCTTCTCTAGACTCGAGCCTTCAAAAGATTCTGTCTACAGAGCAAATGCCAAGCATCCCTCTCTCTCCTTCCTCCTTCTCCCTCCCCAGCACCGCTGTCCTTGAATGGCGCCCCCACTGTTGGCTAGGAACTCGGGGAGCTGTTCCTTGTTCTGGACTCACTCCAGAATGTCTCTCCTGAGGTGACAGAAACACTTCCCTCTATTCCAGCTGCAGTTCCTACCACGGGCAGCTGTGCGCGAATTCCTGCTATGTTGCAGACACTGCAAAGCACTCTCCTCATTTAAGCCTTCAACATGAACTCATGTTAAGATTAGCTAGGAGCATAAGCAAATGTGGCGAAGAAAGCTGATGGTGCCCGGCTATCA
>NW_022111321.1:4581608-4584192 GCF_000313985.2 Echinops telfairi | reverse complement strand
CCCGACATTAGGGCCTCATTTTTCCCCTCCCTCCCTGCTCCCCCCTCCCTCATGTGCCCTTGATAGTTTATAAATTGGTTTATCCATTCTTATGGCTCCTTCCGTCTTCTTGAAACTTATTCCTGTAGATTTTTGTATTCTGAAACTTCGGAGCCATGTAAAAAATGGAACATTATAAACTCATTTTACCATGTCACTTATTTAAAAATATTAAGTCCCGGGACCTTATAGCACTCTGCTAGTGAATCCCCCTGAAAGAAATTTCCTTTGGGCTGTTACTTCCTGTCTTAAATCCAGTTTTTTAACCAATGCCAAAAATTTCTTCTGACCCCAGGCTGACTGATGTTTTAATAGCCTCTGTTAGTCCATCATCTGAAAGTCTAAATAAGATCACTGCAGGAGCTCCCCACCAGCTTCCTGCTTGCTTACCTCTACAAAACCACCGTGTGTGTGTGTGTGTGTGTGTGTGTGTGTGTGTGTGTGTGTGTGTGTCACCCACTGTAACTTAAAGGGCAGGTGGATGATTCCAGGCTCTCTGAAGAGACAGCTTAATGAGCTCGTGTTGAAATGACAATGTTACTAACAGCACTTCTCCCTAAAGACAGAAATACAGCGAGGACGTGAGAGGACTTCCGGTTACAATGTCCAGGTTGCAGCTGTTCCGCGGCACCTGCCTGTCTTACTTGGGGACACCCAGCGGTGTCTGGGTGCAGGGGCATGTACAAAGGCTCTCTGTCTAATCACATCCTCAGCTGACCTGGTCCCCCTGGATTCCCAATGTAATTTGATATAGTGCCTGTAATTAATGGACTTTTTTCTTTCTAATCTCAACACTGTTAAATAGAGTTTCAGAAGAATGAACCCTCCTCCCTCCACCAGCATCCTGACCCATAAATAATCTGTTAATACATTCCTGTTCATATTTAGCATCAAGGAAAAACAGTTTCTCTCAATGATCTGGTATGTTTCCTTACTCCAGACAGTAAAAACTATTTAGACCCATGGGACTTCCTTCTTGCTTTGGAATTAACTGAAGGAGATATTCTATTTTTGTGCAAATATACAAGCAAGAAAAGAAGGATGAAAAATGGAAAAGGAGTATGAGACAGTTAAGGTTTATTGTGCCAACCTGGCCGATAAACACATGTGGGATTAATTGAAGGGCAGAGAGATAAATGGCTAGGTGAGCCTCGCCTTTCTTGCTCTGGGTCTCTTGCTTTGTGATGGTCAGACCAGGGTGCAGCTGCCTTAGCCAGTTCCCTGCTTCAGCTGACAAGGCTCACATCCTGCAAGATATCACTGAGGAGAAGCCACATGGACCTACCCTGATGCAGCCCTGGGTGCTGGAGCAGCTGTGTGGAGACCCCTGCCAGCGCTACGATGCTTACATACTCACTGATTCGACTTTCCTCCTGCAGTCGGTGTCATTGCGTGTGTTTTGTGAGTTTGAGGAGGATTTTGTAGATTGGTGTTGGGCATATGGCTAATTTCGGACTTAGGGGCTTGGACAGCACTGGGTCGGGATGCTTTCTTAATGTACATTTACCCTTTATATAAAACTCTCTCTTATACACATGAGTTTCTGTGGATTTGTTTCTCTGGTCTACCCAGACTAGCACAGAGTACTAGAGAGGAAATAGTCACCCATTCAATGTGATATCTATTAAGCAAATGTAATGTGGTTGTGAGGCTGCAGCAAGACCAGGCAGGATTCTGTTCTGTTGTACATTTGGTTGCTGTGCGTCGGAACCAGTTCCACAACGGCAGAACGCGGGAAGAAGCGCTGTAACTCACTCACTGCCAGAGAGTTGATGCCAACTCACAGCGACTCTATAGGACAGAGTGGAACTGCTCCTATAGGTTTCTGAGACTTTAAATCCTAAAGGAGCAGAAAGCTTCATCTGTCTCCTGTAGAGTGGCTGGTGGATTTGAACTCGTGACCCTGTAGTTAGCAGCCCAAACACGTAACCTGCGGCACCACCAGGGATCCTAGGAGGATGTATAGGAACTGATACAGTAGGCATGCCATTGCAACTGATAGTAGTAATGCCAATACTACTACTGCTGACTACAAACACGTTTACTAAGACCTATATGGCAGGATTCTCAGAGTTTTACGCACACTAAATTGGCAAGTGACAGAGCTAAGTATTCACTCATTTAATTGCACAACAACTAGGCACCATTATTCTCATTCTTTAGCAAGTGAGGAAACTGTAGCACATCAAGATTCAATAACTTGCTCAAGGTCACCCATTAAAGTGGTTGCTCGGGAGCTAGGCCCGCATTGGTGGTCCCCGTCACTGTTTAAATGCTCCAGAAATAAAGCGTCATGTCCGGAAACTCGTCTATTTAGGGAAACAAGACAGAGTGTAGTGCAGCTGATACAAAATGCAGAATGAATGATTTGTTTAATAAAAGAACAACAGGATTTCAGAGGGATTCGACTACACTCAGAGAAGGTACTCAGGAGACTTCTGTGCGGGAAATAAAACCCGAACCGGGACTTGAAGAATGTGCATGGGTTTTGATCCATTTAGTGACCTAGAAAGGTCAGTGCAGACTTAGCAAGACTGGATAGAGA
>NW_022111321.1:4568442-4581417 GCF_000313985.2 Echinops telfairi | reverse complement strand
TGTGTGTGTGTGTGTGTGTGTGTGTGTGTGTGTGTGTGTACACAATAGGTGTAAGGTCAAGTTCAAACTTGATATGGTAATATGTAAAATTTTCAGGACACACACACCTAAAAAAAATAATGGAATAATTTAAACTACCATTTACTGAGTGCTTGCTGGGTACCAGGCACCTTGGAAAATGCTTTACATAAAGCATCTTTTTATTCCTAACAGTATCTTTACTGCCTTCCTTTGCAGAAGGAGAAGGTGAGACTCAGAGATAACAAGTGCATTGCCCAATGCCGCACGGTCAGGAAGAACGGGGGCTCGAACTCCGGGGCCTGTGATGTTTCAGTGCTCTGCTTGTCCTTCTGGGCTCTGCATGCTGTGCTTGCATGTTTGGACTTTCCCCTACACCCAGTGGAGATGCACTGATGGCTTCTGGGGACCGGAGCATCCATATGAACATATGTGTCCGGGGAGGAGATGCCCTGAAGAACACTGATTGCATGATGGTGTGTGAAAAGAACAATCACATCAATCTCAGAAGAAATGCCACCAGAATGTCCCTGAGAAGGGAGGACGGCAGGGCTTGGACATGTCATCTGGAGAGAACAACTAGAAAAGGATCCCGTGTGTGATGACGTAGAAGGCCAGTCAGAACGAGGGAAACCCTGAGTGAGGTGGAAGGAGCCACAGCAATGGGTGCAAACATTCCAACGTTCGCGGTCAAGGCACAGGCCTGGGCCTTGCTCACTCTCCTAGGAGGGTCCACGCTCACCTACCAGTAACTAATAACAGAGAACTCAGATACAGCAAAAATGGCAAAGCGGTGGGAATCCAGGACGGATGAGCCCTATAGGACCAGTGGTGTGAGTGGCAAAACAGGGAGGGTAAAGGGAGAATGGGTAGGGAAGAGGGAACCGATTACAGGGAACTGTGTGTGACCTCCTCCCTGGGGGACAGACAACCAAAAAGTGGATGAAGGGAGACGTCGGACAGGGCAAGATATGACAAAATACCCATTTATAAACTATCAAGGGCTCATGCGGGAGGGGGGAGCGGGGAGGGAGGGGAAAAATGAGGACCTAATGTCGGGGTTTAAATGGAGAGAAAATGTTTTGAGAAATGATGTACAAATGCGCTTTACACAATTGATGTGTGTATGGATTGGGATAACAGTTGTATGAGCCCCTAATAAATGTTAAAAAAAAATGGCAAAGCGGGTCTGCATATGAATAAAGTTTGCTGGACTCTAGAGGAAACACGAGGGAGGCATTACCATCATCCCATTGCATTCTGGGGAAGAGAATAAGGGGCATGCCCAAAGTCATCCCACCAAGAGGTAACAGAGGTAAGGCTTAAGCCCAACCTAACAGACAACAAAACCCCTGACCTCATGCCCAGGACAGCCCGCGTCTCCATCCCCATGAGGAAAGTCCCAGCCACTGCTAGAGACAAGAGCAGACTGAAGACACAGCTGGGAGACGCAGCCAGAGAACCTTCACCAGCATCATGTCCACCACCATCTGCTGGTTTGTCTCAACAGTCGTGGCTAAGCCAATGTTTTGATGCTAGAAGCAAAGCCACCAGTGTTTCCAATATCAGCAGGCTCACCCTTGGTGGCAAAGTTTCGGTGGTATTTGCAGACTGGGAAGAAAAACCTGGTGATCCATTTCCAAAAAAATTAGCCAGTAGAAACCTCTCTGGATCACAACAGCATATGACCCAATACAGTGTTGAACCATGAGCCCCTGGGCTGGAAGGCACTAGCAAACCAGTCATCGCGAGGGTGGCACAGGGCTGGGCGATGCTTCATCTGGCTGTACACGGGGACGCCGTAATTGGAGCCAACGAGCACAATGAACAGCAAGAACTGCGTCATTTTAAAATCAAGGGACGGGAAAACTGCAGCTACAGGGGCCACCTGAAGAGAAGAAAGGGTGAAGATAAAGGCCAGGCCTTTGCTGATTAGAGAAAGCATCAGCATGATCACAAAGATCTAGTGCTTCAGCAGTCTTTACATAGAAAGCAGAAGAATGGGACTTAGCTGTGGGTTGAATGGGGTATAGGAATAGACAAAGACTATCTTCCTGCAGCCCTTACCTAGGGAAAGGGAGCTCCAAGAGGTTGTAGAATTCTAGACTCTACATATGGGAGGAATCTTGGGGCCAGTTACTTGAGCGGCTTCCCCAGAACATTTTAGGGGAGATCGATCAGAAGCCAGACTGGCTGGATGTATGTACGCCCAGGCCCTGGGGCTTCAGGACCGTAGGATCCATGTAAACCTCGGGGCAGTCACCGGGTGCATACTTACCATGGGGCGTGAGGAGGTGCACATACTAAGTATGATAATGAAATGCAGAACATAAACATGAAGCTTTAGCCACTGCCAGCAACTAAACGACAGGCTCACCAACTTGCAAGGTCTCTCAATCTGTCTGTCTTGCAGGGACAATGAATTACCTAATGTGGCTCTTTAAGCCAAAGTCTCTAACTTTCACCAAAGGCCCTTGAGGGAAAGTCTGGCAAGTGTTGACACAGAGGATTCACCTGTGAATAATTGTGAACAGAACTGCCTAGAATGCCATCCTGCTGTGTACAAAATGAGCCTTTTGAGAAACTGGCGCAAGGAGGGGGTGGGGTTTCACTACCAGCAAGAACCAGAAGTGGAGCGCATCCCCTGGACCCCGAGATCCCTTTGCAGTGAACCTCCCGGGCCCAAAGACAGCTGTGGCAACCAGGAGCAGCAGCGGAACAAGGAGACCGGGCGTGGAGGAGTGGTGGGCTTCCCAGCCTACAGAGCAAGGCCAGCTGATGCTCTTGGTCAGTAGGCTGGCTTGTGGAGTGGGGCACCTCTGGGCACTTCTTGGGGGGAGTTGGACTTGCTGGCTCCAGCAGAACAGCTTCCGGTTGAGACTGGCAGAGGGAGGCGCTGCATGCCTTTGGGGCATTTATCAGTACCCAAGAAAGCACTTTGTATCTTGTTCTGAGAGGCATTCCTCGCTTGCCTTACAACCCGTTAACTTCTTCAATCAGCTCTAGCAAAATTAATATTATCTGTGAATCCTGGGTAACCACTGAAAGGACTGTGAGAACTTACGTTAAAAAAAAAATCAGACAGTTTTGTTAGAGACAAACTATCCTCCCCTCTCTTATCTTGTGTTATGGGTTGCATGGTGTTCCCTGAAAAGATGTGTCGTAAACCCCCACCACTATACCCGTGATTATAACCTCATTTGGAAATGATCTTTCTTTGCTGTGTTCATGAGAGAGTACGAGTGTAGGGCGTGTTCCAGGTCAATCTCTTTGAAGGCAGATGCCACATCTCACATGGGTCACCAAAGAATGAGCACTTCCTTCCAGAGCCGACCAAGAGAGAGCGCGCCTTCCCCTAGACTCCTTAGCCCGAATTCCAACTTCCAGTCCCCTAACACGGAGAAAATAAATTTGTTTGTGAAAGTTTTACCTACTTTCAGATGACTAAGCCTTTCACTATTCCTAACCCTGCCAGAACCAAAATGACAATATGTTCACAAGCCCTTATTCTGAAACAGCTCAGACATGTAGTATGTTCGAAGGAGTTCCTTTAACTCTAGTTATCAAGCGTTTGATGGGACACAGGACTCCGTAGGCCAAAAACTCAGAGGGTTAGGTGGCCCGGCTGAGACGTCCAAGATCAACCAAGGGACTGGGCCTTGGGGGATTGTATCAGGAGCAGCCCTGAGGGTGGCCAGATGGTCATGGATCTGCCCCAGGATGACCAACAGCACAAAAAGATTCTGCAGAAGGGTAAGTGGTGAGTAGGGTGGGAAGAATAAAAGGAGGGAGAAGCTTACAGTTGCCAAGATCAATTTTAAAGGTTACACGCAGTATACTCAACTAGGGGTTTAAAAGCTCAACAGGAAAGAGTTACTAGAGAGAGAAATGTCATACAGTATACTAAGCGCTCATATAATTGCTTCCTTT
Source organism: Echinops telfairi (assembly GCF_000313985.2). Taxonomy (NCBI): domain Eukaryota; kingdom Metazoa; phylum Chordata; class Mammalia; order Afrosoricida; family Tenrecidae; genus Echinops; species Echinops telfairi. Next base: position 4,577,469 of record NW_022111321.1, on the reverse strand, counting down.
AATTCTTATAGATTTTATGTTTGAGAATCACATCTGCATAGGGCAGTTTCTTATTCATTATAAATGGTTATGAGTGTCTGTCAATTTGGTAGGGCCAGGATTTGCTAGTGTGACAGTTATAATGTGTCATCCCCTGTGATAAAATCTCAGATAATCTATTAATCACGACCTTGATGATGATGATGATATTTGTGAATAGCCAGTCAATTGAAAGGGTGGTTCCTTGGAGGTGTGGCCTGCATCCAATATATATGAATTCTGGAAAAACTAGCCAGTGGCATGCCATATTGCCTGCCAATCTCAGATTCCCCACCCTCCACAACCCATGAGCCAGCAGCCAGCTGTCTGACCTGTCAAACTTGGATTTCTTAGCCCCTGTAGCTATGGGAATCATGAGAAGTATCCAGTCTGAGCTCTCGCTCTCTCTCTCTCTCTCTCTCTCTCTCACACACACACACACACACAAACTTGCACAGTTTTCTTCTATAGAGAACCAAGCCTAAGGCAGTAATTATTTTCTCAATCACACTGAACTAAGTTCCAAGTCTACCATCTGTCTGTTTACCCCACTATAGCAGCTTGAATGTTGCAATGATGCTGGAAGCTATGCTAGGGCTTGTGAACAGCCAGCTGATCCACAAGTGATGGACAGCTTACAACAGAGCTTCCAGACTGAGATAAGAAGAAAATTTTACCAATGAGAACCTTATGGATGCCAACAGACCATCATCTGACCCAGTGCTGGTGATGGAAGGCAACAACGGGCTCCAGCCCAGGTGGAGATGGTGGAGACGGTGCAGTATCAGCAAACTTCCGTCACATCGCACATGGGGTAGAACACCTAACGACAACACAAAACAACCGAGTACTAAGTACAGGTCATCACGATGGCAGCAATGAACCAGAAAAGGGTAGAATATTAGAAAAAATTTAAGTCTAGGATGAGGGCAACCTCTTCTGAGGAAGCCAGGGAGGATGCTGAGAGGATGGAGCAGTGAGCTGGCACTGGCAGCTTCTCAGGGAAGTGGTGTTTGGGTTCGTTGCCATGAGGGGAGAGGTGGTAGCCAAGGGGGACAGAGTGGAGGGAGAGTTGAGAAGGGTCTGGAAGCCTCATGAGGCCACCGTGCCAGAGAATGAGCAAGAGAGGACACAGTGGCTGCTGAGCAGGCAGGCTGGGCCTGGGGGGGGGCAGGGCGGAGGTGGGGGGGGGGGGGGAACAGCAGCCGGGCTGGTGGTGTGGGCCAGCTCTCACAGGCCACGGTTTTCATTTCTGTACTTAAGTGACCTCAGAGCAATCATGTGTGTCGCCCAGGGACAGAAAGGGAGAGGAGCAGGTCTGCTAAGTGCCTGCCGTGGGAGGCATGCTGCAGCGGCACCTTATCACTTCAAGCAGACTGGATGTAGCTGACCGCAGGTGGGCAGGCCCTGGGGTTACAGGTGGGGGCTAATGTGGAGACATCAAAGGGAAAGAAATGGAAAAAGCAGTGAGTCGGCAGCTGGCAGGCACAGGTACCAGGTACGGCCTGTGGATGAGGAGACAACCAGTATGAGGGAGAGGCGTCAGAGGCAGCCGGGACATGAGTGGGTGATGGAGCTAGGCCAGCTCACCTCGGGAGACAATGTAGGGCTGAGTCTGTCCCTCCACTGACATTGCCTGCGTGTCTATCTGTCTGTCCCTCTGCAGGGAGTGGGCAAAGCCAGGGTCTGATGGTCTCTGTGTTGCCCATAACTAGCACCAAGGCCCTGCTTGTCAGGGGTGCTCTCACTTGATCGCCACAAGATTCCCCGATACTGCCAGCCCAGTGCTGCTGCCTCAGGATCTGCAGCATGGGAAATGCAGCCAGACAGAGAGAGAGAGAGAGAGAGAAAGAGCGTTTCCATGGCAGTGGCTCTGCCTCGCGGGGAGGCAGAAGACAGCGGTGTGTCATAGTTTTCAATAGCTGATTATGATGATGATGATTTTGGAAAGTAGATGGCTGGCCATAAAGCGGCAGCATCAAAATGGTTTATTAAGTTTTGCAGAGACTGGAAGGGTGCATGCGAGGGACGAGTCACAGAAGGTTCTGTGATCAGGAGACCCAGTGAGCACCTATCACTTCTATGAGATAAAGGCTGTTCGTTGGGGGCTTGTTTTATTTCTCAGCAAGAGTTAAATCGTAGAGTTCTACCGTGGGTGGTGTTCCTTGTTGATTTGGCTGTGTCTAGGACACACCACACCCACACACACACACAAGAGAGACAGACCTTTCACCCTGCTCCCCTTACCTCCTTATGCGCTATCCTGGGTACAACTGACAACTGTGGAGCAGAGCTGTGAATCCAGTGGTTCTCAACCTGTGGGTCCAGACCCCTTTGGGGGTGGACCGACCCTTTCACAGGGGTCGCCCGATGAGTGATGAAGCAGTAACAAAAATCAGTTTATGGTTGGGGGGTCACAACATGAACGGTATTAAAGGGTCGCGGCATTAGGAAGGTTGAGAACCACTGCTCTAATCAGAGCCGGGCAGTGCTTAACGGTGCTCTGGACAGGCAGGCTCATCAGAATGAACTAGCCTGAAGGTTCGGCATGTCCTAGGAAAACCCATCTACCATGGAAAATTCCCAGCACAGGAGAGAGCTGCATTTCAGAGAAAAAGGGGGTATGGGTAGGGGGATTCCCAAAAGCCAGGACCAAGCACACTGGAGAAGCAGCAGCCTGTCTAGTCTTTTAGTTGACAGGAAAGGAATCAACAAAACGCTGAGACCCACCCACGGAAGAAAATAAAAGCTTCCCCGGTTGGCACGTAAAATATTCTTGGTCTTCCTGGGAACAGAGAGAGTTTTGGAAACATTATTCCCTTGGCCCGCCCTTCAGCAGTAAGGCTGATTCCCTGCCCGCCCCCTTCCTCCATGACTCACACTTCCTCTGGGCTCAGGCCACTCACTCCTTCCTGTCGGTGGTGATGCTGCCGAGAACCCGCCCCCACCTCACAGAGACTCCTGCACAAAGCAGTGGCTCCAGGGGCTTTTCAGGGGCTGATTGTCAAGGGCAGACTGCCTGTGCTAGTGTGGACCTTCTGCTGAAGCCTGACAGCAGGGGGGTGCCAGTGAGGAGCACAGGTCAGGCACCAAACCTGGTACCCTGCATGGAAGGCGGGGCTTCGCCCCTGAAGCACCACGCTACTCACCTGCCTGCAGGTGGCTAGCTCGTGAGTACTGAGCAGTGGAGCTGGCCAAGGAGGGACATGGCTAAAGAATTTTCTCCTCCGAAGATGGTGAAGTAGAAGATACAGTGAGAATGTCTCTGCACTTCCATGTCAGACTTCCTTTTCACATGGAAAAAAATTTTTTAAATAAATCAACCAAAGAGGGGATTTTAAAAAATGCATCAAATCCAAATAGGCAATAAATGCAGGTGGGAAAGGCCTGGGGGAGGCGAGCAGGTGGCCCGAGGGGCAAACAAATGCCCTCCGGGCTGCTCTGCTCCTTCTCAGAGAACCTCTCCCAGAGTTCCAAGCGCCTTTGCAGAGCAGACTCCTTAAAGCTCTTCCAAGAAAAGGCAGCACCTTCTCAGGTTACATCAGCCCTGCTCTCAGGTTTCCTTCCTCCTTACTCACGGGAGCCCGTTTTCCACTCCCTACTACTCCACTTTCTTCTCCAGAGCAAGTGTTCTCAGTCTTTGCCTGGGGGGTACAGAATTCAGAGACGGCCATGACATTGAGAAGCGCCTATTTCTAATTTGTTCCCCAGCCAAGGTCAGACAGAGTAGAGCTTCTCAATCAATACCAGCCACGTGTCAGAATCACTTGGATAATCACCATGTTTCTCCAGCCCCCCTTACACACTCCAAACCAAACCAAACCAAATCAAACCAAACGCATGGCCAGGGCATCATTTCCGACCCATCGCCACCCTATAGGACAGGGCAGACCTGTCCTGTGAGTTTCTGAGACTATTTACAACCTGTGGGTTGAGAACCGCTGTTGTAAAGAATCGAACGACCCAATGACGAGAAATACAACCTTCCTCTAGTTCCTAAAGGTTTCCTCCCCGCTCCCACTACCATGACTCGAATTCTATCTTGCAAGACTGGCTAGACCAGAGGAGGTACACTGGTACAGATAGGAACTGAAAATACAGGGAATCCACGACGGATGAGCCCTATAGGACCAGTGGTGTGAGTGGCAAAACAGGGAGGGTAAAGGGAGAATGGGTAGGGAAGAGGGAACCGATTACATGGAACTGTGTGTGACCTCCTCCCTGGGGGACAGACAACCAAAAAGTGGATGAAGGGAGACGTTGGACAGGGCAAGATATGACAAAATACCCATTTATAAACTATCAAGGGCTCATGCGGGAGGGGGGAGCGGGGAGGGAGGGGAAAAATGAGGACCTAATGTCGGGGGTTTAAATGGAGAGAAAATGTTTTGAGAAACGATGTACAAATGCGCTTTACACAATTGATGTGTGTATGGATTGTGATAACAGTTGTATGAGCCCCTAATAAAATGTTAAAAAAAGAAAAAGAAAAAAGAATCGAACGACCCTTTCACAGGGGTCGCCCAATTCATAACAGTAGCAACATGACAGTGATGAAGTAGCAACGAAAATAATTTTATGGTTGGGGGGTCACCACCACATGAGGAACTATAAGAAAGGGTGGCGGCCTTAGGAAGGTTGAGAACCACTGCTTTACTTACAGGACAGGCAGCCCGTCTTCCTCCCAAGGAGGTTTCAAACTGCTGACCTTGCGCTCAGCAGCCCAATGTGTAGGACTTGGCCCGTGGGGCTCCTCGCTCCATACCCAATGAAGTCTGAACTTCTGCGGGTGGAGTCCCCCAGGTTCATCTGATTTCACTGGAAGCTGATGGACCAGACCCTTTTCCGATTCCCATTTTCCAGGCTTCGGTGGAGTTGAACCCTCACTTTGGCAGCCACCACAGGAAAACAGTGGCATCCCTTTAACCCACAGATCTCAAATTCCTTCTGCAAGCGTCCAGCGGCCCCTTTAAAATGCAGATTCCGGTGCTTCAAATATCTTCAGTAGGCTTGGGGAGGGGCTACCAGGAATATGCATGTTTAGCCCCCGCTCCAGGTGAAGCTAATGCAGCTGGTGCTCACAAAAAGCAAACTTCTTGGTCATCTTTGGACGTTCACCAGCTAGGCTTAGTCTATACAGAGGGTATTTCTTCTTCGTGAGAGGCATCATCGACAAATCACAAGAGTTGTGTTGGGAGCCCTCAATAAAATAATTTTAAAAAAAAAGAATAATGAGGGCAACAAATGTACAAATGTGCTTTATACAATTGATGTATGTATGGATTGTGATGATTTGTATGAGCCCCCAATAAAATGACTTTAAAAAAATAAAAATAAAAAAGAGTTGTGTTGGTAACTGGATCAAGGGTTCCTAGTAGCCCTGTGGGTTAAGCCTTTGAGCTATTAACCACAAGGTTGGCAGGTCAAACCCACCAGCTAATCCTTAAGAGAAAGATGAGGCTGTCTGCTCTGGTAAAGATTTACACTCTTGGAAGCCCTACAGAGGGCTACCATGAATCAATATTGATTTGATGGTGGTGGGCATGGGAGTTTGGCTATCTGTTTTTCACCTATTAGAATAACTAACATGCTGCTATATGTGTAAGGTGACCAGATGTCTTGCTTTTGGCAGGGCAGTCCCAATTTTTAACAATTTTTCCCACGTCCCGCAGTGTTTTTAAAAAATCCTGATTTTTGGAAAGAATGCACGACAAGCTAGGGTATACGGTTTTCAGCTACCATGTGGCTATTTCGCCAGGATATGAGTTTTATCAATGGCGTCCCGCTTTACCAATGTTAAAATCTGGTCACCTTAATCATGTGGTAAGTACAGGTCCTCTCCCCCTTACTCACAGATACAATGAGAAGTCTGTTTTTGCTATTTATATATTTTTAAACACATCACTATTCTCGTTTAACATTTTCAATGCATCCTATTGCTTCCTGGTAAAACGATAAGCTGTGTGATCACAGGCCTCCTCCACTAAAATCCCTCCAACCATTTTACCCTTCTATACGACTGCCCGTGTCCTTACAGGCTGGGGAGATCCTCACACCTCTGCTACCGAAATCCTACCTGGGTGTCAAGATCAGACTCCAACCACATGGCTCCTACGTTGGGTGATCTCCTTTTGCCTCCTGCACCCATTCTTCACTCTTCTCTGCCCTGACTTGCATCCTGGGTGGCTGACTTCTAGGAACCACATTAGCTGAGCACCTGCTGGTGGCCTCTGACTGGGGCAGCCAATGGGAGAGCAGGAAGTGGGACCAACTGGTGTATTCATTCCCTTGCTTGGTTGCCATGGTTCTGGCTCTGGTTGAGGTTCTCTACAGCACAGGCTCACCAGGCTTCTACCCCTTACCCCATCAAAGCTGCTAGTCTCTGGGTGCTTTATCACCCTGCTTGATGCCCTTCATTCACTGCAAACACTTCACTAAATTCTGTTGGTTCAACTCTTTTGAGAGTTCCATCCATTTCCTGCCAGAACTCTTATTGAGATAACCCCGATTCTTATAGATAACCCAAGTCTTTCACAAGATCCTACCTCACTCTGACCTGGGAGGTCACACCCACCTTGGGCCTCTAGCATGAATGGCAAGCTTCTAGCTTAACCAAGTATTTTTAATACTGTCTCTGAAAGGGCAACATTTCTAACCACACGACCCCTTCCTGCCAATTTCTGTGCAAGTCACAACCAAGGGCCAGTCAACTGACCAGATTGCTCTCTGAATTTGAAAAACTAAGAAACTCAGAGGCTGGCCATAATTGGTGGAGAGCATGTGAATGCTTGGATGCAGCTTCAGATTGGCGGCCAAATTGACCAATGGGCAAGCAGAAGAAATGGTTCTAGGGCAGAGAAGCAAAGAAGCCTGGAGAGACACTGAAGCCTTGCTTTCTAGAAGTTACCTGGCTCTACTTCCATTGAGAACTGTGTATATCAAATCCTATGCCTATGGAATCTTGTAATAACCCTGCCTTTCATGCACATAAAAGGAGCCCTGGAGGCACCGTGTAGTAAGCAGAGCTGCTCTTTGAGGAAACAATTTCAGTCTCAAAAACCCAGAGGCGCTAAGAGCTGAAATCCATCCTGTTCGAGGGCAGTGGGTTTAGTTTGGGGTTGGGGTATGCAATTATGCTTGAGTGAGTGAACGCAAGGTGCCTAAGGAGCCCTATTCTCAAGAGAAGGAATGCACTAAGCCCTAAGGAAATAGGGACAGGAATCTTGCAGTGGAACCTTCTACATTAATAATAAATCTTGGAAACAAATGAAGAGAAAGGTTCTCTTGGTCCCAGACAAAAAGGAACTTGTATAAAATTCTTCAGTAGAGAAGACGATCATCAGGCAACAGCAACCCAGCATCTGATGAAGGGGTGGGGGGTAGTGCAGCGGCAGCTGTACAAAGAGAAAGCTGAGACCAATGTGGCTATGGTGGTGATGAACCAGGAATATGTATGTGCGAAGGGGAGGAGAACATTTCAGCAACAGCACTAGGTTAAACCTAGGAGCATGGAATACACATGACATATGTGCAGAGTGCTTAGGCACAACTCACCAAGCCATCATGACTGCTCTGTAGGAACAGGACAACTTATTGGCCATCTACACAGATGGGGGCCTGAGCTCCAGAGCTTAAGTAACAAATGTCCAAGGCAGACAGTAGTAAATGGCAGGGTTGGGCCCAACCCAAGTGTGTCACACTACAAAACTCATTTTCCTAATCACTCTATGAATCAGTCCATACTTCCTGGGGAATACTGGTCTAATGGGAGAGAGATTTAAGCAAATCCACCTCTTGCTCATAGTCTGCCTTCCCACTAAGTAATAAGACACCTGAAGTCAGGACCTATGGATTGGACTCCTTTCTTGGCTTAGTCTTGAGTTCATAATAAATGGCCTTTGATACTGATAATAATGATAATATGATAAAAGTATTCAATCAGCAGCGGAATGACAAACCATTCATCCTTTGTCATGCTAAGATTCTAGTGCCACTGACCTGGAATGAATGAATGAATGGAAACATGGCCAAGCAAACATGGCCAAGAGTGAGCTTGTTTCTGTCCCTGAAGCACCCTATAGTTCCATGGTTATCTCCTAAACCCCAGTTCTGATTGGCCATACCATTTATTATCAATAGCTAGGTCAATGGAGGGAAAACACCGCCATATCACACACAACCTTTTTCCAGTTCCTCACCTTCCTCCTCCTTTTTTTTTTTAAATCTTCCTCCTTCTTATCAGCTACTGGGCTGAGTGGCTGGGCCATGGGAGGGAGAGAGAGAAGCAGGTCACCGACAGGGACAACAGTAAAAGGCACAGCAGTCATAAGCCTGGTCGACCCCCTCGCGGGGCACAGAATGGCAGCCTGAAAGCCATCACTGGCACCTCGACTGTGAAGCCACCTTCATGTGAAGCCTGGAAGAGGTTCTTCACCTACGTCCACACGCGCGGCTCTAACTATGAGAGCTCTCCCCAAACCAAGAGGCAAAATTTACCCTTCACTTTAGAGACAATGTCAGAAGAGAATCAACAGCCTTTACACCTTTCCATAGCCAACAACTCACTGAAAGGGAACAGCTTACTGTCGTCCCCAACTGGGTTGTGTACGCGCCCAACTTCTTGTATTAAGGGCAATAAGGTTCAGAAATCTGTCACTCGGCAAGTAGAATAAGGGTTTCGCAGGGTCCTGTGGTGGAGGGGGTGAAGGGGAGACGATGTCAAGGAGCCCACGGAGAAAACGACTGTTTGGAAACTGATGGTGGTAGCAATTGTACAATTCTCCTTGACATGACAGAACCATAGAATGATATGTTTATATATTAAATTTAATTTTTAAAAAAACAAAAAAAGAAATCTGCCTTTAAACGAAGTAATTTATGTTTCTCGGGGTTTTTATGTTCTTTTTTTCCTCCACTTGTGTTGAGGGAGAGGAGGCCTGGTGGCTTAGTGATTACATGTTGGGTGACTAATGAAAAGGTCGGCAGTTTGAAACCACCAGATGCTCTGTG
>NW_022111321.1:4560295-4567947 GCF_000313985.2 Echinops telfairi | reverse complement strand
TATCAGACTCAAAACCAGGTGCTCTGTCAGCTCTGCTACCTCCTGGCCTTGTGGTCTAAGGGGAGTCAATGAGCCCAGGGCCCCTGTCTCCTTTTAGAGGAGGCTAATAATGTCTTAGAGATTAGTAGTTCCTTAATTAATACCAGAACACGGAAAGGGGTCTGAAGGTATGATCTCAAGTCACCTGTGGATGATCTGGTCGATTTTCTTTTAACAAAAATATCACTGGATTTTGTGTTTTAAGTCCTTGGGTCTTTTCTTTCCAAATGAAAATGCACAAACAAACATCTCTGGTTTACAGTTAGGCGCAAATTCTCCGATGAAAAGACTCCCTCATACTCTCACTCCTGGGACTGGTGGTGTTTGAGAGGGGCTTATCAGACGTGGCTTTCACAGAATGTAGAAGGATGCCAATTCCAGGTTGCCTGGAGGAAAGGTATGTAAGTGTACAAGTATCTCAGTGTGTGATGAAAATTTCTAGGATGTCACACACACACTATAAAGATAGGCTAGCTGTGAAAAGTGAGATATCTTTTTCTTTATAGTTTTCGGACATGCTGGGGGGAAATGCACATATTACTTTTAGAGTCATAAAAAAGAACTAAATAATAAGCATTATCATCATCATAACAATAAAAATTATAGGTTGGAACTTATAAATCTAATGAGTTGAAGATTGAGTCTGCTTCTTGAGCACAATAGGAATAGGACTGCACAGTTTTTAAATTCCACAGACACTGATGTTTCCAACAACACTTAGTAGCTGTTACACTAGACCCAAGATCGGCAAACTGCAGCATGCAGGCCAAATGTAGCTTATGGCCTGTTTTCAGAAAGAAAGCTCCATTGGACCACAGCCATGCCCACTCATTTCCTTGTTATCTCTGTCTTCTCTTTCAAGATAAAATGACAGAGTTGGATCGTTAGGACAGCGAACATAAAACTCACAAAGCCTAAAATGTTTACTACTCAGCACTTTACAGAGCAAGTTTTCTAACTCTAATGTTGGACAATGAGGAGCCAATAGGGAAGAACAATCATCCTAGGGCCTGTCTTCATGGGACTCAGCTTCCAGCTAGGTAACAATCAGTCACAGGCACAAATGACAACTGCAATATGCTACCAAAAGAGGTGTGTCTGGAGCTACTAGCGAGTATCATGGGCAGCCCACCTAATTGGAGAGATCATGGAAAGCACACGAAACAGCAGATACAAAGGCTCTGTGATGGGAGAGAAACATGAGCATTTTTTTTAAATGTGAACTCAGTATTCAGAGCCAAAGCATGGCCAAATGTGTGCCACCAGATAAGGCTGAAGGAGGGGTGGGGGCAGACCAGGCAGGATGCTGGCGAGAGTGATAAGCAGTTTGGTCTCTGTCTGAATTGAAATGGGGACCTTAGAGGCACAGTGGTTAAGTGTGCAGCTGCTCATCTGGACTGGTTGGAATGCAGTCAGTCCTTCCTTGGGAGAAAGATGGGGCAGTCTGCTGCCATAAGGACTCTAGCCTGGTTAACCCCCAATGGCAGTTCTACTCTGTGCTGCAGGGCTGTGATGAGCTGTCCTTTGACTTTAAGTCCAAGAGCTTCTGGCCAGACCATTGGCTTCATGATCAGGTTCGTGTTTTGAGAGGCTCTTCTGGTGGCAACGTCGAGAAAGGCTAGAGGAGAATGAGGCTACATGCATTAACTAGGCAGGAAGCGGTTGAGCGAGGGTCTGAATAAAAGATGAAAGGAGACTGGGTTTCAGAGTGCATGTGGTCAGAGCTAGGGGTCGAATTGTCTCCCTCTGAGGGCTAAGGTGTGCCTGACTTGAGCCATGATATTTTCAATCACCTCGTATGCATGTGAAAGTTGGCCATTGAAGAAGGAAGACCAAAGAAAACCCAAGGCATTTGAATTACAGGGCTGACAAAGAATGTTGAAAGTATCATGGATGGCCAGTATTTATATATATACATACACACACACACACACACACACATATATATATAAATATATATACAGATCTCTCTTGGCATAAGAACAGCCAGAATGCTCCTTAGAAGCAAGGATGATGAGACTTTGTCTTAAGTACTTTGACCACGTTATCAGGAGAGACCAGCTGCTGAAGAACATCACGCTTGGTGAAGTGAAAACTGAGAGAAAGAGGAAGGACTTCAATGAGATGAATTGATGCAGCGGCTGCAACAGTGGCTGCAACAGAAGAACAACGGTGCAGATGCACAGGACCAGATGCACAGGACCAGATGCACAGGACCAGATGCACAGGACCAGATGCACAGGACCATCTGGTGTTTCCTTCTGTTGTACATAAGGTCGCTGCAGGTTGGCATCCACTCAAGGACGCCTAACAACAAAATATGTCTCGGAATCCTAATCCCTATTCCCATGGACATAATCCTGATAAGGGGAAAAACAAAAAACCCTGTTTGTAATGTGAATGAGGCCTACTTAGCTCTGACTCAGAGGCTGAGTTTAGTATTGGAGGTGGAACCTCGTGAACTGTGAGACAATAAAGTCTGTTCCGACAGCATTGGGAACCCAGAGCGCAAGGATCACAGGAGTGAAGTGCGTCCAGCAGCAGAGCAAAGGTTATCCATCACCACAAGTGGTAGACTCCACTGGGACGGAGTCATCTGCTGTTGTGACAGATCCCATGGCTCATGAGACAACGGCAAGGTCAAGAATCAGGAAAGAGTGGCCGTGCTTCCCTTTCTCCATGCTCCGTCAGTCGTGTGCTAAGACTGTGGCGCATGCCCAGCTTTCAAAAGCACAAACAAGGGCCAATTCCTCCCCTGGTCCCTGCTCAATCATGCATCTTTGTCAAGAGTATGCATTCCACGCACCGCAGATCAGCTCCCCAGCCCGCTCCCTGAGTTAGGACTGCCGAGATAATGGCAGGCAAATGCCTAATGCCAGGAAACACTGCTGTCTCCCAAACACCTACGGAAAGCGCATCTGCCAAGCAGAGGTTGAATCCAGATTACCCAGGATAGAAAGGTAAAAATAAGCAGATGCAAAGGTGAAAGGCTTGGGCTTCTTCAAGGGTCATAAAGGAAAAAGAAATGTCTACACCTTTGGGGGAGGTAGGGCATCTGGAGCCTGAGCAATGTCTCTCATCTGGTCCTGATGGGCCGATTGCATTTCTGGATCGGCTGCGTTCAGCCGCTCTACTTTCCTAGCTCCAGAGTGGACTGGGACCATAGGATGGGTTCTCTGCCTTTGCTGGAAGAGGATTCTGCAGGGTGTGGGTTTTTGGCAGTTCTCATCCAGTTGGGAGCCAGCTTCTCCTTCCTTGTCTCAGGAACCACACCCAACCTACCGGCCCTGCCTCTCTGGCAGGCACAGCTCTGTGCCCTGCACATGGGAAACGCTGACTCCCTCCCTGACCATGCTGTTCCTTCTCACAGAGACCAGGGCAGAGGACCTGCTGCACAGCAGCGTGACCGTCTCCATGGCCCTGGAGAAGGATAGCGGCTTGCACAGGGGCTATGGGAAATGCTCAAGACAGGTACAGCCGGGAACAAGGCATTATTGATGAGCATGGAACTCACCAGTGCTCCAGGTGCCAAGGAGAATTGGAGCAGCTGGTGTTCGCTGGCATGTGGTGGCAATGGTGAGTGTATGCCGGGATTAAAGATCCCAGTAAAGCGGTGTGTGAACTTTCAAAGGAGGAATTTCATTCAGAGCGTCAAATAGGTGATTCCCCCAAAACATTATTAATATGTTTGGTAATGGAGGCAGCTGTGTCTATATGTCTTCTGGTGACAGCCAGCTGGGGCTCAAACCTCCGCTCCATCACTGACTAGCTAAATGTGAGCAAGTAATGTAGCTTCTCTGAGCTTAGTATCCTCCTCTGTGTAACAATAATACTAATAATACCTATTTTATATGGTTGTCGTCACTGGAGAACACACATGAAAAATATGCCCAGAAAAACGTACCAGCATGCCTTCAGTCCCCAGTGAGTGTGCCAAGTTTGTACATGTCCAAACTTGACATGCATTTTGCAGGAGAAAGAGGAAACAAAAATATCTTCATGGATTAACAGTGCTCTCGGGGCAGACCAGCCTGAGCTAACAGCAAGTGGCAGGATTCCCTCCCTCTCGCCTATTTTCATCTGTACAGCTGACGTTTCAAAAGAAAGAGAAATGGAAACCCGAAGAATAAAGCACTTATTCCCTAGGGATGCCTCCATCCCATCACAACGAGCTAACAACTGAGGCAACGGCACTGGAAAGAGGCGATGTTCAGAGCAGTGTGCAGGACGAAAGCAGCGGGCCATCCTCAAAACTGGTTTAACTCGATGCAATGCAATGAAAAGGTGGCCCATCAGTGTAGACGCTGGATTGAAGGCATTAGCGTGTTTTACCGGAGAGCAGCCTGATAGAATAATTTTCTGGTTGGGGGTCACCACAGCACGAGGAACTGTATGAAAGGGTCACGACATTAGGAAGGTGGAAAAATCACTGCTCTAGCATGTTTAACCGGGGAGCAGCATGCTAGAATAGACAGAGCGCTCTAGCAGTTTTGAGGTTACACGGCCCTTGGCACCAATGCAGGCTTTGCCCATCAAGCAGCTGTGTGACGTCGGGTGAGTCATTTCCCCGCCCCGAGTTTCTGTTTCCTACACTGTCGAACAGGGGTCACAACACCTACCTCGAGCATTGTTATATGGATGAGACGAGTTACCTTGTGAAACCCCTTGCCCACGGGAAGGACAGTCCTCCTCCAGGGGCCAAAACGGAGTTCTGAATGGAAAGAACACTGTCGAGTGATATCAGGTCTGGACTGTTCCGAGAGAAAATGACCCTGGAATGTTCTGCCAATGTAAGCCAAGAACTTTAAGTTGCTCCTGAGACTAGCCTGCCACGTCAAACGGAACGTCCGGGCGCGGTGATGAGGGAAAAGCCAGGAGAGGAGGAAAATGCCACGAAGCACAGCACGGGTGGTTCCTGTTTGTGCGGCAGCACCACGGTGAGGGCGGACATGTGCGTGAGCTGCTCTGGAACCTTCTCTCTGAGGGAGCTGCTTCCCAGCCATACCGGGATTAACCTACTAGAATGGAATGCCATTGCTCACTCTTGTTTTGTGACAACACGCCTCGTGGTTGCTTAGGACAGGGCAAGTGGAGGTAGCTCGGACACCTTGCTGTTTCTGAAGTCCCTTAACTCCACCCCACCATTCACTCAAAGGTCCACATGCGCCATCACTCTCCACAGGCATTCTCCTGCTCTACGGGTGCTTCTGATCATTTTGACGTCTATCAGCAGGAAGCCAGGGGTGGAAGTTAAAGACCAAGGGCTTAACCAAGATTCCAGCTGGTGATAAGATTTTAAATATGCCCTCGGTGGGCCCTCTAGGAATAGACGACCTCCTTCACTTCAGAAAGTGGCACTCTGAGAGCCATGGGTGTCGGTAAAGCTGTGCTCCCGCTTGTCTGACAAGTATTGGAAAGTAGCTGTGCAGTCGGGATTAAGAATGAGCCAGTGGTGGTACGGTGATAGAATTCTCACCTTCCATGTAAGATACCTGGGCTCAATCTCCAGCCAATGTACTTGATGAGAGCTCATTACCCTTTTGTCAGTGGAGGGTTCTGTGTTGCCGAGGTGCTAAACAGGTTTCAGCACAGCTTCCTGACTAAGAGAGGCTAGGAAGAAAGACCTGGTGAGGAACGTCCACAAGTCAGTCAATGAAAATCCTAAGGCTCACGATGGTCTGATCCACAAGCACCCATGGGGATGGTGCAGGACCAGGGAGCAGTTCATTCTACTGGCTGACTGACTCTACAGCAGGTAATAACAACATTTTAGAATCCTCTTAGGAAAGATCTTACAAAGTCATAAGATCAGTAATGCAGTAAATCTATACCGTGTCCTCAAAGATTCCCCGTGGTATAATGAAAGAGCACTGGACTTGGAATAGACAGTCCATGAGCTCAAGGCCAAGCTGTATGAAGTTGGGCCTATCAACTCATTAATCAATGAGCCATTTGCACCACAGCTCTCAATGAAGAGAATGATACCTCCCTCTCAGTATGTTCATATGATTAAATAACTGTAAGTTGTTCTTATTACTGTCTACAAGGTCAGTTGCTGCCCGGGTTCATGCTTTTAAAATGACGGGCGTCTTAGAAGTTGGCTTTTGGCTTGAACTGACCACTTCAGAAGGGTGTCACCAGTACCTCCTCCTCCAATCCTTCCACATTCAATCGAGAGTTGCTGAGGGACTAAATGGTGTGAAGCTCCCTGCACTAAGGATGACAGAGTCTTGACTGAAAATTGTCCAAGCCTCTTCCTTCAAGCTCTATCTCATCTCTTTATCACCGTCACCCTACTCTCTTCTTAAAGACGGTGGTGTACCACAGAAAGCCCGCCCACCCTCTGTTCACCCTGCCTCCTTTTAAATTCCCAATTCTGACTCTCAGAGAGGTCCAGGAAAACAAGGCCCAGCATGGGCAGACATGAGCCCTGGTATTCAACACTGAAGGGCTGTTCTGGAGAGAAGGGGTCCAAATCCGTTGGGACAGTTCCAAATGCCATAGCTGACTGATGGCTGGACTGTGGGGAGGCTCCCGGTCTGCATGTGGAACATGTCTCTAACAGGGGCTGCTAGCCAGCGATGGGGCAAGCTACTGGAACAGGGAGCTCCCTCATCAAAACAAAAGAAAATCTCAATCAGAACGTCTCCCGTACTGCTGCCTGGCTGATCCTCCCGCAACATACAGTTCTTTTACTCACCACTTCCGGAAGGCTTTCTGTGCACTGGACACTACGTATACAAGACGGAATGCAATGCACTCCGCCTTCAAGGGCTCAGGTTGGGGAAAAAGATACATAGCGGGGTGCATGTAAAACAATACGGTAAGTCGGTCAGCACGTAAATAGAGATGGACCTAACTCAGGAGGTGGAGTTAACTGTGAGGGGGTGGGGAATCCTTTCTCGGCAGAGTTTTATAGGTTATAGAACGGAATGTGGAGAAAGAAGTGAAGGGCAAGATGGGGCATTCGGAACATGAGGGCTCAGGATAAAAAAAGAAACAGAAATGACAGACAGGCCATTGGGTAATATTAGAGCAGAATATGTGGGGGTGGGGAGGAGTAAGTGACAGGGCTGGAGCTGCAGGCAGGAGCCATTCCTCAGAGGGCTGTGGTTTGAACTTTGCCCTGGCGATGTGTTTCTATGATACTTGCTGTCAGAGCTTTTTTCAAAGAGAAATTCCGGGATAGTCACAAACCTGCCAAATAGGGCCTTAGGAGTCCTAGTAAGTGTCAATCTAGCCCTACCTGACTCAAGCTCACCTGAAGGCAAACACCAACTCACCTTTAATCTCCAGTCCCACCCCTCTTCTCCACCTCTTGATAACACCCACTTCATGCAAAGGTAATGTGGGCCCCAAGTGACTCAGCATCACATCCTGCTCTGAAGCATCCAAAAGTTCACACGGGGACCTGAGCGTCTTCCTGCAGTAGGGACATGGGCTCTGGGGAGTCAGGTTTGCTGCAGTGCACTTACAACACACCCACATTTGGCAACTCCATCTACTGCTTTCTTCTCGCCCTTCTAGTTCCTTCTAGTTCCTGACTGAGTCGACCTGAAGCACCCCGCTTCGCTCAGCCAAGGTGACCATCCTGGCTGGAGCTTTTGGCTTCC
>NW_022111321.1:4548471-4560195 GCF_000313985.2 Echinops telfairi | reverse complement strand
CCCTTCTAGTTCCTTCTAGTTCCTGACTGAGTCGACCTGAAGCACCCCGCTTCGCTCAGCCAAGGTGACCATCCTGGCTGGAGCTTTTGGCTTCCTGTTGTACTTTTCTGAACTGTGATACCAGTCAGGTCTCAAGCTGCCATTGAAAGGACCTCCATCCTATCTTTTGGCCCGTTCCTCCTTATTCCATTGAGGCATCAGGGTCCACAAAGCCTGTATGACGAGGTTCAATTTCTTCCCAGCCAAGTCATGTCCCTTAGGGCTCCTTCAGGATCTGCCTCTTTAAGCCTTCCTTGACTACGTCTTCATACCGGACCCCTCCCTTAGACGAGTTACCTTGTGAAACCCCTTGCCCACGGGAAGGACAGTCCTCCTCCAGGGGCCAAAACGGAGTTCTGTATGGAAAGAACACTGTCGAGTGGTATCAGGTCTGGACTGTTCCGAGAGAAAATGACCCTGGAATGTTCTGCCAATGTAAGCCAAGAACTTTAAGTTGCTCCTGAGACTAGCCTGCCACATCAAACGGAACGTCCGGGCGCGGTGATAAGGGAAAAGCCAGGAGAGGAGGAAAATGCCACGAAGCACAGCACGGGTGGTTCCTGTTTGTGAGGCAGCACCACGGTGAGGGCGGACATGTGCGTGAGCTGCTCTGGAACCTTCTCTCTGAGGGAGCTGCTTCCCAGCCATACCAGGATAACCTACTAGAATGGAATGCCATTGCTCACTCTTGTTTTGTGACAACACGCCTCGTGGTTGCTTAGGACAGGGCAAGTGGAGGTAGCTCGGACACCTTGCTGTTTCTGAAGTCCCTTAACTCCACCCCACCATTCACTCAAAGGTCCACATGCGCCATCACTCTCCACAGGCATTCTCCTGCTCTACGGGTGCTTCTGATCATTTTGACGTCTATCAGCAGGAAGCCAGGGGTGGAAGTTAAAGACCAAGGGCTTAACCAAGATTCCAGCTGGTGATAAGATTTTAAATATGCCCTCGGTGGGCCCTCTAGGAATAGACGACCTCCTTCACTTCAGAAAGTGGCACTCTGAGAGCCATGGGTGTCGGTAAAGCTGTGCTCCCGCTTGTCTGACAAGTATTGGAAAGTAGCTGTGCAGTCGGGATTAAGAATGAGCCAGTGGTGGTACGGTGATAGAATTCTCACCTTCCATGTAAGATACCTGGGCTCAATCTCCAGCCAATGTACTTGATGAGAGCTCATTACCCTTTTGTCAGTGGAGGGTTCTGTGTTGCCGAGGTGCTAAACAGGTTTCAGCACAGCTTCCTGACTAAGAGAGGCTAGGAAGAAAGACCTGGTGAGGAACGTCCACAAGTCAGTCAATGAAAATCCTAAGGCTCACGATGGTCTGATCCACAAGCACCCATGGGGATGGTGCAGGACCAGGGAGCAGTTCATTCTACTGGCTGACTGACTCTACAGCAGGTAATAACAACATTTTAGAATCCTCTTAGGAAAGATCTTACAAAGTCATAAGATCAGTAATGCAGTAAATCTATACCGTGTCCTCAAAGATTCCCCGTGGTATAATGAAAGAGCACTGGACTTGGAATAGACAGTCCATGAGCTCAAGGCCAAGCTGTATGAAGTTGGGCCTATCAACTCATTAATCAATGAGCCATTTGCACCACAGCTCTCAATGAAGAGAATGATACCTCCCTCTCAGTATGTTCATATGATTAAATAACTGTAAGTTGTTCTTATTACTGTCTACAAGGTCAGTTGCTGCCCGGGTTCATGCTTTTAAAATGACGGGCGTCTTAGAAGTTGGCTTTTGGCTTGAACTGACCACTTCAGAAGGGTGTCACCAGTACCTCCTCCTCCAATCCTTCCACATTCAATCGAGAGTTGCTGAGGGACTAAATGGTGTGAAGCTCCCTGCACTAAGGATGACAGAGTCTTGACTGAAAATTGTCCAAGCCTCTTCCTTCAAGCTCTATCTCATCTCTTTATCACCGTCACCCTACTCTCTTCTTAAAGACGGTGGTGTACCACAGAAAGCCCGCCCACCCTCTGTTCACCCTGCCTCCTTTTAAATTCCCAATTCTGACTCTCAGAGAGGTCCAGGAAAACAAGGCCCAGCATGGGCAGACATGAGCCCTGGTATTCAACACTGAAGGGCTGTTCTGGAGAGAAGGGGTCCAAATCCGTTGGGACAGTTCCAAATGCCATAGCTGACTGATGGCTGGACTGTGGGGAGGCTCCCGGTCTGCATGTGGAACATGTCTCTAACAGGGGCTGCTAGCCAGCGATGGGGCAAGCTACTGGAACAGGGAGCTCCCTCATCAAAACAAAAGAAAATCTCAATCAGAACGTCTCCCGTACTGCTGCCTGGCTGATCCTCCCGCAACATACAGTTCTTTTACTCACCACTTCCGGAAGGCTTTCTGTGCACTGGACACTACGTATACAAGACGGAATGCAATGCACTCCGCCTTCAAGGGCTCAGGTTGGGGAAAAAGATACATAGCGGGGTGCATGTAAAACAATACGGTAAGTCGGTCAGCACGTAAATAGAGATGGACCTAACTCAGGAGGTGGAGTTAACTGTGAGGGGGTGGGGAATCCTTTCTCGGCAGAGTTTTATAGGTTATAGAACGGAATGTGGAGAAAGAAGTGAAGGGCAAGATGGGGCATTCGGAACATGAGGGCTCAGGATAAAAAAAGAAACAGAAATGACAGACAGGCCATTGGGTAATATTAGAGCAGAATATGTGGGGGTGGGGAGGAGTAAGTGACAGGGCTGGAGCTGCAGGCAGGAGCCATTCCTCAGAGGGCTGTGGTTTGAACTTTGCCCTGGCGATGTGTTTCTATGATACTTGCTGTCAGAGCTTTTTTCAAAGAGAAATTCCGGGATAGTCACAAACCTGCCAAATAGGGCCTTAGGAGTCCTAGTAAGTGTCAATCTAGCCCTACCTGACTCAAGCTCACCTGAAGGCAAACACCAACTCACCTTTAATCTCCAGTCCCACCCCTCTTCTCCACCTCTTGATAACACCCACTTCATGCAAAGGTAATGTGGGCCCCAAGTGACTCAGCATCACATCCTGCTCTGAAGCATCCAAAAGTTCACACGGGGACCTGAGCGTCTTCCTGCAGTAGGGACATGGGCTCTGGGGAGTCAGGTTTGCTGCAGTGCACTTACAACACACCCACATTTGGCAACTCCATCTACTGCTTTCTTCTCACCCTTCTAGTTCCTTCTAGTTCCTGACTGAGTCGACCTGAAGCACCCCGCTTCGCTCAGCCAAGGTGACCATCCTGGCTGGAGCTTTTGGCTTCCTGTTGTACTTTTCTGAACTGTGATACCAGTCAGGTCTCAAGCTGCCATTGAAAGGACCTCCATCCTATCTTTTGGCCCGTTCCTCCTTATTCCATTGAGGCATCAGGGTCCACAAAGCCTGTATGACGAGGTTCAATTTCTTCCCAGCCAAGTCATGTCCCTTAGGGCTCCTTCAGGATCTGCCTCTTTAAGCCTTCCTTGACTACGTCTTCATACCGGACCCCTCCCTTCCATTATTCCCGTTCATTCTGAACACTTGGGTAGACCGCAGTCTATTCCCTTCCACTACTTTCTGATTCACTGACACTAGATTAGCTGTTCCAACCACCCCCCAAGCACTGATCCCTACACTTGCCATGCGTTTCTCACTCACTATAGTCTTTCTGCTTTAAATGGCCCCCTTGGGCTTGTCTTCCTCCTCCTGTGCTTGACCTCATCCTTCCAGCCACAGCACAGATTCCCCTAACCTGACAGTTTGCCCTGTCCTTTCAAAGACTGGTTAATATATTAGGGCTTTGTTTACTTCTATTAAATTGTTCTGACTTTTATGTTTATGTGTCAGCAGCTGGTACTTAGTGCCAGACACCTCTCGGAGCTTTACGTGTAACAGTGCATTTGACCCTCACAACCCCCCTATGATGGCTCTCCAAGGGAACCTGGTCCAAATTTACAACTGGTCCACAGAGGAACTGGGATTGGAACCCAGGCAACCAGATTCTCATCAGACACTACATCTCTAGGACAAGTCCCACCTGCTGACCCTGGAGTTCTGGAGCCGCACTCGATTCTCACGAAACCTGGCACACAGCAAGCGATTACTAACTGTGCTCAGCATATCATCGAAAGCTGTTTGGCGTATCTTCTTCCCATGTCTTTTTCATGGGTACGTTCTGTCTCCCTGAGGAGTTAATGAAAGCCTCAAGGCAAAAGGAGCTGGTCCTGTCGCTTGGCTTCACAGAGAATAATGAGCTGGGGGACAGTCTGAGAGTCCTAGGGGTGTACTTAGGGACCAACTAACTTCAGATTAAAATACCGCTTACCTTTCGATAATCTACCACGGTATGATCTCACCCCTGATCTCATGGGCCCTCACGTCAACAAGTGAGGGAGGGCAATTGGAGGGGGAGACAGGGAAGGAAGCTGAAGGGAGAATTGCTTGAGATCTAGACAAGATCTCAGAGCTAGAAATAGCTGAGCGCAGTTAAGAACCCTGTAGTCTCCAGTTTACCAAAGTAGTAGGGGCCAGGCTGCAGCCATTAGGCGTGGATGGTGCTGAGGAGGCTGGCTACTCCCCCAGCTAGGGTGACCTAGGTTGCAGGGCCAGGGGTCTCTGGCTAGTGATAGGAGAGGGTGCTTGGCTGGGTGTCCCGGAGTGGAGTCGAGGCACAGAAAGATGCAGGCAGGTTGGGTGGGGGTGGGGTGGGGTGCTCAACTGTCTGACCAAACCAGGCAGGACAGAACACCGGGGAGGGGACATGTTTTCTAAGAGGTCTGATAATATAGATATGCAGAATCAGGAAAAACTGGTCTGTCTTTCCCATGCGACCGAGGCAGTCCATGATCCCTTACTATTTGTAACGATCTGGTTAAATTTTTTTTTTAATCGATACCTTTATTTATCGCCCTAACTCGGATTTACCACATGATTGGTGTGGAAGGGACGACTTGTTTTTTTTTTCCTTCTTTTTCTGTCTAGAAGGGACAGTAACCCATCTTCGAAAGACCTGCCCCATCTCACCATTTGGGCTCTTCACGCCCCCACCCCAGCCCCGAGCCTCCACCTCCGCCTGTGTAAAATGAGAATGCGTCCTGGTGGCCAAAACCTGCGCCACGCCCGCGGACGCCCAGCCTCCGCTTTCTGCAGGATGCACTCGCCTCCCGGTTTCTGTCTCGCCACGCAGGAACCGAGCGCGGCGCTGCAGAGGACCGCGGCGGGCACGGAGCGAGAGGCACCCGCCGGGCGACCCCCCACCCAGCCCACCCCTCGGCGGCTCCGGAACGCCCAATCGCGGCTTTGACCGGGGAGTGCCGAAGGCGCTTCCTCCGGGGGTGCGGCCGGGTGGATCCGAAACCGCGGGTTCCGGACCGAAGTCACCCGAGCCTTGGGGGTGGCCTTTCCGGGCCCTGCCCTCGGGGAGATGCCGGGCGCTCGAGGGCGGAGAGCCCTGCGGCCGGGACCACCCGCTTACCTGCGGCTCCACCAGCCCGCGCTCCGGCTCGCCGCCGGCCCCGGGGCGCGCGGCGCGGAACGCCGAGTACACGGGGGTGCGGTGCTGGGTGCTGTACAGCGTGGCGAAGTGCGCGGCGCCCGCGGAGCGCTGGCACAGCTTCACGTGGGCCTCGGCCGCCGGCAGCGCGGGGGGCGTCTCGGCGTAGAAGAACTTGTCACATTCGCCAAAGCCGGCCTCCTCCTCGCGCACGACCCGGCCTTCCAGGAGCCCGGCCATGGCCACCAGGCTGCCCAGCGCGAGCCAGCGCGCGCTGCCCATGGCGGCCTCTGCGCGCACCGCGGGGCCGAGCGGCGGGGAACGGGGTCCGCCGGGCCGGGCCGGGCTGGGGGGGGAAGTGGAGCCCGGGTGCGGCGCGGCGCGGCGCGGGGAGAGCGCGGCTGGGCGGCCCGGCGGCGAGGGCGGGTCCGCGGCCCGAGACCGCGCCTCCGTCCCTCCTCCTTGAAGATGGCTGCAGAGGCCCGCGGCTGGGGCTTGGGGAGGCCGACGACGTCCCCGGCGTGGCACTGGGGCCTGGAGACGCAAGTCACCTGCCGCCGCGGCGCCTTTTCCCTGCAGTCCGCGGGCATGCGGGCTTCCACTAGTTCAAGGGCGGGGCGGGGCTGGGGGGCGGGGGAGGACACGAGAGACGCCTCCTGGTCAGGCGTGCCCCTAGAGCCCTCAAGGTTGCCAAGCTAAGGTGGAGATGCACACGGAGCTGTGCTTTGGGGAACGAGTGAGGGCCAGATGCTCTCTGAAACCCTGATGGAAATTATTATTCTATTTCCCCCGGTTCAAAGTATGACCGCCTCCACACTTAAAAGACTTTGATGCGGCTTTAGTGGGTGAGAAACACTAAGGCCAAGGAAAAAAGTTAGGAAATTCCGAGCCTAGGCACACAACACACCTCTGCCAAGAAGGGAAGGAGGTGAGTTGGATGGTTCAATCCTTCCCTCACCTGTCAATCAATCAACAGCGCCAGCCTGGGAGAGGCCCTGGGTACTGTAGTAGACAGGATGGTTGCCATCAAAACTCTGGCGCCTTAAGGCTTACATGAACTGGATACTCACTGCCATCGAGTCGATGCCAGCTTGTAGCCACCCTATAGGGCAGGGTAGAACTGCCCTTGTGCATTTCCGAGGCTGTAACTCTACTGGAGTAGAAAGCCTCATCTGTCTCCTGTGGAGCGGCTGTTGGTTTCCAACCGTTGACCTTGTGGATTGCAGCTGAACGCATTAATCACTATGCCACCATGGCTCAGCATCCTCTTAGAAGTAATTTTTTTTTAAGCTGCAGGTAGATTTTACCTGTAAGGGGGTCCAAGATAGAGCCCCAGAAGGCATGCTTGGAAAAAGTGGTACATGAGTTGGGACCTAGAGGACAGTCTAGTGGTCAGTACCTAGGCAGAGAGGAAAACAGCCTGTGCCAACAGGAACATGGTATATGGAAGGAATGTGAGGGAAGGGAATTGAGGGAAGGGTATGAGAAATGGGGCCAACAAAGGAAGCAGGGTATTGTAGGCCGATGGCCTTCTTTGACCAGAAGGATCATGATATTTTTTCAGTTTCATGAGATGATACTTACTGATTACAACTCACATTGCAATCTGGTATCGCTATTCTGTGTCACCTCTTAAACGTACCTGTGGTGGCTCAAGAGAAAAATTGTTTCTATGATCCACTAATGTCCAGTGTTTTAGAAAGCAGTATGATGGATCATGGTGAGGATTTTTTTTATCTTTCATTTGTGACAGTATGGGTGAATTGGGGTGACCCAAACGAAATGGTGAAAAAACCTTTTGAATGGTGAAAAACCTTTGCACAGTCCTGGTAAGAGATATCGGTAGCTGGGTCTAAGGCACCCTGGTAGAGATAGAAGCAGAGCCACCTACTCTGGGCCAGGTGCCTTTATGTAGCATATTGTTTAATTTCCTGATGTGCCACATGGAATACGGAGAGCCAGAGCATCAAAGGGCTTGCCCAGGCTGGCATAGCCAGATTTAAACCAGGTCTGTCTGCTTCTCAAGCCTGGTCTTTCCTCTTACTCACAACAGATCAGAGTCTGTAAAAAACAATAAAGCAAACTCACTGCCATCAAGTCGATGCCAACTCATGGTGACCTTATAGGACAGGGTAGACCTGCCCCTGTGGATTCCCAAGACTGAAACTCTTTATGAGGCTCATCTTTCTCTCAAGGGGAGACTGGTGGTTTCGAACTGCTGCCCTTGCAGTTAACAGCTCAATGCATAACCACTATGCCACCAGGGTTCTTGAGGCTATAAAGTAGATGGAGAATTTTTACAGGAACAAACCTTGGATATCAAGACCAAATCCCTCACAGGTCAATGGCTTAAAGAGTTGAATAGATTTGGTTCCTGAAATGAAATCTTAATTTGTATCTTAATAATAATAATAACAACAGTAATAATAATAAGGTCATATTTAGTGTGCTGTCACAGAGGGGCTAGGCATAGAGGCCCCTTAAACCTGAGGTTACTTAGTTAACTCTGATTACCTAGTCTCAGTACCTTGACCAAGACATCTTACCCTGGTACATCTTGATCATGGGGTTGATGCTCTCCCGGATGTTCAAAGGAATTGGTGTTCCCCAATGTCAGCTTATGGTGTCAATTATAAGAATTATACAAACGTAATTAAATAGCTTGGACTTAATCTCTTCCTTTCCTGTTTCCTTTGTACACATATCTATTATGGTACTTGTCACGTTAGGCTATTATTGAGGCCTGGGCCTCAATTATCTAGTAGTTTATAAACTCCCTGGAGGCAAGGGTGCAGTTGTTTTATTTATGAATCTCCAATGGCTGCCAATGAGTCGAGCATGGTGGGTAATGAATGTAAAATAGGATGATTTTGTTATGCATGTTTTAAAAAATGCCAAGAACAGAGCAAAACAAATTTCCCTCCTTAACGCTGAAATTAACTGTAGGATTTTTATTTTACTGGCGCTCTACATTTCTTCAACCTTGTCCCTAATCCCCAGTGGCAAATTTTAGTTTTTCCCTAACCCTCGGTCAGTCAGTGACATTCATACACAGAACATTTGCAAACCCACAGCTAAAATACTTTTTCTATTGTATAACCTTTTTAATAGTGCAAAACAATTGCACTTCTTTCTACAGGCTTGCCTTCAAGAAATGAAATTATAATATTAAGCATGCTTTTGCAAATTACAAAGCCCCTCCCCCAAGATTCAGGATCACATGACAGGGTGGGCGTACCTCGATCTAATTTAAGTGTGTTCCAATATTCATCCCGGAAGAAGGCTGCCAGTAGCGGGATCTTTATGTGCACAGTCTGTCCGTAATTCACTCCTCTCTCCCCATTAGACCACCGCTAGTCCCTGGTGGTTTCCATGGACTCTTCTCACAGTGAGAAGGCTCCGCCTTCCATACCAGACCCTCTGGGGCCTCTGTGCTCACCCGCATGCCAGTCTCACATTTGGCAAAGACTTCCAGTAATGCCTGGAAGGGAAAGGTAGGGGCTGAGGTGCGATAAAATGGCACCTGACTTGCTGCTTTCCTCTCTGAGCTTTGCCATCATCAGTGACTCCTCTTCCTGGCCTGAAGCCCTTGCCACTCACTTCCACCCCTTCAGCTCTTTCTTTCTTACCTTCCTTCCTTTCTACAAAGCAACGTAAGCATCACTTTTGTCACTTGTCTTCCCCACAAGCATGGCTGGGGCCTTCATCCCTACACCCAAATACATATGCATAGAAGAGGTTAAGTTTGGGTGCCATCGGTCGGCTCCATAGGGACACTTTGAACAACAGGAAGAGACACTGCGCAGTCGGGCGCCATCTCTACAGCGATCCCCGTGCTCGAGCCCATTATGGCAGCCACAGTGTCAAACCAGCTCATTGAGCACCATCCTCGTTTTCGCTGCCCTTGTTTCTGTTCGTGTCATACTGTGGTGGCTTATGTGCTGCTGGGATCCTGGAAGTTATGTCACAGGTATTTCAAATGCCAACAGAATCACCCAAAGTGGACAGTTTTCAGCAGAGCTTCCAGACTAAGAACAGACAACGATAAGGACCCGGCTCCCCACTCTGGATGAAAGAGCCGCTGAAAACCATACGCCTCGCTTTGGCGAGGTTAAGGGCCCCTTCTAATGATGCCTGTTACACCTACTATTTCCTTCGTACCATAATTACTACTGTCCTGTCCTCAGTTAGACGTAAATATAGCAATTGGTAAAGAGGAAGCCTTCAATAGAGTGAGTGAAGGAAGAAAAAGGAGGGGGGGAGAGAGAATGCCTTTCTTCATTTGGATTCTCATGACTCTAATGATTTTCCTTCAAGATGCTTTTACGTATTTACCGATGGCCAGTGATTACAGTAGATTTGGGGTATTAAAAAGTCCCTGTTCATATGACATTGTATTAGTCTAGGTACTTTGGAGAAACAAATCCACAGCAACTCGTGTATAAGAGAGAGTTTTATGTAAAGAAAATGTGCATCACGAAAACATCCCAACCCAATGCTGCTCAAGCCCACAAGTCCAACATTAACCCATTTACCCAACACCAGTCCACAAAGTCCTCCACCTCACAAAACAGAGGCAATGATGCCGACTGCAGGAGGAAAGCTGAGTCAGTGAACGAACAAGCATCTCAGCACTAGCAGGGGTCTCCACACGGCTGCTCCAGCACCCAGGGCTGCATCAGGATAGGTCCATGTAGCTTCTCCTTGGGGATGTCTTGTAGGAAGTCAATCTTGCAAGCTGAAGCAGGGAACTGCTAAGGCAGCTGCACGCGGTGCAACCATCACAAAACAAGAGACCAGAGAACTAGAAAGGCGAGGCTCACCACCCATTTATCCCTCCGCCTTTCAATTAGCCCCACATGTGATTATTGGCCAGGCTGGCACAATTAACTAACTCAGACATCATGCCAGGGCCTCTTGGTGCCACATGGGTAACCACATGAGAAAGCCTTTGGTTCTCCACCTACGTCTCCTGCTAACCGATCTTCTGCACGCTGCTTTGGCTTAGACCAGGGCAGGACAAGACAGGGGGCCTTCATCCAGCCATGATTTCCAGAACCCCATGCTGGGGCCAGCTCCACGCGAGGGCAAGGTGGACAGAGTCCTTTGCTCCGGGAAACCTGAAGGGTTGTGGGTAAGACAGGCAGACATGCTATTACAATCCGGTGCGAGAAGGGCACTGATAGGGGAGTGAATTTGTGCTGTGTGGGCAAAGAAGGACCACATGAACTAATCTGGGGGAAAGAATCTCTAGAATGACAATAGTTGTTGTGGTTGCTATTGTTAAGTACCATGGAGCTGTCACTCTGTACAACAGAATGAAACACGACCCTCCCCGGCACCATTATCGCAACCATTGCTCTATTGAGCACATTGTTGCAAGCCACTGTGTCAGCCCATCTCACGGAGGGTCTCCCTCTTTTGCACTGACCCTCTACGTTACCAAGGAGCCCTAGTGGCATCGTGGTTACGCTAACCACAAGGTCAGCAGTTCGAGACTACCAGTCACTCTTCAGGAGAAAGACGGGGCTTTCTACGCCTATAAACAGTTACCAGCTTGGTAATCCACAGGGGCGGTTCTACTCTGTCCTACAGGGTCGCTCTGAGTTGGCATCGACTCAATGGCAATACTGTAGTTGGAGTTCGACTTTACAAAGAGCCACGTCCTTCTTCCGGGATTGGTCCCTCCCAATAATAGATGCAAAGGTTCTGAGATAAAATTTCACTCTGCTGAATTCTAAGGAGCATTCCGACTGTCTTTCTTCTCAGACAGATTTATACATTCTTCCGGCAGTCAATGGCATGCTTCATATTCTTCACCAACACCATCATTCAAAGGCATCCACACATCTCTACTCTTCGTGATGTCCAGCTTTTGTGTACATATGAGGTGATCGAAAAGGCCTGGCTTGGGTCAGGGGCACCTTGCAGTGGTCATGGCAGAAGTTGTACTGAATAATTAAACATGCTGAAGCACTGACTCATAGACCATCATTTTTAGGTCCCTCAAGCTACTTCTTTGGGTCTCTGC
This sequence comes from Echinops telfairi, assembly GCF_000313985.2. Classification (NCBI taxonomy): domain Eukaryota; kingdom Metazoa; phylum Chordata; class Mammalia; order Afrosoricida; family Tenrecidae; genus Echinops; species Echinops telfairi. The sequence continues at coordinate 4,548,661 of NW_022111321.1, read as the reverse complement.
TGATTCTCCGGCATTTGTAAGAAATTGACCGATAGTCAAGCAGTCCCCCATGTGAATGACTCGGACAGGGAGGGGCTAGACCCTACTTAGGTTACTGTTGGGACTGTTCGGAGCTGATTCCAACTCCTGGCAATCCCACACGTGTAGCGGAGGACTGCTCCACGGACTGCTCCACGGGCCGTGGCTTTTC
>NW_022111321.1:4542491-4547841 GCF_000313985.2 Echinops telfairi | reverse complement strand
GGTTTTCTTTGGCATGTTCACGAGTATATCGGTGTAGATGGTATGTTCAGCTCATCCATTTTGAAGTCTAAAAGGGGAATGGTTTCAGGGGAATGATTGACACCATGCCCACCCCATTAAGACCACCAAGGAGCCGAGGAACAGAAGCTGAAAAGAGACAAGGACCTTCTCAGAGAGCCAACAGGGAAAGAGAGCCTTCACCTCAAGCCAGTGCTTGGGATTCAGCTCTCTAGCCACCTCCTTGTCACAGTTGTGTTTCTGCAGCTCTAGGAAGCGAAGATACCTGAGTTCGAATGTTGGCCACCAGTGGTGACTAAGTGACTTTTCATTTTGTACCGCAGACCCGGGTATTACTGCTTGTCTCCTGTTGATGCTTCACACCCACTCACACGCCCTCACCGAGAGAGCTCAGCCTACATATCCTGGGGATCTGGTCTATAGACTCAGCTCCTAGGTCGGTCACAGACCGTCCACTTCACCGGGCCCAACACAGGAGGAGCCTGCTGCCCCTTGAACCAGCTTCTACTGTTAACATCACTGGGCTCTGTAGGCCTTTGTCTTTGCATTCTCACTCTGCTCTGAATGTACCCAGGGCCCAACAATGGGGGCATCTGTTGTCAATCTAATATTAGCAACAAACACAAGTCACGTCATCATGTATAAAGAGAACATTGAGGGAGAAATGTCCAGTCACTGGCAGGGACGTGGCAGCTATAAACCAGGAAGGGCATCCAATGCCATTTCAGACTGTTATTCAAGGAGAGGAAGGCTTGCGGGGAGGGGAAAGAGCAGGCACAGAAGAATGAAGACACCCAGAACTCACTGCCGTCCAGTAGCTTCTGACTGACAGGAGTTCCTGTAGGACACCGTCGAAGTGTCCCTTAGCATTGCTGAGACCTTCAGGCTCTACAGAAGCAGTCAGCCTCAATTTCCTCCCTTGGAGTGGCTGGTGGGTTTGAACCTCTGACCTTCTGCTTAGCAGTTCAATGCGTAGTACACTATGTAACCAGGAAGAAGATAGAAGTCCAGAAATCTTGTTTGTTCTCCTTCTGTTACACTGCTCTAAGGAAATAGGATGTACTCCCCACAACTCCTACAATATCTGGGACCAGGTCAGACCACGAGGTGGAGAGTGACCCCAAGATGACTTGGAGATGCTTAGCAAATAGTCAATGAAACATATTTAAGGACTGCCTTACAGACCCAGAACAAGTCCCCTGAATCCAAAGCCTGTGACCATGTGATATGACTTGTTTCAACACGGCTCATCTCTCAAAGGCCAATGGCTAACGCTGGCTTCGGTATGCTTGACTGGGCCAGTCAAAATACTAGAATCCAACATCGAAAACCTCGCTTTTGATTAGATGAGTACATTAAAGTAAAAAATCCCAAGTTTCCAGTTTCTCTGAAAATTTTAAGAAAATGATAGCCACATGTGGTAGTTACATAATCTGTTGTCAAATTGAGACTTAAGAATGAAGGGGTGCATCACGCTGGGGCGAAACACTAAGGGCATGCAGCAGAGCAGCAGGGGGAGCAAAGTGATGAAACCCCCAGGGAATACCAAAAATAGACTTTGGAGACACAGTGTGGCACCCCATCAGACTCAAGTGAAAAACATTCATAAAGGCCAACAGACAGATCTTGAACTATATATAGGCTTTTCCATTTTTTGTCAGTGGCTTTCTTTCTGTTGTTATTTTTTGTTGTTGTCATTTTTGTTTTGTTGGTTTTGACTTCCTTTGTTCTGTTTGGCTTTACCTGTTTGTTTGTTTGCGCTTATTACGGTCTATGCATGTCTAGATAACATAGGCAGGATAAACAATTCGGAGACAAAAAGAACGGGACCAATGGTTCTTGGGGGATACGGGAGAAGGGGAGGTGGGGGGAAAATCCAACCCAGGGAAAAGAGAACTACAAGTGAACTAAATTCAATGGAGAATGAAGAAAAGGGTGTAGGATGCCTAGTGGGGCTTAATCAAGGGCAATGTAGCAGCGAGGAATTACTAAACCCGAATGAAGGCTGAACATGATGCTGGCACAAGAGGAAAGTAAAAGGAAACAGGAAAGAACCAGAAGACTAAGGACATTTATAGAGGTCTAAATCAGGCATTTACATATGTAAATATATATAATGAGATGGGAATAGATCTATGTACTTATATCTATATGTTAAGAAATAAGGTTGCGGATGGACATTGTTCTTGACTCAAGTACTCTCTCAACACAAGAACACTTTGTTCTGACAATCTGGTGTTCTGTGATGCTCACCTTCCCAACACAATCTCTATTCTCATTGTTGGCTCTGAGGGGTTTATCTATCCTGGATTCCCTGTGTTACAGGATCTTATCTGTAGCCCTGGGTGGTCTTCACCTTGCCTGCATTTGAGAGTGCCCCAGGGAACACTGACATTCTTGTACTCCAGCCAATGAACCCAGAGTGTCTGGAGGTGGGATGCAGGCTTCTGTAAGTCTCATGTGATTCCAATGGTAAGTCAGTGCGGAGAACCAAGTGCCAGATCTCCTCAAACTGTGAGTGAGTCACCTGAGGATCTTGTTTTTCAGTTTTTGTTTTGTTTATTTGGTCGGGGGGTGGGGGGGAGCTCTTACAGCTTTTGTAACATTCCATATATCAATTGCATCAAGCATAGTTGTACAAATGTTGCTATCATCATTTTCTAAACATTTACTTTCTACTTGAGCCCTTGGTATCAGCTCCTCTTTTTCCCTCCCTCGCCCCCCCACCCTTGTGACCCCTTGATAAATTATAAATTATTATTTTCATACCTTACACCAACCTCTGTCTCCCTTTACCCACGTTTCTGTGGTTCATCCCCCTGGTGGGGGAGAGAGGTAATGCATCGATCATTGTCATCGATCGATTGATCAATCGGTTCCCCTTTCCTCCTGCCACCTTTCCCCTACCCTCCTGGTATTGATACTCCCGTTCCTGTACCTGAGGGGTTTATCTGACCTGGATTCCGTGTGTCGTGAGCTCTTATCTGTACCTGTGTACATGCTCCAGTCTAGCCAGAACGAGGATCTTGGTTTTACAAGAATTTTTGAATGCCGTTTCTGGAGTGCATTCTGAGCCGCATTTCCCACAAGCTCAACAGAGATGCCCGTGCTATTGGGCCCCCAGGCCCTGCTCTGAGTGACAATGTGCTCAGGTGCTTTTCCTGTGTCCTTCTTTTCTCAGGTGCTTTCAGTCTCTTCAAGTCTGAAAGTAATAATAATGATCACGCAAGTATCAACAACAGCTAAGCTAAAAACAAAAACAAACCACTAACTCAGCTGGGGTTCTGCATGAGAGTTACATCTGATTTAATAAAACAAGAGAAGTCAAATAATAGTTTGTCCTTACCTGGAACTGCCCTTGGTGTTTAACTTACAGTGCATAATTAAATCCTCGAAGTCACCATAGCCAAGGGCAGACAGTAAGGGCCCAGGAGCTGAAGCCTCAGTTTTATGTGTAACTTGCCTATAGTGACAAAGCTAGACATTCAAATCCCCATCTGCTTGACTCTACAAACTGGGCTCTTAGAAGAAGAGTGGATGGTGTTGAAAAGATAGGATCACCAGGTTGTTCTCTCACGTAGGGACTTCAAACCACCAATGTATGGATCACAGCAGCTAAATACTAAGCAGGGTTCCTTTGACGCACACAACATAGTAGTGGCTCCCAACCCCTTTCCTCTGCTTCCTTTGGTCTTTCTCCTAGAGTAACCAGTGTGGACTTGAACCAAGCAGCGTGGAGGCTCAGTGATGTTATTTATTAGGTGTGGTCAGTTGGCTCTGACTCATAGGGACCCTGTGTACAATAGTACCAACCACCACCTGGTCCTGCACCATCCTCACAATTGTTATGTCCGAGCCCATTGTTGCAAGGACTGTGCCAATCCATTGCATCGATGGTCTCCCTCTTTTGCATTGACTGACTGCTTTATTAAACATCATATCCTTCTCCAGGGACAGATCCCTCCTGATAACATCCTCAAAAGGACATGAAAGAAAGTCTTACCTACCATCCTTGCTTCCGTAAAGAGATTCTTCTGGCTGGACGACTTCCAAGACAGATTTGTTTGTTCTTATGGAAGCCCACGGTATAGTTAATATTCTTTGCCAACACCATCATTCAAAGGCATCAATTCTTCTTCAGGCTCCTTGAGTATCGAGTGTTTGCACGCATATGGGGTGATCCAAGACACCATGCCTTGGTCAGATTTACCTCAGTCCTAAGAGACTTTGTTTTCTAATAATTAAAAAAAAAGTCTAGCCCTGATGGTGTGGTAAGTTGCACATTGGGTTGTTAGCTGCAAGATGAGCAGTTCAAACACATCAGCCACTCCACGGGATGAAGAGGAGGCTTGCTGCTCCCTTAAAGATGTACAGCCTCAGCCCCCCAGGGGCAGGGCTAGTCGATGGTACAGGATTGCTCTGAGCATGAATCCACTTAATGGCAGTGAGTTTGAGAATGTGTGGCAGCAGATGATCCCAATACAATATATCACTGGATTTTTTTGACTACTGTTTCCATAAGAATTGATTGTGAATCCACAATCAATGTGGACAAGAAAACCTACTGCCATCAAGTCAGTTCTGATTCATAGCAACAATTTTACCACAACAGAGACTACTTGCTTATTTTAATTCCTATTATGGTAGTCCTTGCTTCATTTCTTTTCTTCTTCTTCTTTTTTTTTTTGAGGTATAATGGCACACAGTTTAATACAACCACCAATCTTCACAAAATAATTTTAATACTTTGTGCCAGCAGTGGCACTGTGGCATTCCTATACACACATAAGCATTTTATCCCAATACAAATATCTATTCAGAGTAAATCAGCAATCTCCTATACAAAAGGGAAGAGACACTGCTAGCTATTTTTTTCTTGACTCATTTTTGCTGCATAGTAAATTGCAACTACATGTAAGCATAATGTTACTGATCTATAAAATGCATGTTGAACTGTGAAATATGACAACTTCCCAGAGAGAAAGGTAATATGTAAACCTGAATACACTAATTCCCCACCCCACTCCCTTTTAGGTGACCTCGCTAGATACCTTTTTTCCTTTTCTACTGATTATTGCAGTTCATTCATTCATTTGATTAGCAATGTTTATTGAATCTCCACCATATAGGGAAACAATGTTGTATGAGTCTGACTTAATCAGTGGGATGAAATGTAAGTTAAATAAATTACTTAAAATTCTATCGAATTTGGAGGGATCTACATATAACCTCCTCCCTGCGGGACAGACAACAGAAAAGTGGGTGAAGGGAGACGTCAGACAGTGTAAAATATGACAAAATAATAATTTATAAATTATCAAGGGTTCATGAG
>NW_022111321.1:4540967-4542232 GCF_000313985.2 Echinops telfairi | reverse complement strand
AATAAAATGATTTTTTTTAATTCTATTGAATTTGAGTGGGTCATATGTAGACAGAGTCAAGATGATATCTCCCCAACCTGGGGAGATTTGACCACCTGGTTCCCAAGGCATCCCTCAGGTCAGATGTAACCTGTGCTCCTTCAGCAACTGCTAGGAGGGACCAATCAATGGACCGTAACCAGTTCCTAACCTTAGCACTGTCCTAAGATTATTCTTATTTTGAGACAAAAACCTTCCTGTGCATAACTCCAAATGGAGCTCCAACCCCCTATATGACTACTCACCGGGTTTTTCAAGGGAATTTCTGCTGCAGGCCTCCCAGAAGAGAAAGCGTCCCCTTCCTTCAAACTAGCTCCACAGCCTTCTGCATGACTCACCTATGGGCGTCAACAAATTCTCAAGAATTTACTACAAGTCCTCGATCGGGTTGCTCAGAAATACCTTAAAGGGCTGATGTTGATTTAGTAGACTTCAGAGATCTGCTGCATCTGCTAGTTCAATTTAATACAACACATACAGAACCAAGGATGAGTCAGACCCACCCCGTGCGGGCTGGCAACAGGGAACCAAAAATGAAGGCAAAACTGCTGCTAGTCAAAAGACAAGGTCCGTGGCCAGGTTGGCTGTGAGTTCGTGAATGTGTTTCCAGACTTGATGGCGCCTATGTTCTCCCGTCCCCTGCACCGTAATTGCAATGCCACCACTCCAGTCACTTGGGATCTTCTGGAGCAGAAGGGATGAAGACATTCCGTGCCTGCCCATCAACCCCGATCCTTGCCTCTGCTTCCATTCTCACACTCAGTCTCCTGCCAAAGGACACCCCACCTCAGGGCATCTGCCCTTGTGTCCCTTAGCTCGTCACCCCCATGGCACCTTCTAACACCATCTCCCCACAAAGGTCTTCTGTCACCACCTGTGCTAGTTACAGAATCTGGTGTCCATTTGAGGATTCAGAGTGAAGGGGTGGAGTCTAGCCTGTCAATCAGGTAGTAGTTGATGGCCTCATTTGGAGGCACTAAGGAGACAAGACACATGCTCACTCCTTGCAAGACATCCCTGCGGAGAAGACACATGGAGAGAGGCTGATGGAGCCAGACCTCTGGAGCTGGAGAAGCTACGTGAAGACCCCTGCCAGTGCTGAGATGCTTACGATGCCACTGGATCCACAAGGTTTCCCACCCACTAGCCTGTGGTCTTCTTGCATTCAGCATCATTGCATGTGTTTTATGAGTCTGAAGAGGACTTTACAGATTGGTATAGGACAT
>NW_022111321.1:4537949-4539246 GCF_000313985.2 Echinops telfairi | reverse complement strand
CGGCTGCCATGTGGCTATTTCGCCAGGATATGAGTTTTATCAATGGTGTCCCGCTTTTGTCCCGCTTTACCAATGTTAAAATCTGGTTACCTTATACTAGTAGGAGATGTGGAACCAGGAGAATTGGAGCTTTGTCCTTTTCACCAGGGTGTCCCCAAGTCTGAGAATCAAACTCACAGCCATCAGGTTGAGTTTGACTCCTAGCCCCCTAGGTGGCGTTTCTCAGGCTGTAAATCTTTACTGGCCCAGAGAGCCTCGTCTTTCTCCCGAGGAGCAGCTGGTGGGTTTGAATGGACAAGTTTTCAGTTAGAAACCCAACGCCTAACCCAGAGCACCACCAAGGCTCCTCAATTAAAAAAAAAAAAAGTACGTTCCCAATAAACGTGTGGAATAAATAAATGGGCCCTGAAATACATAGACACAATGTGTGAGTCTTTTGAGAAGAGACTGCTTTAGGGATAAGAGAGAGGGAAAGATTTTACTCATGGCAGGAAAAAACCATGCTCTTGAGGCCTACAGACCTGGTGGTGGAGGGCAGAGGCCGTGAATAATTAAGCAACAAGAATACCAATACTAGAAGTGAGGTAAGGAATGTATCTTGTGAAACTGATTGTACAATTCTTTTTGATATGATTGAAGGATTGAATTGTAGGATGTGGATTATGTGCCAATAAAACTGAAAAAGGAAAAGAAACAAAAAAACCCCGACATAAACCCAGCTACCCAAATGTTGTATTTTTTTATATGGTGGCACCTTTAACCACTAGACCCTTTTCCTGGAGGGCTGAGTTCTGCTTCTCCTCTGTCCTAATGGAAATTGCTTGTCTCCATAGGCTCCACCATCGCTGAGGATGAATGAACGGGGTCTCGGGCCACTTTCCCAGCCGCCGCTGCAGGTCAGTGCAAGGAGGATGCCAGATGCTTCAGATTCAGAGCGTGCAGGGCAGGGTGAGGGTGGCCAGGCAGCCAGGTAGCAGGCTGGTTTTTAATAGGTCTCTGCCGGAGTCAAATCGGTTGTTGTGGGTGTGGTGTTTCCCCCCTCCTTATCTCTGAACCCATTCCTAGCAAATGTTGGTGGTTTCTGATTTAAAATAACGATAGGTACCTGGCTGGGGGTAGGGGGCAAAGAGCAAGTTCAAATTCCTATATGGCCTCACTGCAATGAAGTTACGGTGGAGTTATTTCTAAACACCCAGGGAATAAAACGCAAATTCACTGCCATCCTGTCAATTCTGACTCACAGTGATAACCGATAAGCAGAACAGTACAACTGAACCTATGGGTTCCTGAACCTGTA
>NW_022111321.1:4535270-4536694 GCF_000313985.2 Echinops telfairi | reverse complement strand
TGGGGGGATGAGGAAGGAAGCCTGAACAGGGAATCGAATCTCGCACAACCAGGATGCAAAGCCATCTGTCCGGGACGAGCAGAGTCAGGCTTCCCTGGGAGTTGCCCTCTCTTTGGTGGCGAGGAAGCGAATCCTCCTGCAGCTCTCAGGAGCCTGGCCGGGGAAGAGTGCCTCATGCCTTTGCAACAATCTGGCATGGGCTGCTGGGAAAATCTGCCTCAGCTCATCACAGGCACCACTCTGAAATAAAGCCAAAAATAAAAACAAACCTACTGCCATTGCGTCAACGCCAATGACCACAGAGCAGAAACGCCCTCCTCTTTTTGCCCATGGAGTGGCCAGTAGGTCTGGACTGCCCACCCTTGGCTTAACCCACTGAGCCACCACAGACCTCATCCCCAAAAGTGACCATCAGGTTGGTTCCAGGTCCTGGCAGCCCTACATGTTTCAGAGGCAAACTGTGCGCCATCGGGTTCATGCTGGCTGATTTTTCTGAAGTGGATCACCTGGCCTTGCTTGTGAGGTACCCATGGGTGGATTCAAACCACCAACCTCTCTGTTAGTAGCTGAGAACTTAATTGATTAGACCACCTAGGAACTCCGAAGACCTCGAGATTCCTTGTTTACTGACAGGAGGAATTAACCACAGCCACAACACAACACAGTACATCCTGTAACACATGCAGTTCTGCAGCAAAGGCACTAGCCCCCAATACTGTGGGACAGATACGTGGGTAGGTCGGTATGTATGCTATAGGGGGAAGGGTATATGGGGAGTATGTGTTTATGCATATATAGGTATATTCTGGGTATTACCTATTTATATGTGATATAGATATAGATATAGATCACATGGGAGCATTCAAACCCAAAACAAAGAAGCGGAAGAAGAAATCAGCGGCCTCTAGTGGAGGCGGACCTGTAGTGAGAGAACCGCCTCTGTGGGTTCCTGAGCCTGTCTCTTCACGGGAATAGAAAGCCGTCTGTCTCCCACAGAGCAGGCACAGTTGTAGAACATTCTTAGACGTAACCAAACACCTTGTGGAACTAAGTTGTGAGCTTGCAGGATAAGGATCATAGTTTTAGGGGACATCTAGGTCACTTGGCAAAACACTGTTCATGAAGAGAATGTTCAGCATCCCAGTGTGTTGAGTCGTGTCTGTGTTCTTAGATGGTTTCGGGTGGCCTGCTGAGGCAGACCCACTGGTCCCTCCCCTGCAGGAGGGAAGGCCAGTCAAGGAAAGTGAAGACTCCGGGTGCCGCCGCTGGTCCGCAGGAGGAACCGCAGCCTCCTCTAACCGGGGTCTGGAGATGTGGTAGGGAGTGCTCAGCCACCAGGGAGACAGTGGAAGTTCCTGGCTAGAATGGAGGAAAACTGCAGAACAAGACTCAAATCCAGACACACGCAAAAAGACCCGATTCGC
>NW_022111321.1:4532089-4533476 GCF_000313985.2 Echinops telfairi | reverse complement strand
ACACACACACACACACACACACACACACACACGGCTGGCTTCACAAGCCCTCGCTGTCCGGTGGAGCTCCGACTCCTTCCCTGGAAGTCCCCTTTGGACGTGTCCCCCTGTGCTTGTTCTTCTACGAACCAGCTGCTGTCAAGTGAACTCGGTCCCGGGCATGTCAGGCAGGGCAGGGGCTCCATTGGGTTTTCAGTGGCCAGTTTTCCAGGCATTTCTTCCAAGATCCTTCTGTGTGGACTTGAACTTTGGGCCTTTGAGTTAGCAGCCTAAGACATCAACATCCAGAGTTCCACTTCCCCCAGAGCCAGAGCTCCGGCCCCCACCCCCCGCCCCCATAGTGTATGGATTTAATAGACACACCTGCGCTCACTTCCACCACCTGCTGGGCAGGAGTGGCTATTACAGTGGTGCAACATTCTGGTTTTCTTGTTGGCCAGTCCCGCTTCGTGTGTGTTGAGATTTCATGAACTAAGTCTATTTGTAAAAATGTTGGCATTTCTTAAATGACAGGTCAATGTAGATTCTGAACAGCACTTTCCTCTCACGTGGTTTTAAGTGAGCAAGTCTCAAACCACCCAGTTTGAAGGCATATCCTGAGTATACCTGACATTGCTGGTGATCCTTGTGAAAAATACCTTTATCAGCCACAAAAGGGTGAATGTAACAACACCAACAAAACCTGGGTGCGTATCTGTCCAGCCCCCCACCAATTCTAACTTTAACTTTTTAAGCAATTATGATGATGAGACCTCTCCCAGTTTGACATTTCATTGTGCAACAAGTCCTAGATTCAGCAATTTCTGAACAAGGCAAATGGCGTGTTTCAGTCAAATCTTGGATGAGATTAGGAAGAATCATTTTCCACAAGCAGCCCTAATCCACTTCTATCATCATCACATCAAGCAGAGTCCAGAAGCCCCCCTGCCCTTTGCCAGTAACCGTCAGAATGCTGTCATCTCACGGAAAGAAACCCTTTGGGCTGGCTGTGAAAACACACACAATTCTATAAGTTCCTCAAGACTCAGAAACGGTCACTCCTGCTTGCCTCACATTAACATCTTAAATTTTTCCCCCCACAAAAATAAAAAGCCAACTTTGACTGTTTCAATTCTATTTTCATTATTAAAATGTTTTACATGTAAAACACAACCACAGCAAAAACAAAGGTGGGGTATTAAGTAGGAGCTGCCCCTTTGGAATCAACCCCAACATGAAGCAGTATAAACGGATGGGCTGGCCCTATGTGGTTTCATCCAAGATCGAATTAAAAGCACATCAGCCTTTCCAATCCAGTCTCCCGAAAGCTTTTGGAAACCACTCATATCCAAACCTCATTTCACTTTCAGTTTCCCAGAAATTGAAAAACTTTTGCTTGAAATGGTGT
>NW_022111321.1:4530579-4531728 GCF_000313985.2 Echinops telfairi | reverse complement strand
ATTAATGCTTAATAGCGGAAGATGAGCTTGATGGAAAATTCAGAAATGAAGTAGGCCTTGGATCTTATCAAATGATGCTTCCTTCCATATAGAAGATTAGACAAGAGCAGAGCACAAATTGACAAGTTGGCTTTTAATACTGGCTCTAATATTTACTAATGAGAGACCTTCTGCATGTAACTGCTCTGCTTTGTTGATGGAAGGAGAATAATACATACGAGCAGAATGGGGAACTTATAGAATGATTTCAATATCACATGCAAGTAAAATTTTACTGAAGATAACTACGAAATTGTAGCAACAGTACATCAGAAAGTTAAGGCAGATTCAAAAAAAAGGACATAGAATGAGGGCTCTCATAGCTGCGTTTTATTGGCTTTGCAAAGGCTTCCATGGACCCTACCAAATGCTGGATTACATTGAGAAGAATGGCACTTCCAGAATCAGTTGTGCCCTGGATGGACCTTTGGCACAAAAGAACAGGATCGCACCTGGTTGAGCATCTGGAGCGGGTGTCAGGCCTGTCTTCCTTCACCATCCTTCTTCAGTCTGTGTGCTGAGCAAATCATCGGAGAAGCTGGACCATATGGAGAAGAATAAGGCATCGGAATTGGGGGAAGAATGAGGCAGGTGACACAACCTTGCTTGCTGAAAGCCAAGAGGACCGGAAGTCCTTACTGATGAAGAGCCGAGACAACTGCCTGGATGAATTACACTTCAACCTAAAGAAAACAAAAGTCCTCACAAAGAAATCAGCAAACATGCCGGGAAACAGAGAAAACACAGACGTTGCCCAGGATGTCATTTCAGTAGAACCCACGATCCGGGCTGAAGGAAGCAGCGGTCAAGAACCCAAAGCTGCTGCCCAGGGCCTGTTGCCAGGGTTAGGAGAGCGGAGAGAACTCGTGGAAGGCCTGCCGAACGCCAGCCGCGGCCCGGTGGTTCAACTGCCTCACATGCGTGTGAGAGCTAGACCAGGGACGAATAAGGAAGTGAGAAGAATTGATGCCTCTGAATTGTGGGTTAAAAAACTGTCGGAGCCTGCCGACGGACGAGTCGAATGGTCCTGAAAGGGGGAGTGAGGATTAAGGAAAAAAAGAGAGACAGAAAGTATTGGGAGGGCAACAGTGAGTACTGAAGCCCCGAGTT
>NW_022111321.1:4523436-4530395 GCF_000313985.2 Echinops telfairi | reverse complement strand
TACAATTAGTCTATTATGACAATATATCAGCAACTCTATATTCTGCCAAGTCAAGGAGTCTTTGATAAAAATGAAACATTGTGTTTTCCCAGAACTTGCATACGTCCTTGTTCTTTTTTTTAGTCTCAATGTCAAACCGCAGACACAAACAGCAGATTCTGACACCTGGGTTGATACCTTCTCAACCGTTTCAAGGCTGAGTCTTAATGGCCTTCAACAAAAAACAACCAACAATCCGTTTGGGAAGAAGTACAGCCAGAATGCTTCTTGAAAGTGAGGGTGGAAAGCCTTCTCAAGGACTTTGAACTCGTGATTAGGAGAGAACAGTCTCTGGGCGACATCATGCCTCAGTCAAGGTGAGGGTCAGCAGTTGTGAGGAGGGCAGAGAACTGGGCAGCACGCTTTTCCTGTCGCACAGAGTTGCTTTGCGATGGAAGTGGCTGACTGCACCTAACAGGAGTGGGGTTCACTCAATCACATTGAAAATAGTCAATGGTTGGTCTTTGCTTCTTCTCCCTCTTCTCTTCATAAATTTCATTGTAACACCCCTACCTGGAGCCATTTGCTTTCTTTAAACAAACAAACAAACAGAATAGACTCGCTCTATACATAGAAAAAAAAACGCTCAGAAAAAAACTGAGGTAGTTAGTTTATTGTGCCAGCCTGGCCAAAAAACACATGTGGGATTAATGGAAGGGCGGAGAGATAAATGGCTCGGCGAGCCTCGCCTTTCTTGTCTCTTGCTCTGTGATCATTGGACCAGTGTACAGCTGCTTTGCTTGTTCTTTGCCTCTATTTGCAAGCTACACTACCTGTGGGACACCTAACTCGTGGACTGTGTCACTGTAATTTGAGGTTCCATCAAGACCTGCTTTGCCACACAATTGGAATTTACATCTCTTGAGCTGGGGACTGACTGTTGGTGACCTGCCTTGCTGCTTGCTGCCTGTGCCGGGGTGGCCTAAATCTCTCTACAGAGGACTGACTACCTGGCAGCCCTCAAGACTTGAAGGACTGCCAGTGTCTCCCAACTGTCTAACACATTTGAATTGTTTATTTCTTGTGCTATATATTTATCTGTATAACTGCTTTATAATTTAACTGTTTATTTCTTGTGATATATCTATCTGTATGTATGTATAATTATTAGCAATCTGGTTTTGTCTCTCTAGAGAACCCTGTCTAGCACAAAAACTTATGTTGACATTTCATTGAGTTTTGAATATTTGAAACTATATGTTCATATTTTCTTTTTCTCTTTTTTGGTTGTTTCAGGTGAGAAACTGTCTCTTAGTAGTTTTCATTTGTGCACCTCTTATTCTGAGTCAGGTTAAGTATAGTTGCTTTCTTATTTTTTAAAATAATTTTATTGGGGACTCTTACAGCTCTTATAACAATCCATATATCAATTGTATCAAGCATATTTGTACATCTGTTCCCATCATAATTTTCTAAACATTTACTTTCTATTTGAGCCCTTGGTATCAGCTCCTTTTTTTCCACTCCCTCCCCACCTTGTGACTCCTTGATAAATTATAAATGATTATTGTTTTCATATCTTACACCTACTGCTGTCTCTCTTCACCCACGCTTCTGTTGTTCATCCCAGGGGTGGGGGTCAGTTATGCGTCGATCATTGCCATCAGTTCCCCCTTCCTCCCCTTCTCCACCCACCTTTCCCCTGTGCTCCTGGTTTCACTACTCCCATTTCTGTTCCTGAGGGGTTTATCTGATCTGGAGTCCATGTGTTCTGAGCTCTTACCTGTACCAGTGTACATGCTCCAGTCTAGCCAGAACTGAAAGGCAGGACTGGAGTCATGATAGTGATGGGTGAAGAAGCCTCAAAGAACCAGAGGAACATCGTGTGCTTCATCAATGCTATACTGTGCCCTTGTTGGCTCATCCCTTGCTGTGACCCTTTGTGAGGGGATGTCCTACCGTCTACAGATGGGTTTGGGGTCTCTGCTCCACCACTCCTCATTCTTAACAATATGCTTTTTCATTGTTGTTTTGGGTCTTCTGATGCCTGTAACCTGATTCCATGGACAGCTCATGATCGTACAGGCTAGTGTGCTTCTTCCATGTAGGCTTGTTGCTTCTCTGCTGGATGGCTGCTAGAAGCGATTCTTTAGGTTGCAGTCCCAGGTGAAGATAATAAGCAGCCTATATAGGCAACAAACTCATTTATCAGGGGCTTTCCTATAGAGTGAGCAGGTACGACAAAAGCAGAAAGCAAAATTATTGGTAACATTCCTTTACAGCAAGTAAGCATCGCAGGGTATGGTAAACCCATCACACTGCAATAGCAGGGTTGATTATAACAGCCTGGTTAACAAAATACGACTATTAAGATGAATTATGATATCCTGATTACAACATCAAAAGGAACAATATAAAGAGTAGTCAAAAAGAATAATCAAAAGGAACAATATTAAGGAATAATCAAGATGAATTGCAATGTCCTGATCCCGGGAACATAGGAATGCATTCTCAAATCAGTCACCAGTGGGGATTTTGGAGAAGGGAAGGGGGAGCAGGCAGGTCATCTAGCAGTTGACCAAATGGAGTTTCTTTGGCTGGTCTGCTGATGGGCGCCTTGGTGGTTTCCATCATTTCGCTTCTGTAAAGAGGGCCATGATCAACATAGGTGTCTATGTCTGTGTCTACGTTTTGCTTCTTCCTCCTTTAGAGCACAGACTGAGTGGGGAGATAGCTGGGACATCTGCATTCCTGTTCCCACTTGTCTGAGAAACACACAGGGCTCTCCACCGTGGGGGCACAGTTTTGCGATCCCACCAGCAAGCAGTGTGTGAGGGCTGCATCTCTCCACACCCTCTGAAGCACTTAGTCTTTCCTGCGTTGCTGTTGGTAACTTGGTGCCATGAGTGTGAGGCGGTTCTCATAGTTGTTTGTGTTTGCATTGCTTGTACGGCTAGTGAGCTGGAGCGGTTCTTCAATGTTTGTTGACCTTGGATGTCACCCTGGGTGAGCTGTCTATTCATGTCTTCTGCCCGTTTGTTGATTGTATTGCTGGTCTTTTTCTTATTGCAGTGTTACAGTTTTCTAAATGTCTGAGATTCGCCCTTTTTCTGAAATATCATTGCCAAACATATTTTTCCAGACTGTGGTTCTTGGCTTATTTGGTGATGAAGCTTTTGGATGTACATACAAGCCGTATTTTTAGGAGATTAAAGTGCTCTTTTGTCTTCTCATTTGGGTGCCTTTCAGTACATGTTGTAATGTGTTTATGCCTCATATGAAGGCCCTTAAGTTTGCCCCTATCTTTTAAAATGATGATCTTTATAATTCTAGGATCTGTGTTTCGGTCTTTTGTTTGCTTTTGTCTGAAACTAGCTTATGTATCACAAGATAATTTAAGTTAGTTTTGATTTTATTTTTTCTCCTTTGATAACCACTCAGACCAGATTTTAGGTCTGATGGGTAAGGCATCTGGAGAGTTTTTAAGACTGTGAACCATTTTTTTCCATCCCCTCCCCCCCTTTTCTTGGTGGCATATAACATCTGCAAAGAAATACGTACTGCGTGGGGTTGTACAGCTGATCTCATCAACACAGAGACCAAAGCCCAGTCAGCACCCATCTCCTGACCCCAGGTATGGGATTGAGTCTCCTGTTTTCTTTTCCCACCCACCCACACTTGCTCCTTACATCCTTGTCCCTTTCCTCCCTGCCCCAGCCCCAACCCTGGCCTTGTCATGGTCTTCAAGGTGTGTTCTACTCATGGGAAAACCATGTTTCCCTTTATAATGGTGTCCTGAAACAGTTATCTTCATTTTGCTGAGCAAAATGTCTCCTCCAATTTTGTCCATGTGGATGAAGTGTTTGACAAGCTTGCCATTGGCTTTTAAGGATCTTTTTAAGGATATTCCAGTGTGTGTGTGATTGTTTGCATCTTTGTGCAATTTAAGAAATTGCTTTGATAAATAGTACATGTGTTTTGTTGTTTCTGTGGGTGTATGCAATGTGGAATCATAAGGTATTGTATTTGTGTTTGCTTAAGGAAGTGCCATATTGCTTCCTACAGTGGCTGCAGTTCTGCCATCCCACCAGCAATGTATGGACATTCCAACCTTTCCACGTACTCTCCAGCACTCATTATTTTGTTTTTGTTTTAAGTTCACTAAGAGAATCTGTGTGAGGTGGTAGCTCCCTGTTTTTTTTTATTTGAATTTCTCTTATGACTAATGAACTTAAGCATTTCTTCATGACTGTTGGCTACCTGGATAGTAAATGATCTATGTCGTGTGCCAATTTTCATTGGGTTTTTTCTTTTTAAGGTGTTGTAGTTTTCAATGGTTTTGTTTTTTTTAAATTAGACTTTTATCTGATATATTCCCAAATGATTTTTTTTACCATTCTTTGGGTCCTCTTTTCACTCATTTGATATAATCTTTTGACGCACATATGTGTGATAGCTTAGGAAGTCCCAGTCCTCTATTTTGTATTCTGTAGTCTAGGTGTTTTTCATTATGTTTGGTAGTGTATTTATGCCGTCATGAGAGCGCATTAGCTTGGCTTATCCTGGGATTCTATCGCTTCTATATAAAATTGATTTTTCATTTTATTTCAAGAAATGCTGTGATCTGGATCAAGTTGCACTATGGCTATAGAACTATCTTGAAGGGTCCCAGTGGCATGGTTGGGGACACCTTGGGCTGCTAAGCACAAACAAGGGCAGCACTGTGAAACCACTAGCCCTGCTGAGGGAGAAGGATGAAGCTTTCTACTCCCATAAGGAGTTCCCGCCTCAGAGACCCTGCCCTGTGGCGTGGCTGGGAATCTTGACTGTGCCATAGTATTGGCGTTAGGTTAGGTAACACTGGCCTTTAGTCCAATACAAAACAGCTTCAACACGCTTCTGGAAAAATGCCAGTATATATTAATTGTACTTCCCACAAACTTTTTGAAGCCCCTTAGTTTTGCTCTTAACTGGGTACTGTTTATACTAAGGTTATTGAGTTTTGTGCATTAATTTTCTAACCTGTTGCATGACCAGGAGTGGTAGTGCCACAGGGGCTAAAGCACTTGCCACGTAGCTGCTAGCTAAAAGGTCAATAGGAACCCACCAGCCAATACCTGGCAGAGATGCGGCAGTTATGCCATATTGCCATTTCCTAACAGTGCACTTGGGCAGTTGTGTCACGATGCAGCCATCCCCCGTTTCCCCAGAATGTCGATTTCACACAACTGCTAGGGCTTTAGAACCTAACCATGTGGGAAGCTGAGGACTGGGTTTTGAGAGGAAGTAAAAAAATATTGCTACAAAATTTATAGAAGTCTTTATTAAACAAAAACATCAAAATGTACCTATGACTTCTCTACACATCCTCGACCTACCCCTGAAGGGGGTGTTCCCTGAAGAATTCTGGATTTTACAGTACACCATTCAAAGCAGCACTCTTAGCACAGTTGAGGGTTCCGTGTACATATTCATGGTGTTTTGAAAACAAAAAGGAGCCTGAAGGGGCTAGATAAGGCCTTTAGGCAATAGGAATTTCTTCTAAGACCACTCTTCTGCCCTTAAAGAAGCAGCAGGCACATTGTGGCGATGAAGACTAAGGCAGTGTTACTACGAGAACTTGTCTGCAGCCTTCCCTTGATGACTGAGGCATGTTTAATGCCAACCCATTGTCTTTGGCCTAAACCCGTGTATGTGCGAACTGAAACCCGAGTAGTAATACATTTAGGCTTGCTCCTGTGTACATGTACACACACACACACACACTCACCCCAGAGGGCTTCCAAATGTTTGTGGAGAAAAAGAATTTTAAGAGCTAGCACAGCCAAATAATCATTGGTGATATTATTTATTTTATATGAGTCAAATGGTAATTGTTTGTGAGTCAATTGGCCATTTTGTTGAAACATGACCTACAGGATTAGTTTCCATTCAAAGTTCAGTTCAAAATAGCTCTAGTGGTCCTGTAAACCTGACCTTTTATGATTTTTTTTCCCTGCAATTTTCTCCCTCCCACTGTATCTTGCAAATCTGCTGTGGCCCATTCAGAATGGTTAATGTGGCCATCGGGTGCAACCTGCTTCTTAGGTTATATCTCGATAGGTGATGAGTCAGTTTCTTTACATATCTCTCTTTTATATAACTCTGCTTTTCACAATATAATTTAAGGTGTGTTATTCCCCTACTATAGTTACACTAAAAATAACGAATCTAATAAACACCAGTACAACATCTCTGAGCCCTGAACTGGCTGGCAGACTCCACTGGTCAGAGGTTCTAGTCTCTTCATGGGCAGTGGCCTTGACTGAATGTAAGAAGCTTCTGAAGTTGTATTGGGTATGTAGCAGTGCAAGCGCCTGGGTCAGTGTCTCCAAAGCCCAGATGCATTTTAGAGTGAAGTCAATGCCTCAATCAGATTCTCAGCATCATCCAATCTTGGTCCCGACTATTGGGGGGTGGGGGGGTGTCTCTAAAGTTTGGCAGTTTGAACCTACCAGCTGCATCCCCAAAGGAAAATCTATCGATCTACCCCCTTACAGATTACAGCCGAGAAAGCCCAATAAACAAACCTACTTGTTCATACTTGGGATTACCACAAGTCCAAATAGACTGGGCACACACATCTAGACCAGGGAGCTATCCTGAGGCTGGTATCCAAGTCTTGGTACATACAAAACACACACAGAGAAGCATCCAGCAGTGGTCTGAGGGTCCCTGAGAATGACTACAACATGCTAGTGTAGCCTTGCCATTGGGGAGGTCCACTTCAGTGGCCCAAGTTGAAGCTCAGCTGGGAGCTCTTGTGCGTCCTGAGGATGGCAGGGTCAGAGGTACAAGGGACAGGATCCTCTATTGACCTGGGCTCAGAGGGTAACAGCCATCATCAGGACCTGCGAGGTGCAGCTACACCTATTGGACTTGTCCCCAAGAACCACAGTCAGTAGATTTTGGAAACTTCAATGTGGGCAGGACCTTAGAGG
>NW_022111321.1:4516937-4520753 GCF_000313985.2 Echinops telfairi | reverse complement strand
GGATGGCACCTAACAACAACAACAATTAGCAGTAAGGTAAAGAAAATTGGCATGGCAATGTTAATACCAAAAATAAAATATGACCCAAAATCCATTTGCTGAGTCCCCAAGTGAGTGAAGTCTCCATGGAATTCCCTCTGACAGAGCTGTGAATTGTCTTGCCCTCAGACAGAATTCTTTGGGAAGCGAATGACTCCCCTGCCTTGAGCAGTCCAAGGCGGGCAACCTCGCGTAGGGGCTTCCTTGGCGTGTTTCCCATGGAGAGCCTTGTGCTAGGGGTTGACCAGAAATAAGTCCTGCCCTTCCTTGTCTAATTGTAAGCTCCTATGTCTAACATAATGTTTGTCTCCCAATCATGGCCCCAATCCCCATTCAGGAATCCCACCTAACAATGATGCATTGATCTGATGGCAACCATGTGTTTGTAGCATTTCCCTTTGACCTCCCTTGTCCTTTTTAAAGCTCCAAATCCCAGCAAGGAAAAAAAATCCAGAATGCACTCAAATGAGGAGATCAGGGGTAACAGGCATGGGGTAGAGTACTGGAGTCTTTAATAGTGGTTTAGACCGCTAAATGCATGTGAATGACCTGAAATGTACAGCCCCACCTAATTTACAGTAAAAAATTGTCTTAAAAAATACAGAAGATAAAACTTCAGGTTAAATATAAGACAGAAAACGAGAAACATTTAGTTGGACCTAAAAGTGAAACAAAATCTATAATATGCACATAAATGAATTAAGCACTCAACAGAACACTGGATGAAATACTCCACAGAAAACTTAAGGCAAGATGAAAATAGACTGCAAAATATACTGTATATACTCGTGTATAAGCTGAGTTTTAAAGCACATTTTTAATGCAGTTTTTGTGGTAAAAGTAGGTGCCTCAGCTGATATTTGGGTCAGCTTATACTCGAGTATATATAGTAACATATATTGAGACCCTGACCTAAACCAAAGCTGATTCTTGGGAAAATGCAGTAGAAGTAATCCTAGAGGTATGAAAGGTGGAAGGACCCCTGTGTAAGGAAAACTCCACTCCTTTCTCACTGTGCTGGATGACCACATCATAGTACCACTGAGAAATCAACTCACAAGTTTGACCATCGCTGGCAGTCCCCTCTGGTTCACTGTAATTTCAGCATACAGTTCAGGAATGTAAGAATTGTTTACACCTCTACATAAACCTTGTGAGACTCGCATCACTTTATACGATTCTAGCTTCTGTCTCACTTGTGATTTCTTCCTACAGAGCTGGGCACGTCAAGATGGGGAATAAGAGTAATTCAAGAGGGAGTAAACTTTCAGTCCGAAGGTCCAGGTGAACAATGGTCATCAATCAGGTGAATAGTATGTACAATGTGATGAAAATGGCACTTTCCCCCCTAATAAAATGTTAAAAAAAGAAAAAAATAATAAAATTTAAAAAAAAAAGAAAGTACACACACACATTCAAAAAAAAAAAAAAGAAAATGGCACTTTCCCTCTGTGATCTTTCTTCAAGGATCTCATAACCCCAGTGTAATTATGAAAAAAACATCAGGTCCATCCCATTAGGAGGGAGTCCTACTCTATACCTAATGGTACACCCCAAATTGTAAAGACCGTCAAAAGGAAGCAAAGTCTGAAACACTCTCCCAGCCAAGATGAACCTCAGAAGACAGGACAACTAAGTGAAAGAAATGTGGTATCCTGGAGAGAATCCTGGAGCAGAAAAAGGTGTGTAAAGTAAAAACTAAGAAAAAATCTGCATATACTATGAACTTATTTCATAGTGACTTATTAAATGCATGTTAAATGTTAACAAAAGTGGGAACCGCATGGGTTTAGGGGAGGGGTTACAGGGGAACTCTGCAGTTATATGTAGATATTAAAATTTGAGGACATCAAAAACATAACACTTTATTTTTTGTTTGATATTACAAGCAAAATACTTAGTCCAATATGAACAGGCTTCAAAAAATCAATGGGAAAACTCTATGACCTAGCAATCCTAAACCCAGAGCTCTTAATTGAATAATGTTTATACTAAGGCTACTAATTTTTGCATATTAACTTTATATTAACATTTCTAGAGTAGCCTGGTGACACAGTGACAAAAGCACTTGGTTGCAGGCCAAGGTCGGTTATTTGAGCCCATGGTCACTCTGTAGGAGAGCGACGTGCCAATGATGTAATTTTGCAATAATGTAATGGTGTTATGTAACCGCTGTATAATGGTGTGCGCTCAGCTTCCATTTGTGATCAAATTAGCACAGAAACCACTTTCTTATAATGCCAATTTTCACACAACCACTCAAACTCTGGGGAGTATTGAGAAGAGGGTGGGTAAAAGGTATTACCACCATACCTTTACTAAACAAACAAAAAACTCATTGCTAGCTGAAAAGCTAGTGTTCACAAACTTATGTACTTAGACAGAAAGTTTACAGTATCCATTGCTGATGGAATGCTTGGAATCTTGGAATGCTTTAGGGTAGCACCCATGATTGTGTGCACTCCTTGCACTTGTGTGCACTTCAGATCATTTTGGGGGCACAAAAGACAAGGGGGGCCCTCATTTACCTCTGCTAGCTGCCTGAGGTATCTAGTGCTAGCTTTTCAAAGCAGACACTGTACGCAAAAGAAAGAGGCATCTCATTGTCTGTGCAGGCAAGGGGGCAGCATGGGGCCTCCTGACTGAAAGGACATCCCTAAATCGGGGGGCAAACTCTGCCATAGAGTCGGTTCTCAGTCACCCTGTGGTTTTCGGAGACGGTAACTCTTTGTGGGAACAGAAAACCTGGCCTTTCTTCAACAGAGTGGCTAGTCGTTTTGAGCTGCTGGCCATCAGTTAGCAGGCCAATATGTAACCCACAATGCCACCGGGGCTCCTTAGTGACTCTACACTCACTGCCAAGTCGAGTCTGACTCACAGTGACCCTGTAGGATAGGGTAAAACTGCCCCTTTGGGTTTCCAAGACTGTAAATAGACTAAACCTGTACAGGAGTAGAGAGCCTCATTTTTCTCCTGAAGAATCTGGTGGTTTTGACCTGCTGACCATGCAATTAGCAGCCGAACAAAGCCTACTACAACATCGGCAAGGAAAAACAAAAAACTTACTGGCACCAAGTCAACCTACAGGGCAGGGCAGAACTATCCTTGTGAGTTTCAGAGACTGTAACTTGAGAGCCTGGTGGTTTCAAACTACTGACCTTGGGTAACCTTGGGGTTAGCAGCTCAAAGAGCAACCACCTGGGCTCCTTGGGTTGAATAGTGCATCAGGTCATGTGGTTCCTACCAGGGACTCTTAGGATGCTTGAATTTGAAGAACACTGATGTGTTTACTATAATAAAGCCCTGAGACTTAGTGGTTAAGTGTTGGGCTGCTGGCCAAGAAGACAGCAGTTGGAAACCATCAGCTTCTCCCCGGGGGTGAGGGGTGGGGTGGGAGGGTGCTTCTTAGAACTCCCATGAAGAGCTCCAGTGTTAGAAACTCAAAAGGGCAGTTCTACCTATCTGGTAACAAAGAGTCAGCATAGAAGAAAGAACCGTGAGCTTAGTTTCAGTTTGAAAGTATTTACTGCTCAAGTACTTAGATCAAACCCAAACTGGGAGGAACTTTGAGAAGGGGCTGGGGGTAGAACGTTACACATAATGGAAGATTTAGATAGGAGATGGGTGAGTCCTAGAGGAACCGGGGAGGGAGACTTAGAAAATGGAATACGGGCCTCAGGGTTTTAGAATCCGTCAGGTTTAGGGTCTTGTCACGTTTTTTTTAGGGGGGTGGGGCAAGGTCATTCCACTGAGCTGTCCCTTCTACCCTTACTGCCC